>NC_056751.1:466114602-466174602 GCF_019279795.1 Protopterus annectens
ACTTACCTATTCCAGGCACAGTGGGAATTTGACAACGAGCCTTTGCCAGTATCCTCACAGCGAGCCAGGTGTGCTGCGCGAATTAGCGTGCCATCAGGTGGGGCATCATGTCTTGCTTGGCATGTCAGCCCAGGCTGTCAGCCATGTGTTCCCCCTTGCTAACAGCAATACCTCAGCCAATTATTATACTTGATCTTGTTTTGTTCATAGTGTGGCATCATGCTTGGTGAGGGTGAGATGTTAGGTTGGGTCTTCATATTTGCATATACTAGATAGTGTTACATTGCTTAACACATGGCAATCATGCCTCAGGTGGTGCTGCAGGGCTGCCTCTGTTGGATGCACATACTACACTCCCTGTACATGTTTGAGAGCAGGTTGTGTCATGTTAGGCATCTCTGTTACTGTATGAGTGAGTGAGTCAGAGAGGGGTATCATTCCCAGGGTTCCTACTGAGCCAGTGTATGTGCTATGCGTTGCCTCTTTGCCAAGGCCAGGGCATACTGGGCACGCCTCCTTCTGCCTACTGGGGCAGGCTCAGGTTGTTCCTCCTCCAGTCAGCATCTGCCTGTGATGGCCTTGGCAATGGTGGGGGCTGTTTGTCCTGGCCCCTATGCTGGTCCTGCTGCAGTTGTTTTGCAGGATCATATTATGTAGCATAGCACATGCCATGACAATTTGGGTACATGTAGTTGGTGAGTACTGCAAGGCTCCACCAGATGTGAAAGAGCACGGAACCGTGACCCTGAGCAGCCCAAACACAGCAGCTCTATTACATTACGTGTTTGTGCGTGTGCCTGGTCATGCATGCGTTCATGTTCAGGTGTGTGTGCGTTTCTGATGGGTGTCATCAGCCCGCGGCTCCAGTGCATAACCTGCATCCCACTAGGTGACCCATGTGGGATGTCCCCCATTGGCAAATGTCTGGTACAGCTGCGTCAAATGCCAGATATGGGAATCATGGTAGCTCCCCAGGGCAGCCAGCACACATTCATTATTATGCCCTGGGCATCACACATGACCTGGCAGTTGATGGAGGGGAAGCCCTTGCGGTTAATGTAGGCCCTACTCCGCTCACCGGCTGGTGCTTTGATGCTTATGTGCGTGCAGTCTATTGCACCCACTACCTCAGGGTATTCCTCTACTTGCTGGAAGAGAGCATATTGCTTTGTGCCAATACCTCATGGGCATTGGGGAAATATACATGATCACCGACATGTGCTGACATGGCATCTAGGAACTGGTGCAGTACCCTGGAGGCTGATGCCTGTGATATCCCCATCATATCACCACTTGGTCTCTGGAAGGTACCTGTTGCTGGTATTCTTAGGCCAACACATACCTTGGTTTCCACTGGAATGGGTTCCCCTCTGTTGGTTCTGTGTGTGAGGTGTGGCCTGCACAGCTCAACAATTTGCTGCAGGAGGTCTCTGTCCACTCTATAGCGCTCCACTATACTCCACTATCTCCAGCTCATGTAACCCCTGGTAGGTAACCCTAGGCCTGTACACTTTTCTCTGTCTCCTCACTGTGGGTTGTCTGGCAGCATTTCCATTGTCACCACCCTCAGTAAGTCTCCTATGTCTCCTTATGACAGCTATGGCAGCCCCTAGAATGTTTGGTCTGAGTGCAGATTTTTCAGTTTTTACTTCTACCAGCTTACTCCTGTCTTGCAGTGTCTCTTGAGAGAAACATACTGCAATGCTGTTTGCAGTGTTTTAAGTGCTTGGCTGGGCTTGTATTCTGCCTGTGTAATTGCCTGCTTCTAATTGTTTTCACCTGCTACCTCTACAAGTATTCCCTGCTAGTTTCCTACTATTTCTTCTGCTTCCTTTTTCTCTCTCTGTTTCCTCAGGAGGGAGCAGCGCACATACCAGTGAAAACACGCTCACAGTGGCTACCAGCCGCTATCATTACGCTTACACAGACCAGAATCTGCTTACTCCCGGTTAAAAATGCTTGGCAACACACCAGTGCAAACAGGTCCTACAGATCTTTAAACAGGCTCCTACATGCTGACTCACTGCACCTTACACGCAGCGCAAGACTCTGTCTTTACTCGCAGCTCTAGCCAGGCGACACACATGCGCATGCACGTACAGCAAGAAACTTTGGTGTTGGCCACAGTGTACACCTTCCATTTCTTGACTTTCCCATGCTTATCTGTTGACACTCCTCTTTTTCTGCTGTGTGATTGACATCTTTCACATACCACTTTGCTCCAATGATCTTGATTTCTTCCTGACATTCCCTCCTGTGATGTCACCTATCTCCTACTCTAATAAAAAACCAGCAGTAGAAAACAGGAAATCCAATGAAGAACTCAGGCACCCAACTCTTCAGCAGTAAACACGATTTTATTGCACATAAAAACAAGTAAGGATTGAGCGCTTTCATCTCCACCCTGGAGACCTCTTCAGAATCAATTCAAACCACACACACTCACATTTTTATATACATGTCAATATGCTAAATCAAGTCATTATTCAATTAAGAGTTAAAATTGAATGAAAACCTAATAAACATTGAGATTCAACAAATTAATTAAAGCAACACCAACATTATCGATGAAATTCCATCAGTAATATCCAATTTTTTTAAAAAAACATTTTTTTTAAAAGCCTAAATACTGATCCAAAGGTATAAGTTTATGTCAGGAACAGAAAAGATGTATGTACTAAAATTTGTATATGTTTTTTTAATTAATTATATTTATTTATGTGTACTTTTTAGCTGTAAGTATAACTATTGTATCTTACTGTGTTAAAATATAAATATATATATGTATATATAAATAAATATATAAACTTATATATACAAATGAATATATAAATAAATATAAATATAAAGGTACTTTCACAAGAGAGTTCTGTATGGAATTTTATAACTGTGTTGAATTGTAGGGGTCGTTATACTATCAAACTTAACTATTTATAAGTATACTCATACGATTGCAGTATTTTTATGAAGTACTATTTACATTGAGATTTTTTATAAGCAGTACCTCAAGTTTCTTTAAAGGAATTTCAATAGTTCTACTAATATTTTGAATGAGATTTATGGTAGTGACTATTGTATTGTATATTATATGTACATTTACATTTAGTAGTTCTACTTTGGTGTATTGTCTACATTAATTTCACCACTGCCTTGTTGGTGGATGTGAACTTTGTTTGGGTATTATAACCTTTCATTCTACAACTGCCTCTGGGTTGTTATATATAAAAAACTTCTTTATTATTTATAATGTCGGGTGATAATTCACTTCTCAGTGAGTTAATAAAAATTATTCAAAGTCATTCACAGACTCATGCACAGGATGAAGCTGGGAACTCCATCCCCTGTGCACAAAGTAGCCCCAAATCTGGGGGCAATGCATTGCCAGGGAGAGGAGCCCATGGACGTCACAGAGAACCACTTAATACACAGGAAGATAGGTCCAGTCCTGGAATTAATTCTGGACAATTCCACACTCATCAACAGAATGAAGAAGACTACAATAGATACCACAATTTGGACTTTAATAATTGGTTGAATAAATCTTTTTTATGCAACAATTTGAGAGAGCAGGAACAGCCTAATAGTAACTATACTACCTATAAGGACAAATGTAAATATTTTAAAACGCTGTTGACTAAATACAAGAGTTTGTCCGTGGAAAATTGGTATTTTAGTAGATGTCTTCATGAACACATTGTACCCAAGGGGCTTAGAATCACCAAATTTCCAAACAATATAGATTTTGACACAGATGGAGCACTATTTAAGGAAATATGTGCTATTTTGATGAATGTGGGTTATCTGTCATTAAAGGTACTAATGTGAATGAAGTACAATGAAAGTAGAATGGAAAAAGACAAGAATACTATAGATAGACTATATAAGGAGATATCTGAGGATTTGTTATTTTCTATAGATGAATACAAACAAATGTACTTTAGAACTATACAAGATGTTGACGCTAATACAGCACGCAATCACAATAGGAAGATATTCAAGCTAAGATGAGATCTAAAGGATTATGAGTCGAACAATGCTTACAATGATAATATTTTTCATCATAGGCAATACCAGGTTCAGGGTGGGAAATACAACCACTATCCACATTTCACTAACCACAATAGGGAGAGGACACATGAAGACAATAACGATGAATGTCAAAATCAACATTCTGTAGGTGATAGGAACAACAATGGGGCCAATTATCAAGAAGAATATTACACCAATGATTTCCCTTTAGGGGAACCTGGCCTGAGGAGGTTAGAAAGGATAAAAAACAGGACCCCATACCAGCCACCTTATGCACAAGCGGCAGGGAATTACCGACAGTACAGGAATTAAATTCATGTTCTGTGGAATACAATGTGAATCAGTATACCCCCCAACAAAGTTTTTTGGTTGGGAATAGAGAAGAAAACATGATAGTTAATTCCATAGTTTGTACATATAATGATTTTAACATTTTTAACTTTACAGAAATGGATATATCTGATACTTTTTTTAAACTTTTCACAAAAGGTTTTACGTTCGTGCCATATCAAATTCCATGTATTAGTAATATAATATTAGATATAAAACTTTTTACTAGAAGGCTGAATTTATCTGTGATTTTAGGAAATAATACAAGTGATAATGATTCGAGAAAATTAAAAAGACGCAGTGTTTACAACCCACCCCTTCAACACGACATTCAAAGCTTTGAGAATGTTGTATGCAATGTTATTAGAAACAACTATCCTCAATATTATAATACTGGCTTAACAAATCTAACAGATGAAGAAAACAAGCTTTTGGCATCATTAAAAGGAAACAAAAAGGTGAGAATAATGAAACCAGACAAAGGTGGTGGCATGGTCATTATGGACCAATGGGACTACACAAAGAGAATGCTTAATATATTGAACGATAAGAGTTATAGTATAGTATCTCGTAATGAAATAAACATTGCATATTCCAAAATTTATTTTATTCTCGAAGACAATTTACTACAAGGGCTATATGATAAAGAATTATTTGAATTTTTTATGGTTAGTAAACCGATAGTTCCAGCGATTTTCGGTATTCCGAAAATCCATAAATGTGTCACTGATCCCCCTATGAGACCAATTGTATCTGCACAGGGATCAAAGACACAACCACTAGCCATTTACATTGACGTTAAATTGAAGAGTTATCATTTGAAATATGAACATTTACTGATAGATTCATGGGACTTATTAAGAAAAATAAATAACTTAAACTATAATGAAAACATTTTCTTTGTAACTATTGACGTCAAAGACCTCTTCACTATAATACCTCATGATACAGGTCTTGCATGGTTTGAAGAGATACTCACGGAGATGGATATACTTAAACCAGAGGAATTTCATATTATTCTTGAAAATATGGAATTGGTATTAAGGAACAATTTCATTTATTTCCAAGGAGAATATTACCACCAAATTGAAGGAGTTGCAATGGGAGCTGCTTGCGCTCCCATATATGCAAACATAGTAACGCTCTTCTGGGAGAAAAAATATGTCTTTACATCTGAACACAATCAATATTTATACAGTTACTTCAGATTTTTGGATGACATTTTAATTCTATGGAACGGTGAGGAAAAAGACATATACAATTTCATTGAATACATTAATGAGAGTACTTCTTTTTTGAAATTCACACACGAGATACACAAGAATAGTATTCACTACCTAGATGTCAAACTATCAAAAGATGAAAAAACCAAGAAATATACATCTACTTTATATCGGAAAGAGAACTTTTCAAATGCATATTTACATTTTGATAGTGACCACCCCCTTATATTGAAAAAGAATATTGTAAGGGGTCAGATGATCAGGGCCTCTAGAATGACGAGTAAAGAAGATGAATTCCTGAAAGAATTAACTACTTTGAACAATATGTTTTCACAAAGAGGGTATCCGAGCGACTTAATCGAGGAGGCCAAGGCATGGGTTATTACACATAGGAATACCAGATACACTCCTCTATTGAGCAGTGTACCACTTGATAACAACACACCTTCACACAATGAGGGGAGTCAGATTAATTCAGAACAGAGAGATTGCACTTTTATTAATAATACCCCATACTTGACTTTGACATATTATAACAACATTGAATGGTTGAAGAAAAGTATTAATAGTGTATGGGAAATGTTCAAAACCATGCCTACTAGAACGAATATTTTTAAAAATAGACTCACTTATAGTTTTAGAAGGAATTATAATTTAAAGAATATTTTAGAAAATGGTAAAGAAAGACAACATTCTGATAATTCTTCAACGATGAGTCACAAAAGAGGGACTTTTAGATGCAACAGATGTCCACAATGTCCGTTTATAGCAGGTGAAAAATCTATTTATTTGCCCAGTTTACATACCACTTTAAAAGCTAGTAAGTATAGCAGCTGCTACACTAAAGGCCTGATATATTTAGCATACTGCACTTTTTGCTGGTGCTTCTACGTAGGAAAGACCGAGAGACACCTACGTAGAAGAATATATGAACATATTAGAGACATTAACCACAAAAATGTCAATAATGCTCTTTATAGACATTCCATGGTTTGTTCTAATGCTAATTTTAAATTTTGGGCCCTGGAAATTGTGGAGAATTTAGATAGAGGAGGAGATTGGACCACAAAATTATTATATAGGGAAATGATATGGCAGTTAAGACTTGATGCCTGTAATGGCAAAGGATTAAATGACTGCATATCTATTACACCAGCATTAAAAATACTAGCATCGGACCCTAAGAAACATTCATAGTATGGAAGTAACCATTAATTAACTTTCTAAACTATTTTTATATTACATACACAAATGTTTTTTTAAACAATTTTATATACTTTTTCTAATATACTTTTTAGACACTATTTATTTTTTGTGAACTATTTGTATTGTTAATTAATGGCTTTCAGTTACAAAACTGCAGTTGCTATATACGATAAATTTATTATTTTAAACTTATTACTCTATATTAATTGAATGACACCCATAGTGGGAGGCTTCATTAACATCATTTGTTTTATACTATTAACTGTTTTACCATACATTCATTATTTATATAATCATATATTTACTATTATATGAACACATGGAGTTATGACACGGCACTTCTTATATGTAATTCAATTATATACATTATATTATATATTATATTATACATTTTATATTATATATTAATTAATTACATATAGAGATATTTTTAGCATTTTTTGATCAGTAATTTTATAATTATATTTATTTATATATTCATTTGTATATATAAGTTTATATATTTATTTATATATACATATATATATTTATATTTTAACACAGTAAGATACAATAGTTATACTTACAGCTAAAAAGTACACATAAATAAATATAATTAATTAAAAAAATATACAAATTTTAGTACATACATCTTTTCTATTCCTGACATAAACTTATACCTTTGGATCAGTATTTAGGCTTTTAAAAAAACTGTTTTTTTAAAAAAATTGGATATTACTGATGGAATTTCATCAATAATGTTGGTGTTGCTTTAATTAATTTGTTGAATCTCAATGTTTATTAGGTTTTCATTCAATTTTAACTCTTAATTGAATAATGACTTGATTTAGCATATTGACATGTATATAAAAATGTGAGTGTGTGTGGTTTGAATTGATTCTGAAGAGGTCTCCAGGGTGGAGACGAAAGCGCTCAATCCTTACTTGTTTTTATATGCAATAAAATCGTGTTTACTGCTGAAGAGTCGGGTGCCTGAGTTCTTCATTGGATTTCCTGTTTTCTACTGCTGGTTTTTTATTTGAGTAAGGTTCTACATACTTTTTTGTTTCTATCTCCTACTCTGTTACTCCCCCTTATCTAACTCTTACACTACACGGAATGCGCTCATTTGCTATGTGACAGTGTGATTCACTATCCTACCACTCATTTACATAGGATTGCCTACTAATGCTTAGTTACATGTCTTACACTCAGCTTCCCCCCTTAGCAACCACTAGACGGTGACCCAAAACGAAGCAACAAAGCCAAAGCCAAGTAAAAACACTCCACAGCCTGGAAGCAGAATTTGTAAATGAATAAAAAACCAAATCCTTTAATGACACAAGTCGATACAACAGTAGGAACAAGCGCTTTCGCCCAGGAAAATCCTGGGCTTTATCAAGTAAACAATCCACACTTTAAAAAGCATTTCTTATATACTAGGTGTACAAGCTGAAATTGTTAAACAACTAATTAACTCATTAGACCACTAGACGGTGGCCATGTTGTTTTTGGTCTGCTAGTCCCTGCATTGCAAATCCATGCATTACATAAAACCCACATTTGTGGGTTTCAAACCTTTATTTTTCTGTTTTATATAGCGCAGCCCATTTGCGCGGGGCTGCCATGCTTAAACATCACGATCTCCCAAAAACTTATTTTATTTCATGTTTGCATCGAGTTACCATGCCAATGGCCACATATTTGGCCATTGGCATGCTGACTGCAACATTTGCACACTTTATTTGGAGCTGTCATGGCTCCATTGTGTTATTTGCAGTAACGTACTCAGTTGTCAACTGAGTACATTTCTGCAACTAACACGACTCTTACACGGGCTGGTTTCAGCTTCGTGGATCACTAATCTACCTCATTTGCATGCCTTTCGGCTGCAAGTGGGGTGATTAGCATATTCACACCCTGCCCATGTAAGAGTCGTTTTTAGCTGTGTCT
This sequence comes from Protopterus annectens, assembly GCF_019279795.1. NCBI lineage: Eukaryota > Metazoa > Chordata > Ceratodontiformes > Protopteridae > Protopterus > Protopterus annectens. Next base: position 466,123,323 of record NC_056751.1, read on the forward strand.
TACACGGGATTTCGGGCTGTTCCTGGATCGCGATGGCTGCATGGAGTCTTACACGACTCTTAAACTCCGTGCAAGCCATCGTGAATCCTGCCCCTTATCTTTCCACCCACACAGTACACAACAGATAACCCAGCATTTAACATCATCTCCACTAACAGTACAGTAATTTCTCCAGTCAGCCACACCAAACTGCCAGGAAAGAAATCAACAGCAACATGAAATTCGACATACGTATATCCCTAACTATTACAAAAGTACACAAAAAGCTAGGTCTCTTATATAGAAAAAAGCAATTCCTAACAAATAACACCAGGGCCACAGTAGCTCATACTCATCTCATATCTACCCTGCTCTATGCCTCCCCTATTCTCACCAACATTAGAAAATCAGAACTAGCCAAGATGCAAGCTTGCTACAATAAAATAGCCAAATTTGCAACAAATTCACCTGTTAGAGTACATCACTGCATTCCTCTCAAACAGCTTTCCTGGCTAAAACTTCCCCACCTCCTACTAACTCACACTAGCCCATAACATACTTTACTCCCCGATCAAAACACCATCCTTTCAAAACATACTGCACCCTTGCACCAACACAAGAGTCATTAGATCCAACCACAAACCTCTACTACAAGTATCTAAAGCCAATAACTCTGCAGGTGAATCCCTTAACAGCAATATAATTGCTAAACAATGGAACAGACTTGCCCCCCAATATCACAACTTTAACTTCCTGTACATCCTTCAAATCAGCCCTAAAATCACATCTGCTAAATTCTTATCTCTGTAACTGTAGTAACCCCAGAAAACTTTTAAAGCCCTTGTATTTCTCACTCTAGTTTTCCTCTCCACCATCACCTACCATTCAAATCCTGTCACCACTCACTTCCTTAACAGTCCTAACTCTGTCCCTCCTCCTACTTACCCCCCCTCCTTTGACTACTTCTTCAAAACCTATAAACCAAGTCATCCAATTCCTTTTCAAACATTGATTCCCTATGAGCTGGGCATAAATCATAATTTATGTAAACTGTCTTTATATTAAAACTACAGCATATAAAATGTAATACTCAGCTGAAGATCACATGGCTCATGTTTGACAACTTGAGTACTGAGATATGCATTAATACCAACTGATATTCACCAACTTGTCTACTGACAAGGAATTTGTCAGTGTTTAAATCAGTATTTTAATATTAATCAATGTGTATAACATATTCTGAATAATATTGTATCTAGAGCTTTTCTCCATTGGCCTCTGCTGAAAAAGGACCTGTGTCCAGTCAGACTTTGCCGGATAACAAATGTAAAATAAATAAATAAAATGTTACTCTGAAACCTTTCAGAACACTTGTGATGAAATTACTATATAGTACTATTATGGTAGAACACATAAGGCTTGTCAAAATAAAAGCTATAATTTTAACTTTGTTTTATGGGCCTGGTGTAATGCAAGACATTGAAACACTGAAAGCTTCTGCACCGCATGCTCACGACATCAAAAGGTGTACCACATGCTGGGTTTAGATATCTCATGATGCCTATATTAATTATTGAGTTCCCATTCAAATGGTTAGCTATGGATCTTAGTCTAGTAAGGGCTGCTAATATATTCCATTGGTTACTGACTATACGACTATGTTTCCAAAAGCATTATTACTATGAACAACCAATGCTAAGGCAGGATTTGTGTTACACTGAACAACTTAGAGGGTGCTCAATGTAAGGTGAAACTCCAGTGGCAAAGGAAACACTCCAGAGTCCTCCAGCAGACCACAACTGAAATGAATGAACTGGAAACAACACAGCTGAATAAACAAGTATAGTTTAATCTTTAAGCATTTTCATTTTCAGTAAAAATATCATCTGAGATAAAATCAGAACACAGGAAGCAAATATGTTTAAATATACCTTTCAAAAGGTATTTAACCAGTAAAAACACTTATCAGGAAAAAAGTGTAGCAATATGTAAAAGTGACAGTGCATATATATGAAGCACAAATGCAAATACATATAAAACAAACATAAAAGACACAAAACTTAATACTATGCTACTTAAAAGTGCAAACATACTTAAATACTTATTTTAGTTTAGCATCTCTTGCTTTTAAAATGCAGTTAAGAGATAACATATAATTTAATCTGGGTCTATTAGTAGCATTTAACTGGATCTGACAGTTTAATTCCTACTGTTCTAATAACAGTTCAGTATCTCCCCCTCTGTTCGACATAGAAACTCTGTCATTAATAAAAACAAGAACTCTCCTGAAATCTGGACAGTACATAGTATGTTTAAAAAGAGCATTTGTAGATTTGGATTTTTTATATCATAAACATGTTCATAAATCCTTTCTCTAAGCATTCTCATGGTTTTACATACATTATATAGGATGCAGAACAAACTGAACATGTGGCAAGATAAACAACCATCTTCGTATTACAATCATATACCCCCAGATGTGAGAGACTCTTGTGATGTCTATCAACAACTGCATATTGTCCATCTTGTACAAATTTACAATATTTACAATGGCCACACTTTGTAATTTTTGAACGTAAAAATCTTGTACTGCTACTTTTATTTTTTTTTTTCAAAAGTATTCTTGAGGGTCTCATCTCTACTGTATGCAAATCTGGGTGCTTGACCTAAAACTTTATGATATTCAATAGTAAAAACTGTACTCTCTGTTTTGTTTAATATACCTTACTGCTCATATCTGATGGTTATATCTAGTAATCATAGCACCAACCCTATCATGATTGTTGGTGACAATCTTTTTATTCTGTGAAAATTCATCCATTTTATCAGTGTTACTAAGTAAAGGGGGAAATTTGCCTTGTCTACCTTCTAATATTTCCGTCTTAACAGATTCAACCAATTCTGTAGGATAATCCCTTTCACAGAACAAATTGCCAAGCTTGTTTAGCTCCTCTTTAAATACAGTGTCAAGCGAAACTATTCTTGACAAGCATACCATTTGGCCTTTGATTATATTCTTCTTTTGATAAGGGGGATGGCAGCTATTGCAGTGTAGAAAGGAGTTTGAATAAGTCTCCTTCCTGTTTGCAACATATCTTTTTTGCTGCCTGTCCATCATCAATGTCACATCAAGAAAGTTGACTGAATCACTTCCAACTGTGGATGTAAACTCCAAGAAGCTAGTGGAGGTATTTAGTTCAGATAGGAATTGCTCAAAACGGGAAACTTCATTGTCCCACAAAATTAGAATGTCATCCAAAAATCTGAAATAATGAAACACTTTGTTGAAAAACTTGGAATTAAATACCTTGGTATGCTCCCAATCTGCAAAAACTAAATTTGCATAAGTGGGAGCACATCTAGCACTCATCACTACCCCTGTAAATGGATGGTAGAACTCACTATCAAAATAAATAAAAGTATTTTTAATAACATTTCAATGAATTCTTGAACAACATATATCTCATTGGTATTCTTTATTTTGTCCTTAAGTAGCATATTATGAAAATGTTGTAAACCCTCATCATGTGGAATCACTGAAAACAAGTTAACCACATCTATGGCAATAAAACTAACATTTTCTTTGAATGGAACAGAAAGGAACAAATGCAAGAAATGCCATGAGTCACACAGAATATGGTGCTCACTTTCCACCAAAGCTTTACAGCTTGCATCAACATACATAGCTAAGGGCTCTGTTTTGGATTCAGCTGCAAGGGTGCTAGAACCATAGAATGAGGCGGAGGGAGCACCCCCCACACACACACACATTTTTACAGCTAATTGGCCATGAGGCTTCACTTTTATAGCTAATTGGTCATGAGGCTTCAACAATTAAAAAAAAAACCCTCCAAACTCCATGACGGAAGCTTCTTCCATGCGTGCATTGCACGCCAATGTGGAAGTCCACTCCACATGAATTTAGGCTAGCATTCCGACGTGGAATTTAAACTAGCTTTCCATGAGTGTTTTTGCTGATCTTTGCTGCCAGAGAGTTGTGCTGTCCCCCAAGAGTCAGAGTCATGCTTTGCTTCCAGGTAAGGAGAGGTTTGATTTTGTTGTTGTCCAAGTGTTTTTTGCAACTTTTCAGGTACAGTTTTCTGCTGTTGTGTAGGAGAGGCGAGTTTTCTGCTGGTGTGTAGGAGAAGAGAGTTTTCTGCTGGTGTGTGTGTGTGTGTGTGTGTGTGTGTGTGTGTGTGTGTGTGTGTGTGTGTGTGAGTGTGTGTGTGTGTGTGTGTGTGTGAAGACTGAGTATTTCTGAATAACTGACAAGTGTCACTAAAAGAGACTATGTAAATCTTTTTAGGAGGAATGATCTCATTGATGGGACTTTATATAAAGGGACTAATGGGCTGCAAAAGGCGAATTTCAGATTACTTAAGTTTGGACCATTTATATTACCATGATAATGATGCAAAATATTGGGTTTTTTATTTACTTGTTTTGTGTTTTATTGATAGATGCAGTGACTATAATAAATAAAATATGTTTTTGTTATTCTAATATGATCTACAACTATAATATGAAACCTTAGTTGGAACATTTAGGGTAAGCAAATTGTACAGGCAGCTGCCAAACTTGTTTCACTATATTTCTGATAATTGTGCATTTTATAGCACACTATTATATATTGTAAAGTTGTTGTTGCATTGTGTGCTGTATGCATACACTGCATGAAATCTGTTTATCATGACACTTTGTTTTGTTTAATAATGTATATCAGTTATGAAATATATTTCATAATATTTTGTAACTGTATAACAAATATAATTAAGAATTATAGCTAAGGGCACCCTCTGTGAGTTATGTATTTGACTGAAATGGGGTCAGTGGAAACTTACTGCAATTCAGGACTTCTGTTATGATTGACACAAGGTATGCTTTTTTTTCTTAGCATGGATTGTTTTTTTTTTTTTTTGTCTTACTCCTTGCTTAGTGTTTAACTTGTACTACTGCATTTTGTTAACAAGATCCCGCAATTTTTAAATTATTTCATACTCTCAACACTCATTTTAGTACCTAGCAACTGACCCCCATCAGGTGGTGCAGTGCTTATTTGAATGCAGGGCAATTGTAAGTCAGTTGTCCACACCTTTTGGGGGAATTTGACAGCCTGTGTTAATAGGAATACAGTCAATCTTTTAGATAAGCTTTATGATGGTGCACTTGTTTTGGCAACTTATGGTTGCTGTGCAGTGTACTTTGGTCACTAAATACTGAGAATGTTTAAATGCATTTGTTTTGTACATTTGTCTTATTACAGAAACTAACCATAATAGCGCATTTCAGTTTTCTTCAGTATAAATCTTGAATGTAGAGCCTGGTATACCTAAGTGTGTAAAAGGAGTGTACCCAGAGAATTTGTGCACTCATACACTCTTATTGCTGCCCTTCACCAAACCATCTGGCAGTTAAAAAATTGACACATTACCCCTCCCCACACTTTAACAAATGCTTGCATCCCTTTTCTTCTAAAACCATTGGCATTAATTTAGACAGTAGTGGACCTAGTATGACGTATAGAAAGGCATGGATTCTCTAAGTAATGTATGCTAAGGGTGCCTAGCTGTACCCTTAGCATACATCTCATCTGCCCAGATGTTCAGAGAATGCCCAGATTTTTGCTTCCATGTTTTTCATATGTTTCTCACAAAATTGTGTTTTTCTAGCAAACAATTGAGGACTGAAGTCAGAAAATAATGACAGCCATTTGAGTTTCAGATTTCATATCCTTCAGAATATGCATGCTAATGCAAAACTTGTTATTTTGTCAACTTACTAAGTGTGTAAGAGCACTATTTAAAAGTGTCCCTATTTTGGGCCTTTTGTCCCCATTATTTGTAACCTTGTCCAGATTTCTTCTCTAAGAGATTGAGAGGTATGAACCTTGGTGTGTAATCAAATGAAAACTTTATTCCACCTAAGCAAGTCTTCCTGGCATTTTGGCTCATAGATCATGTAAAAGTAGTTAAAACAGTGTTTGCAGCACAAGTTCACTGCATGGTTAAACTTAGAAATGTGTCTAAACTTACCTTTTTGTGATTGCAGGAGAGATAAAGCCTGAAAATGTAGTGCATTGTCATGTGGTTTCATTTGGGAGGCTTCCCATTCACACTTTAAAGTGTGTTAACAATATTTCTTTTTTAAAGTAGTGCATTTAAGACTATTGGGTATGTAGGACCAATTAATAGAAGGAATCTCTTGCAGTTTAGTAGCTTGTATTCCCACCACAAAAGAGGCTTTAGAAGTAAACTTGTGGCACTTTATTTGTAGATGAAACAATGAAATATAAAGTTGTTTGCTAGCAGCAATCTCTTCATTAGTTACAGATCCCTTTAATGTGGAATTATTTAGTTGACTTTTCTTCTGCATTGATTTTGCATATTTACTGATATTGGTGGATTGTAATGACAGATGGTTGAGTGGCCTTTTATGGTTGACATTTTCTGAAATTGGTATTTTGTCATTATTGGTTCATACATTTTGTTTCATTGCTTACTAGAAGACTGTTCAAAACCATAAGTGTAAAACACATTTTGAACAAATGGTGCTGTATTATACAAGGCATTTAATTTAATACAATCAAGAAGGTGAAACAAAGAACGCATATATGTATGCATGGCCCTAAAAATGTGTAAGGAGCCTATGGTTTGAAAACACTCAAGAGGTAAGCTTAGTCCTCCACTGGGCAGATACAAAATGAATGTGGGTCTTCATGCCCTTTCAATGAATGTGAGTTTCAAGGGCAGAGAAGTTTACTGCTCATGCTAATTCTGTTTTCATTGTGAGACTGTATTGTTTGTTTAGCAAACGGCTCAGTGTTTGTGCTATTTTATTTCAATCACTAAGTGCCCCTCTTGACCTCCACCCCCACAGTCTTCAACAGCTTCTGGCCTATATTCGCTGCTGACACAATAGGTCTAAGTGGAGGATTATGTATACACTTGTGCATCTTAGGCATTCCAAAGATTGCTGGAACCATCGGCTTGTTAAGTTTAACAAAAATACAAAATATCTCTTGACATAGCCCCTGAAGAACAAGATCATTCAAATAAAAAATCAGTTTTAGACTAGGCTGTGTTAATTTTTTTTGTTACCTGACAATATATTAATGTGTCATGTAATAAATCCAACATCTTACTTTTTATAAAGGAAGAAATCTATTATGACAGCCCCCAACCTTATCTATTTTCATAACATGGATCCCTTTGTTGCCCTTAATCTGGACCAACAGTTCTCTTTCTTTAAAAATTAAGTTGTCTTTTACTTTATTACTAATTTTTCAAGAAACATCTGAATTTACTCTCACAAACTCTCAAAAACAGAAATCATAGGGCAGCAAGGTGGTACAAATGTTCTGTTCCTCTTCCTTTTCAAATCTAAGGAACTACGGGTGGGGAGGGGGCGACAAGAATTAAAAAAACATGTAAGGTTAAGCTGTCTGCCAAACAGTTTAAAATGCAGTAACACTTGTACTATTATCCTGCTTAAAAACAGGCCCAAACTTAAACCCTTTTTTAAAAAGCGAAACGTGTACTATCCAGTTCAAGGTAACTATAATTAAATACTTTCAAGCCATCGTTCATAACAATTTTTGCAACAGCCATAGTGGATTTCTCTAGTCAGTAAAAAAGTTCCATTTAATTTTTTCTTCTTGTTGTTCCTCTCTTTTCTGGTCCATTTCAATTGCTTGGGAGAATTCAATTGGTGATTCCGAAAAGGGGGACTCAGGAGAACAAATCTCTTGGAGGGCCTTCTTTCATTATGGTCAGGGTCTCCAGTTCCAAAATTTCAAATACCTCAGTCCCATTTATAATGAAAGGACTAAGGTCTAGATAAAAAGCATGTTCTTGTTGCGTTTCATTATAAGAAAGCACATTGTTTTGATGGTACTGCTTAGGTTTGGGATAAGCACAATTTTTGTTGTACTCTTGTTTATCCATAAGCATTTTTTTCTGTTTCCTTATTTTACTCTTTTTTACAAGATTGTCAGCCTTATTAAAAATCTTGAAATATTCTTGTTTGTACACTGAAAAAGATGGATCAGCCTCAATATTATTGTGTAATTTCAGTATTTCATTCTCCAAAAACTGGATTTTATGCTCATTATTTGTAATAAGCAATTTAATTAACTCAATTCTTGTAAGGTCAAGCAGATCAATAAGTTCACAGTGTAAAGAGGAATTAGGCAGTAAACCAACTGGAAACTTCTAAATTCGTTAAGCCTCTGGGTACCATTTTTTATTTAACGCACTCATTTAAGTACATATTTCAAGTTGTAAATTTCTATACTTAATGAGATTCTGTTGAAATAATCTAATTTGTGAAATAAGAGCAGCTTTACCCATAGGTTCCTGTGTCATAAAGTCTGGGTTGGAAAGCCAGGCTTTAAGGTCAAAGTGGGAGCCATTATCAAAAGGGTTAGCATGTACAGATAAGTCCTATGTAGAGCAGAAAGGAACACTCTGTCTGTAAGATTAAGCAACCCATTCCCTTCCCCAGCACTGGTATTTGAACAAACGTGGATAACTACTGAATTAACAATGTGATATCTCCAGGCATAGATTCCATGAAGAAGCAGTCTGCACAGCTTTATAACACAAATAATTAGCAAAGTTCCAAAAAGCCTGTAAAAAGCAGTGTAAACAGCAGCAAAGTCCCAAAATGCCACCCAGATGAGCTGCTGAAGCAAAACTCAAAACTTGTGACCACCCACAAGGTAGTGGAAAGCAGTCAGGTGTGGGAACTTCCAAAAAAGACTAGTAACCACTTCTAGGTTGCCCAATGTAAGGTTAAACTCCAATGGCAAACGAAGTACACCAGACTCCTCAGCAGACCACAAGTGAAATGAAAGGACTGGAAACAACACAGCTGAATAAACAAGTATAGGTTCATTTCAAAGCACTTTCACCTTCAGTAAAGGCATCATTAAAGATATAATCAAAACACAGGAAGCAAATCTGTTTAAATATACCTCTCAAAAAGATATTTAACCAGTAAAACCCTTATCAAGAATAAGTGTAGCAGCATTTAAAAGTGACATTGCATATAAGAGAAGCAGAAATACATATAAAACAAGCAAAAGACATTAAACAATACTATGCTACTTAAAAGCAAAAATACTTATTTAATTTAGCAGCTCTTGCTTTTAAAATGCAGGTAAGAGAATAACATACATTAAATCTGAGTTTATTAATTGCATTTAACTGGATCTGCCAGTTTAATTCCTTCTATTCTAATTACAGTTCACTATCTCCCCACACCCCTCTGTCCGACATATAAATTCTGTCAATAATGAAAAAAAGAAATCTCCTGAAATCTGGACAGTACATAAAATGTTAAAGAGCATTTGTAGGTTTGAATTTTTTTATATCATAAACGTGTTCATAAATCCTTTCTCTAAGCTTTCTAGTGGTTTTACCTATATAAAATGCAGAACAAAATGAACACGTAACAAGGTAAGCAACCACCTTTGTATTACAATCATCATATACCCCTAGACGTGAGAGTCTTGTCATGTCCATCAACAACTACATATGGTCCATCTTGTACAAATTTACAATATTTACAATGGCCACACTTTGTCATTTTTGAATTTAAAAATCTTGTACTACAACTATTATTTTTTTCAAACATATTCTTGAGGTTTTCACCCCTGCTGTACGTAATTTTGGGTCCCAGACCTAAAACATTGTGATACTTAGTAGTAAAAACTGTACTTCAAGTTTAATTTAAAACACCTGTTAGTGCTGGAGTCTGATGGTTATATCTAATAATCATAGCACCAACCCTTTCATGGTGATTGGTGACAATCTTTTTACTTTCTCTGTGAAAATTCATCCATTTATTAATGTTACTAAGTAAAGGGGCTAATTTGCCGTGTCTTTGAAACATTTTAAACACTTCATATGGCTAAAAAGAGAAATGTTGAATGAAGGGATTAATCTTTTAAATTGCTTAGCATGTCTCTACACTGTTTTCTAGTGGATGCCACCCACCATTAATGTTCTGGTACAAGACTAGAGACACAATGAGGAGTGCTTAACAAGCTTGGTAAGCACCTTTCTAATGTCAGAAATGTGTTTAACAAACCTTGTATTGTCCTAGATTTTAGAGCATAGTCATGGCTGTCAATTACTATGTGAATCTTTTGTAAAAATATTTTGGTCACTGAGGTAGTGAAGGACGCCTTTGTGGAGACAGAATGGAAATTTATTAAGAGAAGAAAGATAACCTGAACAGAGTCGGGGGGCCTAAAGAGAAGGCTTGTCTGAAACAGGGCTCTCAGTAGCAGGTATTTAGAGAACAGAAACTATTAACATAAAGTTATAGGATTGCCAAAACCAAAAACAGGGAGGAGAAAAACTTACAGGATTTATTTATTTTATTTACTTATTTATCTGTTTGTTTGTTTGTTTGTTTGTATGTTTGCAGAGGAAGAAACAGCAGAAGAAACACATACCTGTATTCCCAGGTCAGGAAGTTATACATTTCAGCCCCTGGATTCAGTTCAGTGTATTAATGAAAATGTTTTTACATGGCAGATTTGCAGGTAAGTAATTAAATTAAACACAAAGTATGAGAGAATGATACATTAAGCAGGACCAAAGAAAAGAAAGCCAGAGAGGAAGAAGAGACAGATGGCTGGTCATGCCCATCAAAACCCTGTTTGACCAACGATGATTCTCTGTAAAATATAAAAAGACAAAGAAAAAACTACTATACCAATTGCTACTCCAAAACCTTTCAGATCACCTGTGATGACATTGTGATATAGTTACTGTGTTGGTAGAAGGACTGTCAAAAAACGGAAAGCTGCAATTTAAATTTGTTTATGGGCCTGGTGTAATGCAAGACATTGAAACATTGAGAGCTTCTGTGTGCAGCATGACTACAACATCAAAAAGTGCACCACATGCTGGGTTTAGATGTCTCATGATACCTATACTAATTCATATCAAGTTCCCACCTCAAATGGGTAGCTATGGATCTTGTAGACTCATTGTGTAAAAGTCCAGTAACTGTAAAACCACATAAGCTACTCCATTGTGCTCCTTGCTGATGTAGTAGTCCTCAGAGACTGTGAATTACATGAACTAAAGTCAAGACATACTGTAAACTTTAAGACCGACCGACGTATTTGTTAATTCTGCCAGAGGTAAACTGTATGAGAGAAGTCAGATATTTAGGATATGTGATGGGGAAGGTAATGATATATAAAACAGATACTGTCAATAACTAGCCTTCAATTCCCAGTACCAAATAACAAGTTAAGACATTTTGTGCTCAGAGGCAATTTGTTTACTCCCGGCTTTGGTAAACCCTTCATCTTATATACAAATACATAGTTTACTTAGGCTGTATTTTTCAATAGAGGAAAGGTGGTACTGCAAATTTATTATCATATAAAGTTAAAAAGACTGAAAAGGTATTTCACCATCCAGCTTGAATTCTTTTATTTTTAAATGATCATGTAGCGTACTAGGCAATCCTACATTTATAAATGAAAACCGGCCATTATTGACATATAATTTTACTTGCAAACATTATACCCAGCACAAAACCATGACGCATAATTTACTTTTCAAACATTATACATCGCCTGTCTAGCCAGTCATTGTTGATGACATTGCATGGCTCATTCAAATCCTGCCTTCTTTAAACCTCACTCTACTTTCGTGCATTTGACCCCACAATTCTCATTTTTCTATGCGAATTTGCTCCTACGTTTCTCAAGATCCTTGTTCCAGTTGTGTATTTAAACACTTCTAAGCAAAGATCTAAATCTTCCTGGAGTCTATTTGCATATTTGTAGAGACATATATATATATATATATATATATATATATATATATATATATATATTCTCCCATTGTTTCTTTTGTGAATTGCTTATCAGTCTCTCTTCCCATTCCTTTGTAACCTCCTCAGTTAATTCTTATAGTTAACATGCATTATTTTATAGGGTCAACTAATTATTCTTTTTGACATTAAATGGTGTCTCACCTCATTACAATATTATTGGTCATTGGTCAGCCTGTAACACAGTGACTTCACAAAAAGGGGATGTGTAACAACAAACTGGTAAAAATGGTTTGTCACTGCAACCTTCAACTTGTTTTCAGTGAAGTTTAGGTAGAGGTAAAAGAGTACAAATACAGATAGGTAGGTTAAGTCTCATAAAACATCCTATCAGAACAGATCTGGCGGGAGTTCATTACTCTGAGGAAGAGGAGATGTTAAAAGGATATGAAAATACTGTTTAATGTTGGCGTGCTATATACAAGAAAACAATACAGTAAAGCATGCAGCAGCAGAAAGCCTGCAGCACCAGGACTGATTTGGTAAACCTGTAGAAAAACAGTTAAAAGAACTTTTGGAACAGCATGGCAGGAAGAATACTTCTCAATTGAAGGGTTATATGGTCAAGAGCAGGAACTGGTGGTGGTTACCAAGCGGAACATTGACTTGGAAAAATGTTTTCCTCTATCCGAGGATGGGTATAGTGGCCCAGGGTAGTGACTCTTGCAAGATGCTAGTTAGAGGCTTACAGAAGACATCTGTGGCTCTGTATACTATTATCTGAAGTTGGCATGAGATTACTTCATAGCTTTACTGGACATGCAACCCAGAACTATGACACTTTGATTTTTATTTTGAAACTTACAGTGCAGAAATAAGCTTAGTTTCATTCTGCTTTTATGCTGTAGTGCATATATTTGCAACTAAAACAAGATGCTTACACTGACTGAAAAAGCCTTAGCTTATCCTTATTCCACAAAACAATCCTCACAGCCTGTTCAAAACTACTCTTTATAAGCTACAGTGTTATTGATAGAAAAATTCTCTAGAAAACAGTTAAAGTACTTTCCTGGATCATTAAAAACTTGTCATGCAAGACTTCTACGAAATTATAAAGTGGGTTCTGCATGACAGCAAAACTGTTTTAGAGATGGAGAATGACAACCTTTGAAGTAAGAAGTCAGATGTCATATAAATGCTGGAAGAGTTCAACGAGATTTACCCCATCCATTATGATCAGAAAAGGACCTCATAAATCAATATGATGTCCAAAAACAGGATCAGGGCAAGGCAAGTGTCAGCTGACCTTGACCTGTACCTTAACTATACAGAACTGTATAAAAGAAGGCAATACCCAATAAAGTAAATGTATTTACTTCTACAAAAGTATAGAACATCTGGAGAATTGCTTTTCTACTCGAACATTACAGATTACTGGAAAATACTGAAGGGAAATATGCTGTGAAATTATTCCAAAGCTAAATTTCTATGCCACTTAGTAATGAACTTGAGTACTACTCACAAGTGATCAAACTGAAAAAAAGAAGTAAATCAAGTGGGACAGCAGGTTTTGTTTTCCCAGGACAAATCTAGGCAGAAGTCCCAGACAAAGCAGTATACCCATCAACACCACAGATGGGACCCAGGTGAGTCTTCATTTCTAAACCCAAATTATCTGGGATTATGGGGGAACATTACAGGTGGATTCCTTTCCCACCAAGACAAGAATGGAAAAAGAGCAGTGTTCCACAGAATGAAGAATAGAAGGAGGCGTAAACCACGGATGGAAGGCACACCAAGCACAGAATTAGATCTGGAAATAACATTTGAGAAGCCACTCCAACTCTCTGAGATGGAAGTAAGGAGTTCTCCAAAAATGTCTCACCTTGTGCCTCACAAGTAGAGTTAACTGATGGATGTGTATTAATCTAAAATATTTTTTCAGAAAATTAAAACCTAAAGGTGCACTTCCATCACAAAAAATAAAACCAATGAGGAGAACCACACAGAAAGAAGGTGGAAACTATTGTGAGACATGGACTCACCACCAACACCATGAGGGCATGATTCACAGATGCAAAATCCCTGCACATTCATCCCTCTCCACCCAACTGTCCAGGGTTTATGGGGCAAAATGTAAGAATGACATTAGAGCAGCTCTAAAAATCCCTGCAAAGAAAACCATATAACATCTGTAAGGACAAATTGGAATCAATGGAAAGAATCTGATCCAGGATAAGGACTTGATGGGTGATGAAAGCATAAAAAAGAGTGGACATTTTCATCATGGATTCCAATATTTACAATAACAAGATTGAATATAGGCTTGAAATCCACCTTTTAGAACAGTCTCAATCAGTGACATAAAAAGTAGCATATAAATTGTTTTAAAGCTGTTTTAGCTGCTTTTCTGTAAAAAATTCTAAGCTTGTTTCCTGCCTTTCCTGTAAATAGTCTAGTCAGAAGATACAGATTTGCTGTATCCAGGCTGTTTACTATGAACTTCTGAGCTCCCAAGCCTTTCTGTAATGGAGGAAGCCTTCTAGCTTATCAGTGGGAGTGATAAACACTAAGAGCCTTCTATCTACCACAACAGGGTGGTTTCTGGCCAAGAAATTGTAGTTTATTGGCAATTTGTACAGTTTTCCTCTCTTAACTTTCTGGTTTTAAAAGCCCACATTTGTGCTTGATTCCCTCTTTTCCTGTAACTAGTCTAGTCCAGATACAGATTTGCTGTATCCAGGACTGTTTGTGAAAACTCTGAGCCCCAAGCCTTTCTGTGTTGGGGAAGCCTTCTAGCTTATAAGTGGGAGTGATAAGCACTAGGCAGCTATCTCCCACAAAGAGGAGTGGATTATAAGCCCAGAAATTGTGAAAACTTATTGGTTGTTTGAGCGGATTTAAGCCATCTCTTTCAAATTTCTGATTTAAAAGCCCACATCACAAGCTTGTTGCCCACCTTGCCTGTAACTAGTCTAGTCAGATACAGATTTGCTGTATCAAGGGCTGTTTGTAAACTTCTGGTGGTGCCAAAATGTCTGCTCTCCAATTTTTTCCTTAGATCCACTAGTTGTCTCCTCTTCTGCACTTTTACTAGTTTATTAGTCTAGCCCTTTACTAGACTTGTAGCAATTACTGTAGCACACAAAAAGTGCACCACCGAGTACTAAAAAGCGTTCACAAAGAAGCATCTCCAGTACTAATTATAAATGCCCAACCCTCCAGGGATGTCTGAAGGTCAGTTTCCTGTGCTTTCTCGATTAACCTGGTGAACTTGGAGCATCCCTGAGAACAATGTAGCAACTGCCTCATGTACACTGACAACCCTCTACTCTTCCTACTAACACTCCAGACTCCTGAGAGATGCACTTTTATATGTCCATATTGAAAGCCATGCACTCTTCATCCAAGACGAAATAGCTGGCCAGGTCAACATTTGCATCACACACCACATGGAACACATAGCCTCAAAACACACACCAGCACTGCCTTCGCAAAAACACAAATCCACACCCACCTTCAAGGCTCTCAATAAAATCTACCCAAGCAGCTGAGACATCCAAGGCAGAAACACACTTTCGACCACCACAACACAACACTAATCATGAGACACACCTGCTCTCCTAAACAATTGTGCCCTCAGCCAGCCACTAAAAGAGCCAAAACAGCATGCCCAACACACTAGTCATAGGAGACTCGAGCAGTGAGGCACACTGATGTCCCACTCACTAGGTTGCATAAGGAGAAAGTAACAGTCAGCTGCCTGCCAGGTGCTGCAGGATCACCACATAATCCATGCCTCAGGTCCCTCAACAGCAGGTACAAATATGACTCTGTCATTTGTACATGTAAGAATGCATGTCTGAGATGAACCTTCCTGAACTACATAGAAAAAGAGACATGGAGGAGCTCTTGGATTATGTAGCCCAGGCGTTATGACCCTAGCAGAAGCCTCCTACATCACCCACAAATGATACCACAGTACAAGCAGAAAATTGTGGTTTACAATTGGCTAAAGTTTCTGAGTGTCATTCTAAGAGGATCCGGTATCTGTCTGCCTGGGATGATTGACAGACTAGCGATGCTTTATGCAGGAATGGCCTACATCTATCACTCCTAGGCTTCTGGATAATGACCAAGGCTCTTGCCACCCCATAATTGCCTTTTTAGGTGGTGTTCCAAAGACCAAATTACCACCATAACGGCTACAAACAAATGCAATCTGAGGGTCATGCTCAATGCTAAGTCCTAAATCTCAAAATGCACTCTCTTGAAGCACTCCTTGGAAATGGAGAGCATGCGACATTTGTGCTGTAACAGAGACCCTGGTTCAAGGCAACGAGAAGCACCCCTACACTTCCAGGCTATAGCATACATTCCACACCTTCCATTTGAACTTGGACCAAGCTCCAAAGGCAGTGGTGTTTCCATATTTATAAGGATGTACACCATCAGACTGGTAGCCAACATAATAAAATGAGAATACATCAGGTGCAGCTAATATTGGGTAAGACAGCGATTCAGGTTTGTAGCCCACTATAGGTCCCCAACCATGTTGAGACTCACACTCTATGTTCCTGAGCACCCTGGAGAATGTGGGGTTCAGCTTCTTGCTCATACTGGGTGAATTCAACTATCCCTTCTAACTAACTGGAAAACTACTTATGTACCAATACACTTGCCAGACATTTCCTTGAATTCATTAAATCCAATAATGGATTCATATCACTTTACACCTTACTAGAGTAGCAACATCCTTGACATGGTCATTACTAACATGGGCAACTGTTGCTCTACAATAATAGTCAACTCACTTGCGTTAGATTCAACCGACTAAATCACCTTGGAAATCAAATCCCCATAAAGATTTTCTTGCAGGTTAAAACAGCACTGTCCAATACCAAGAATACAGCTTCCATGGGACCTGACAATATCCTAGTTGTACTCTATGAACTTCAGAGTGAACTGGCACCTCACCTGTGTGCCCTGTTCAATTCACAGCCCTCACATAGGCTTTGTCCCTACCGAATGGTGCACTGCAGTCATTTCTCTCCACAAGGAGGGCGACTGAGACTCTGGGGCTATTGCCCCATTAGCCTGATGAGCCTGATACTTTAGAAAGCTATGGAACACATCATCATGGACCTAATAGAAACAGGGATATAGGGAATCTCCCAAACTCTGGATCCCACACAGTTTTGGTTTTGTGAAGGGTACATCATGCCTTCTCAACTGGTCAACTTTTGAGTCAGTCACCAGAGCATTAGATGAAGGCAAAGGTGGTTCATACAGCTACCTTGATCTGGGCAAGGCTTTTGATACATTCCCGTTCAGGAATCATAGAAAAACTCATTAAGCTAAGCATCAGCCTATATATCAGTAGGTGGAGTTTGCAAGCTGGCTCTAGATAGAACCCACAATGTGTAAGTAGGTGATTCAAGTCAGACTGCTGCACAATCATGAGTGGAGTCCACAGGGTTCAGTCCTGGATCCTCTCCTGTTTGGTATCTCTGCTTCTCTGAGTCCAGGCCCATGGAGGACTCTGGCTAGCAAATTTACAGATGATTGCAAGTTGGGAGCTGGCCATTAACTCACCAAGTGATGTTGACATCCTACAGAAAGGCCTCCTGAGACCAACGACTGGGTGTGGAACTATGTATAGCTCAATGCCAAAAAATGTGTCATCTTCCCTTTGGGAAAAAACCTGGTTCCATGAATTACCACATCAATGGTAGGCCACTGAACACAGAAGGCATTACAAGAGATCTGTGAACACAGGTTGACCTCAACATCTCTTTTTTAGACACCACATTGCCACTGTTGTCAAGAAGTCCTTCTATGTAGCACATCTCATTACTAAGGGGTTTGCATCAGGAGGAAAGGCTCATTGTCTCCCTCTACTCTTCTTTCATTAGGCCAATGATCCAAGTGCAATGCCCCATTTGTGTACCTCACTAGATACCTGCAACAAATGGAGGCCATGAAAACTACCTCTAAAAGAGGATCCTAGGCCTTAAACACTTGTCCTATATGTACACAGACTCAAGCTCCAGCTATTCTCTGTCTCTCATATCACCTACTTAGAGGCAATCTCTGCTTGACTTGCAAAGCCATGTTGGACCCAGCTCTGTTAGAAATGCTACATCTAAGAAATCCCATTCCTTTGTACCACATGCTCCCAGAGATCTCAACCTCATTACCACAATCAACAGAACAGTTGGAGGACAGGTTCATAAATCAGAGACTGCCTATACTGGAATGGAGCTTCCCATATATATCCAAACAGATCATCCTCACTGACCCTCTTCAAGAGAAATCTTGATAGAGTGGATGGGAAAATAGAAATTCACCCGGGGATCACTTCAGTGGCTCTACTCGACAAGAGCACTGGGAACTAAGGTCGAATTGGCACAATGCCAGGGTAATCCTATGGGCTGACATAAAGGCTCCAGGGCCATTACCCTAGTATTACACACCTATAACCACTTACACATTAAATTGTGGGCTGAATGAAGTGATAAACCTCCTTAGCAGCAAGATGCTTCTCTTCAATTTTAAAAATATTTCAAACCTGCATAAACTAAAGGCACTGCTGGAGTGAGAAGTAAAATTATATTTTTGATTATGACTTACTGATAGAGTTTATTTTTGTTTTACCTGCCATTTTGTTTCCTGTTGTAAGGAATATATACTCAGCCTGAGTATTTTTTGTTCTCTGTGAGGAAGTAGACACTTAAATTAGCTAGGCTCCACATTTCATATGTTTTTTTCATTGGTTACATGGTCTCTTGAGTGATATAGAAATACAGTGAATTTCTAGGCCTTTGTCTTTTTAAAAGATTTCAGTCCTGCAAAAGTAAAGCACTGCTGCTGGCACCCTGCTAGTTTTACCAGCTACCCATCCACTTATTTGTTGATCACTTTTTTAAACCTGGGTGATTTTAAGTTTGCCCAACCCTAGTGTAAAGTGAGCTGGCAGCTCCTTCCTTTCTATACTGCTGTTGATGTCTTGAATTATTTATTTGCCTTTTCTTGTGCTTGTATTGAAAAAAGTAGATTTTGCCTCATCATTGTTTGTTCTACTGATTTACTTGCTCCAGAATTCATTATGTAGTTGTTGGGAAAGTAGTGTATTTTTACATTATTGCAGAAGCACCTGTTTTATCAGAGGTCCAGTGGATTTTTCTTTCCACTGCACTGAGAGAGTAGCTTAGTTTGTTTAGGTTGGAGAAACACTTGAGATTTCTGCAAATATGGATTTGTGGCTGGAGGTTTATTAATCAGTGCATCTTGTTTTAATGCCTTTATAAATTATGTATAATTGATTGGCTCTTGGATGATTTATCTGAAGCAAAGTACTTTTGATTAATCCACACTTTTATAAGCTGTTTAAAATACACTGCTATATCCATATCTTTACATTTGTTTGTGGTAGCATTTGACTCTGGACACTCCTTTACTGTCTTTTACATTACAAGGCCTGGGATTATTCATCTAGTGGCAGTAGCTGTTTACCTGGACTATCTGAGGCTGGGGCACACACAATTCTAAGTACTTTTTGCACTTCTCTTATATACTGTGACTATACTTTAATAGTTTCAAAGAAAAACTGTACTGTCTGCTGCTGTTTTAAGTAGTTAATTGCACTGTATTACATTGTATCTGTTAGTTGTAAGACTGTTATACAGAAGTAGTTTGTGTAGTCATATTTACACTTGGGCTATAAACAGATATTCTACATTAAGAAAGGTGTTTTTCTAGCCACCCTTATTTGGCAAATTGTACTGATCTAACCTGTATCTAAGTTGGGGTTGCTGGTGGAAGGCTTATTGTGTGCTTTTCTGATTGGTAGTTAGCTTAAAACTTGTTTATCTTGGCTAAGTATTGAATCCTCTTGTCTGTGTGGTGCTGCTCTTCACACAGGGCCACTAACAATTAATCCCTGTACATAAGCAAAGAGATCTAGAAGCTCATTTTTCCTCTAAGCGGCTGTCAGTGAAACCCTTTAAGGTTTTCTGCTGGTCTAGGAGCAACTCAGTTGCACACTAAGCAGGATTGCCTTATTGATCATCCTTACGAACACAAAAGTATAAGCTCCCTCTTATAGTCTCAATTACAGAAGCAGAATCCTATCAAATTAACCCATTCCTTCCTTAATAGGAAACATACAGTAGAGCCTGCTATCTGGATGGGTGGTTCCCATCATCTCTCTGGCCAGGCAGTAGAAATGGGTATCTGAGGCAATGTAGCAATTGTTTCATCTATACAGCAACCACTTACTCCTGAGACAAACAAATACTTTATGTGAGAGATGTAGTTACACCATGTAAATCGGATAAGACTCTCACATAAGGACAAATTAAATACCAAACAGATTATTAGCATACACACTTCCCACACTAAATAAGGAAAGAAAGTAGAGTTAAAGGAAATACAAGTTGAAGTTATGGGTGGCTGTGAAGTGAAGGATTTAATGTAGAAGGTCTAACACAGACTATATCAGAGCATGATGGAGTGAGTCCTCAGAATAAGAAAAACAAGAAGATCAGGAGGCGTGAAGAAGCAATATGGACATGGGAAAGGAAAAGAGATTTAATATTGTGTAATATTTATGCAAGGAAAAAGCAAAACTAACCAATACAAAAAAAAGCACCAAAGATATTTGAAGAAATACAGGCAAAGGAATCCTGGATATTAGAAAACTTTTACAATAAAAAAAGAAAGACTAGAGGAAGAAAAGTAGAAAAAGAGATTAGTAATAAAGAAATTAAAATAAATAGGAAATTGAGGTTATGGGCATGAGGTTATGGAAACGGCACAAGAAGAGAGAGGAAACCAGTGTAAACTCAAATGCAGAAAGCGCAATTTATTTGGGGGTGGAGCCTAGATGGCCAACTGTTAGCTGCATCTTTTCAGAGCACCACACAACTATACTAGAATACAGGGAAAAATAGCGTTTACCAAATAGAAATAGTATAAAAATTATTAAAAAACTTCCAAAACTTCATCTATATTAACTTTGGAGAATTTTTTTGTTGAGATTGTATCCTATCACATTAAACTGGAGATTACTTCAATTGTATAAAATGGCCAGCTCAAACAGCTTCATTACTCAGAATCTACACTGAAGAGGATATATCCAACTGATGTCTTCTACATCACATTAATTTTCCTTGGCAGTAGTTTGATTCACAAAAGAACTTGGAATATCTTAAAGAAAACGCAAAACAAACAGATGTTTTAAAAGAAATACTTCAACAACAACAAATAAAACATGACATGGAAACTTCACTGAATGACATTGATGGCAGACTAAAGAAGATGAAAATCAAACTGAATTCTTACTACATCAAAATAACTGGTTAATTAATTAATTAACAAAATGGATGATCTAGAAAATAGAAGAAGAACAAACATACTCTCCCAGAGAAATCAGAAGGAGAGGACATTATCACCTTTCTAAATTATTTGGCTACGGAAATACTAAACCTAAAAAGGACTATCAAATGGTATAGAAGGCTCACAGAGCCATTTGAAACCACAACCTTCTTCATCCTAAGTTCCTCAAGTTCAATTGCTTAGTTATATTGTTGTCTTACCTAGATAAAGGACTTGTACTAAAAATCAGCCTGGAGGAAAAGTCCCTTAACATACAAAGAAAACAAATCCAGATAAGGTTTGATAATGACTATTCTGCAAGAGTACTAGAACAGGAAAAAAAAAAAACTGGACATTGGTAAAGCTACAAGAAACAAAACAAAATAAAAGCTCAAGATGGTCTATCCTGCTAAAATCCAAATTTTCCACTCAAATGAAATAGGGAACCTTCAATAATCACCGAGCACTGTCATTTATTAGAAACAACAAATATAATTACAATTCCTGAAGAAATGGACTGGTCAAAACCTCATCCCTTAAAAAAAGATCTCCAAAAATACATGGACGCTGATGTGAGGAAAAGAAAACAAAAACTGATATTAACACCACAACTACTCTAATTTCTCTCAAAGATTCAACTAAGTTATAAATTACATTTTCAAACGTAAAAAGTACATATTACTTATTTGTTCATATTATACCTTTGAATTCTTTTTCTCTTTTTTCTTCATAAAATTACTTTGCTTTAACACAGGCTAAATCTGCTTATACTGTTGAAACAAGTTAATGATTTCATAATATTAGACAGTTAATTAATACTACTCTAACAATGTTAATGCGATTCAAGAAAAACTAACTGACAAGTAGAGTACTTGCAACTTTTAAAACAATATGTAATTGATTATTTTTACATAATGTGTACTGATCCTTAAGTATATTTATACTAATTTAGAAACTATAGAAGTCCTTTATTTGTGGGTCACTTATATTATTAACTTAAATAACACTATTTATATTAATAAAATCCTATTACCTTCTCTGCTTTGTATAAAAATAAGTATGTTTGTGTCTTTTGCAGATAGATTATGACATATGGATTAAACAGCATTTTTGACAGGACTGTCAGCGTGCATTCAAAATCATTTCTTTCAAAAGTGAAAGATCGATCTTCTTCACACACATATAATTTAAACTGGTATCTTAGAATGTAGCCACAATGTGCAGCAAACAGTAGCTCTGCGAGCTATACTGTGTCAGGAAGACAGTCTTATCTAATTCACATACCTGTTGCATTTCAGTGACTAGACAATCCACTTGTATATCTCACACAGAGAATGAGTTGTAAAGTATCCCATCTAGCCAGCAATCAAATTGGTTTATGTTGCATATTAAGCTGCCCCTGACACAAAGGCGTTGGAAAGAGATATTAGTAGTAAGACAAAAGAAATGTGTACTAACATGTAGCATACTTTCCTTTCTTTTCTTCCACTTCCTAGTAATCAGAATGCTATTTAGAGTGAATGTCTCTCATTACTTACAATACTTGTTAAATGTGCAGAAGCATAGGTTGTTAGATGAAAGACAGTGAAATGTGTTTTAATGTGCACCGTCGTCCCCCACTTTTCTTGCACTTCCTGTTAAAAGTTAGGAAACTTGACCATAAAGTTTGTGGTCTTTTATTTGGCGCTGAGTATATAGAAGTGTACTTATGAGTCTTCTGATATTATATTTGTAAATACTTTTTGTAAAGGCTATTGATATGATATTCCAATACCAAAGTAAATTCTACCTGAAATAATGTGTAAGTTCTATAACCAATAAATCATATGAATTTACAATTTGGTTTTTTCAAGAATAACTAAAAACAGAATCTTGAATATGTTAACATGGAGATGAAAGATTTAACTGCCATAATAGCAGCTGTGTGCATTCTGATTGGTGTCTACGGCAACCCGTTAACATGTACATGAAATCAGCACACTTTCTTCTGGTGCCTTCATTAGTTAAGGTACTCCCACTATTTAGATGCATAAATGGCAAGTAAAAGCTGCCAAAGGTGTCAATTCTTGAAGTTTGGAAAAGCAACACTTAGAGTATTAATTTCTGACCTCTTTATACAGATTTTTAGACTACCTCTCATTTCAACAAATCTTCATTTAACTAGTCTAAAGCCTTATATAGAGCAGTGTGTGTTCCTTCTGGCAAGCGAAATTAACATCAAACCTTCAGTAATATTAGGTCTTTTTTAACACTTTAAATGTTATGATTAGAGCCCTAAGCTAAAGTTATTTTCCCTCTTGATATCCATGCTCTCTGATGCAAGCACATTCACTGAAAAGGCCAAATGCGTAATTTGAGGGTGCATGTCTTTATAAAAAGCAAAAAATGTTATTGAGCCAGAGGATCCAGAATATAGTTTTCCTAACCTACTTTGTATGAGTTTTTGTCCCACTCTTTTCCCACCTGGAAAGATTAAGCTTAAAATCTAGTTACCTCTTAGCCATTTCAGAACCCTGTTTATTGTCCATTGCTTCAAGACTTTCTTGAATTTGCTTCCTGTTAAACAAAATACCATTAAAGTGGTAAATGTCTCTCCTTGTAGCACAATAACTGTTACAATTTAAAGGGAGAACTAGTTCACAAATCACATAATAAGTAACCTGATATCCTAACTACTGTTTTCACACAAAAATAAAAAGAGTTGGGTATTTCTAGCTGAAATTTTCTGGGAATACCGTTCTGAGTAAACAAAGAAGGTGGAGACTAGCCTAGTAGTGCAGATTATAACTCCACTACCTTAGCAGGAATAATAATGAAATTGTTAAATCAAACTTGTAATATAAACAGTTCAAGACATTCCCACATTATAAGTTATTAAAACCTGATGTTGATGGAGACATTCTCCAGTAAACTGAAGTGATCTATCAGTATAGAAGAGACAAATTTGTAAATTTATTTGGTGATAGGATAGGGGAGAAATAAACAAAAAAACTCAGATCCCTCTTTTTAGACAAGACTCTGTGAGTATTTTTTAACAGCCTGTTATGCTTTAAGGGCTCTTCTTGGTATACAATATAACAAAGCAAAGAAAAGTGTTTTATTTACACATGCTAAAGCTAATGCACAATAATGATTTTAACACTACAGTTCTATTTGTTAGCTATCAATAGGGACTTATAGAACAATATCTATGTCAGCGCTAGTGGAACTTGACAGGAAGTAACTCATATTCTGCACTTTAGAAAAATATATAAGCATTATGGATGACTTTTCTTTAACACTGTAGTGTCTTTTGGCTTATCGGTTAGGGGTTGCCACAGTGGAACTCCTGTCGCTAATGTTTGGTAGTGGATTTTTACATGCAGTTACCAGCCCTGATGCACAACCTTTAACTTGAAGGCCGCCCATTCACGCATGCCTCCACACAGAAGGCAGCTCTAGCTAGCGAATCAAGCGGGACAATGTCTTGCTGTGAGGTGAGAGCAACGCATTATATTCAAGACTTGAGACCTTAGAACCATGACGAAAACATTTGGTTGGTGCGAGCAGGATGCATTTCACCAGCATTATAATCAAGAAACTAATGAACTGGGTGCCGTAGTTTCTCATAACTGCCATTAATCTCTTTAATAGAAATGAAATATAACTTATACTGGTTGCAAGGAAAACTGTTTCATAAGAGGATTTCTAAATAAGCTCATAGAGGCTGTCATATTTCATTACAGAGTTTATTTCATTAAAGAGTGTTACTTGATATTGGTTTATTAATGGAAACTTTAGTTGTGTTTGGATTTATCTGTTTACAAGTTGAATAATTGGTTTTAGCAGAATTTAAAGACACCTTTAAAACAATATACTAGTAAAGTTTTGAATTTTACTTTAGAAGATGCACAATATCCATATACCAATACTGTTTCTCCAATGTATAAGTCTCATATTCCCTTAAGCTGACATCTAATGGGAAATAATACTTATCTCCAAAACCATACAGGATGGGAGGTAGCAAACCTTTTTATCTGTTTTGTAGATGGAAATGATCTCATTTGGAATTTTGTTTCTATCAGACTAGAAGTGTCTATCACTTCATGTTCAAAATGAGATTATTATTAAAATATTTGAATTCTTGCTACTATGTACTAGTTTGTTACACATAGAATCACATACCAATTGACAGTCTTTTTGCATACAAAAGCTGTATTTGTATAATATTTTTTCTTGACATGTATATACATGTCACAGTCTAGCATATTTGAATACAGAACAAAAAGTTGATACAAATTATTTATAGATGTGATAGACAAGTTTCTTACCTTCTAGTGATCATTTATAAAATGGCTTTAGTCATCTTGTTCTTAATGTGCTTGATAATCTTATCACTTTTTACAATATAAGAATCACAAATAAAAAAATCTATATGTTGATTTCCATTTTAGAGGAGAGATTGTTTAACTAGATAGCTTCTTATCAACAATGCTTAAACATGTTTTGTTAAAACTCCTGGTCTTAAGCATTTTATATCATTTAACAATGTTCTATCATTTCAATTATTAGTTGTTGTGTTATGCTATTTGATTTATAACTATTTCTTATAACTATTTTTAGTCTTTTTACAAATCCTTGATAGTGACCCTACTGTATCTAGGTTGCTTATATTTACATATTAATGATCCTATAACTAATATTTTCTATCATTGTTCTCCATTTTACAGAACTAAATTTAACATTCATTTATGGACTTTCATTCACTTGGAATGCTATAACTTTGGATTATTAACTTCTATCTCATGAAATTTTCTTTTTTGAGACATACATTTGCAATCAATTTTTAATTTGTACTTACTGTCACCAGTAGCAGTTAGTTTGAAACAGATGTTTCTACTATATAGGATTCTAAACACTGTTCCTTTAAATATTCTTAATATCACTAATTAGTTATTCCTAACTACAAAAATTAGTTATATAAATCATTTTTGCATCTCCTAAAATTCATACTAGACTCAAATGTCAATTTTATCCACTTCATGTGTCTATCATGAGGATCATCTGATTAAACATGTATGTTCTTTTGGATTAGAGTGCATGTCACTCCATGTTAGTTAAATTTTTAATAAATTCATTTACTAGTTTAGTTACACTCATTTGTTTTTCTCATTACACATTTTTACTTTGTGGCTAATTCTAGTTATTTTTACATATTACGTTAGAGGCCTAATCCACAGTTATCCACACAAAATCTCTTTAAATACAGTTACACTCTTAACTGATCAGATAACATCAGAGTGTGATCAAATTTTAATTATCTCACAAGTAAGTCAAACTAGATGGACTTAACCTTACTGTCTTTAAATGTTAATGGATTAAATAATCCAAAGGAAAAGATCTAGCGTCCTTAGGTACTTGAAATCAAATAAAGTGCAAGTTGTATTTATTCAGAATCTCCTCTCAAATCAGATGACTTAACTTTAGTTGGGTCCACTGGAATATATAAAATTATCTCACTCTTCATACAAGAAAAAACAAGAGGGTTCTTATACTTTGGAGGAAAAATGTCATCATTCCCCAAATTATTTATAATTATGAAGATAAAGAAGGTCTTATAGCAATTGTAATATGGGTTTAATAACAGAATATGGACCTTATTATATAAGATTTTTGTGTCCATCCTTATTAATAGAATTAAAGAATCCTTAACATATATTATAAATAATGATCAATCTGGTTTCATTTACAGTAGACATACCTATGATAATATTCTAAGAATATTGTCTCTCATTGACATTTTAAATAAGGACAATCGAGAAGCACTCCTAATCACTCTTGATATTGAAAAGCTTGACATGCTGAAATGGGATTACCTCTTCAAAGCTCTAGAAATCTTTGATTTTCCTTCTCAGTTCATTACTTTGATAAAAATCTATATAAAATAATCTTGCTTATGTAAAACTTGGCCCTTCTACTTCAGAATCCATTAAAATATTCAAAGGCACTAAGCAGGGCTGTCCTATGTCACCCATTTTTTTTTCTCTAGCAATAGAATTATTTGCTTTTTTAATACGTCAAAACCCAAAAATTAAAGGCATAGACATATATGATCAATTTAACTCCAAAATCATGCTCTTTGTGGATGATATACTCTTAACTTTGAGTGTCTCACAGGAGTGTCTCAAGGAATTAGACTTACAAACTAAAAAGTTTTTTGATAGCTAAGGTTTACGTATAAGTAAAACAAAATCTAACTACATGCATTTAAATAAAAACAAAATTTTCTTATAACCCCATTCCATTTAATAGGAAAACAGGACACTTCTATAAAATACCTAGGAATCACATTATGTGATAATATCAATAAAACTTTGTCCACAAATTATAAAAAAATATCTACTTTAAAACTACTCACAGATAAATGGAACAAATTTCTAAAGTTTGAAGATAGACTGCAATTAATAACGATGGTATTATTACCAAAAAATAAACTGTATAGCCCAAGCCATACCATTGTTGCCAAATTAAAAATTACTACAAAACATAAATAAAATCCTTTTAAATTTTCTCTGGTTTCCTAAACAAAATAGGATAGCCTACTCTCATCATATTAGACCCTGGGAATTGGGAGGAATTAACTTCCCAGACTTAGAGACATATATCAGGGCCTCTATCTTTAAATTAGTTTTCAATTGGATAGACCCAAAGTTTTCATCTGCTTGGAAATCTCTTCATATTTCCATTTTTCTGATGAGAATAAACTAGCAAAAAATGCCCTCTCAAATGATCAGATCAATACATTTTGGAAAATACTATGTGTTGATCTACAATTTAATGTTCTGAATCCCACTAACTCAAACCTTATAAACTACATTTACAATTCATTTAGATCCTTCATAAACTCAAACTTAGATATTAAATTATGGTGGTAACTCTTAATCCTCTTTAAAATAACTAAAACTTTCCCAACAGACTACATGAAAACATTTTAAATACTTGGGAACTAAAGAAATTTGCCTGCTGGCAGCATTGCATTAGGAACTCATCAGTGTTAAACATACAACAAATAATAAACACATTTGATGTTCCAAATACAGATTGGCTTGTACTCCAAAGCATTTTATCTTATGCTCAAGAACTATGCAGAATAATTAACAATTCCTCCTTCAGAACTGAACCACAATTCATTTTCCTTATCCAAGAAATGATCTACAATAACCAAAACTGGTCTAACTTATCATCAAAGCTATATAAAAAATTAATAATCTATAAAGTTAATGCAAAACAAAATTTTTGGAACTTTATCACTAAAGGTCACTTAATTAATCTGTTTTCTGAAAGTAAAATTAATTTATTGTACTCTGCCAAATTGACCTCCAGTTTACAAGCTTGGAAGATTTTGTTCCTGGAAGTTCCTCCACAGAGCATTTTACACTCCCAATAGGATTGCTAAAATGAATTCTTCTAAACACTTGGTATGTTGGAGATGTTCACAAAATAGTAATGCTGACTGTATTCACATATTTTTTGACTGTAATAAAATTAAAAAAATTCTGGGAGGAGATTGGTAATTTCCTCCAAGCTATCTTCACAGATTCCTTTGTATTAACTAAATCTCTGATTCTTCTGAATGTTACTGAAACAAATGTTATGAGCAAAAATAATTTATATCTCTTTTGGACCATTCTAGCTATTGCTAGAAAATGTATTACAAGAAAATGGAAAACCCCTTCTGAACCCAATATTCAAGAATTCAAGCCCTTATTGGAAGAAACAATTCATCTGGAAATAAAGGTAAAAGAAGCAAGACTTTTCCCTAATAAATGGATCAACAATCCTTGGAAGAAAGTTCTTTCTTTTATTGAGACTCTGAAGATCTCCACAATCTATTAGTACTGGAAGAAAGTACACTTGATATTTTTGTAACTGTGTACCTAATTCTCTCTAACTAAATATCCCTTTTTTATATAGGCCATATGTATAAATTGTATATAGTTTGTTCTTTGAATTATTCACATTCTAGTAGAATTTGCATTTATTATTCTTTTGATAATTAATAAAATTATTTGAAAAAAAAATGCAGAAAGCACCACAACAGGATAGAGCAATGTATATTAAGGGGAAACCAGTGGAAGAGGAAGCAACTGGTTAGGTGCCATATCAAGAAAATTTTGAGCCTTCTGTAGGAAACCAGTATAAATATTCACTTGAAGCTAGACAGCAAGGGAAGGAACAGGAAACTGTGGAAACTCTGATGCAGTCAGTGTTCAGGAGTGATAGGCCAGTGAGTTCCCATATGACAGAACAACAGATGACACAGGATGAAATTGAAAAGAATGTGCCACAGGAAGATGGTATAGAACTTTCTATAGAATGCCTGCAGGAAACGGAAAATAAGGGATGTGCCCTCATTCTGGAAGAAAATGAGCTAAGAGAAGAGTTGCTTGATTGTATGGACATGGATAGATATATTAATATCAATGAGAGAAATAGACTGCAGAAGATCAATAAAACCCCAAAAGTAAGAAGTCTGATAAAAACAAAAGAATGCAGTAATTAGGACTGCCCATAGAGATCCATGTGATATAACAGAAGTTAACAGGATATATTACTGTGCTGCTAAATTAATAACTGATAAAGTTCTACCACAAGATCACATGGTAGTGAGGGAAAGGAAGGGGAGAAATCGAATACCATCATGGAAGTATTGAATAGAGAAAACTATAAAGCAATTAAGACAAGAAGTGTCACTGTTAGAAGATTATAGAATAGGGAATAGATCAACAAAAATACTAAGAAAGATAGATGTGATTAAAGCAATGCACAGAATTAGAACAGACCAGGATCTATCACGCACTCTACCAAATAACAAACTAAAAATTTCAGCACAGGCGGAAAAACGTAGAAGATACACAAATAAATATATGGGAAAAGTACAAAATAAGCAATTTATTGATGACCCAAAAAAGTTTTTCAGGGAATTGGGAAATAAGGTAAAGGGAATTGAAAGACCACCAAAAAAAGAGGAAGTAGATACATTTTGAAGAAGTATTTAAGAAGATCCTGTGGAACATAACAAAGATGCTAAATGGATAGAAGAAGTAAAAGAAAGAATAAGAAGTTTAAAGGTACAAGATATGAAATGGGATGAAGTAACAGCCAGAGAGATTGAAACAAAATTAAGAAAAGCCTCTAACTGGAAAACCCCAGGCCCATATGCAGTACACAACTTTTGGGTAAAAGTATTAACATCTTTGCATGAGGATTTAACCATGAGCAAGAACTACTTATATGCGCATCCCGAACAGGCACCACACTGGCTAACAGCAGGGAAAACAATGGTCTTACTTAAGAGTGAATCTGCAAGCTACCCTAAAAATTATAAACCAATAACTTGCCTTCCAGCAACGTATAAACTATACACAGGAATTGACGTTGACAGAGTTTATAGACATTCTGCACGACTCAAAAACAAAACCACAAACTGATAAATACCATCGTTGCAGGTTGCTGCACCTCTAAAAAGCTCCTAGTAATCCAGAGGTTATATTCAGGACTCCTAATAATCCAACAAATGTCTGTAAAGAACGCCAATAAACAAAAATACCAAACAGGAATTTTATTAAGCTTAAAACCAAGCTTTTCGTCGGCTCTCTGCACCAACTTCTTCAGAAAGCAAACTAAAAACAAAGAACAATACATCTGTCCCATTATTTAAGCATCATAGCTCCACTCAAACACTCCCCCTTGTGGACACACCTGAAAATTGCACATCAATGCACTTAAAAAACTTAACCACAGAAAAACTGTGCATCACCATTTGTATAAGATCAACATGACCAGCCCTGAATATTTGTAATCAAACTAATACTCTAAATTTACACCACCAACATAGCATGTATACAATCTTAAATACCTGGTAGACACTATAAACACACAAGTGGTAAACCCAGGAAAAGTATATGTGTGTAGCGCCTGTTTTAAAAAAGCCATGTAAATAAATCAAAATGTCATTCAGATGGTAACACAACTCGATGGAAGACTACAAACCATGAGTTGATATAAAATATACAAAATACATCTATGAGTATACCTTGGAAATGTATGCTTAACATTGTTATGTTGTTATCATAACCATCTGATAATAGTAGCAGTATTAGTAGCAAAAAAAAAAAAAAAAAGTAAGTTATATATTATATATTGATTGTATATTGTGTGTAGCGGCCGGTACTAGGAGGCTGACGTCCCTTACATAAAAGACTATTCTGATGAACGATCAAACTACACATCCCCCACTTAAAATAATGGATCACAATATAACCATTGATAAAGACATTAAAAAATAAAACCAATAATAACAGAGTAGCACTAAACCATTTTAACAATCAAAAAACGAAGAAAGAAACAATCCCCATAAAATAGCTAAAAAGGTGGTCATTCCCAAGGGGATTAAATCAGTCTAAGAAGCTTCACCTAACTAGGCTTCTCAGTTTAAGAAAGCAACTAATAGAAAGCATGCTGTTTAGTCCAGGTAGGTGGTAAGCTTCCAATTTGAGTTGCCACATCAACTCCTTGCATTCAAGTCTCAGAGAATCAGGACCCCCTGTGCCTCCATCACAAAGTTGGTCAATCACCAAAAATGAAAATTCATGACCTGGGTTGTCTAGAATGTGTTTAGCCAGCACATTGTCTACTTTCCCCTTCTTGATGGCATATAAGTGTTCGTATAACCATTCTTGTAGCTTCCTGTTGGTCTTGCCAACATAGAAGCCAGGGCAAACAGAACACTGGGCCAAATACACCACCCGATTGCTAGCACAATTGAATCTTCCTTGAATAAGAAACTTCTTGTCCTTAATGGAAAAGGCTGTGCTTGCTTTAACATATCTACAGTACCTGCACATGTTACACTTGTACATCCCAGATCTGGGGGAGGTACCAGATATTTTAGACTCCAAAATATTTTTGATGTTAAGGCCCCTCCTGAAAGTGACCTTAGGGTACAATGCCAGCCCAGGTACTCCTGTTGACTCAGTGGTTAATAAACACCAATTCTTCCTTATGATGGACACAATGTCAGTTGCGTCCAAGTTGTAAGTAATTATAAAATTATAGTTGAAGTTATCGGACTCACGAGCAGGACGAGGCAAGCCTGATGACCCGCTGTTCAAGTTCCCCAAAATGGGGCTAAAATGACCATTGGCTCTCTTACCTTGCACTTCCAAGCTTAAATCCGTGACGAAATCTGCAGGATACCCTCTACAAACAAACATGTCAGCGATAAACCTGCACTCGTCATAAAATTTTTTATCTTCTGAAATCATGCGGGCCGCTCAAACAAATTGGCCTTTCACGATAGCCCTCTTTTGGTGGATTGGATGTTCACTGTCGAAGTGTAGGTATGAATTAGAAAATGTCGGCTTCCGATGTATATTAGCCACGAAGCGATTCATGGTCCTATCTTTCTCAATTTCTACATCCAAATAGGCTATCTTATCAGTTGCAAAATTAGATGTAAATTTCAAGAATTCGGTAGAACCATTAAAAAAAGTCACCAAGGTATTTGCATCATCTTGTGAACCATTGAGGATGATAAAAATATCGTCCAAGAACCTAGTGTATAACGACACTTTCTCTTGGACTAGGAAATTGCATAAAACGAACACCCTCTCCCAATGGGCCATTACTAAATTCGCCATGCTGGCTCCGCAAGGTGATCCCATGGGAACACCAACCAATTGATGGAACCACCGGTTGTTGAATGAGAAAAAGTTGCAAGTGAGAATAATATCCAATAACTCACTAACCAGTGACATCTCTTCTGTCGGAGCATGATGGAAGCCCAATTCCAATTGAATCCACTCGACTGCCACGAGGTGGGGAATAGATGAATATAGATCAACCACATCGATCGTCAAGAGGCAACTATCAGCACTGAATGGGACAGAACCCACCTTTTCTAGAAAAGCCCAAGAATCTCTTGAAATATGTGGAACATGATACATGTACTTCTTGAGAATATTGTCCACCACCTTAGCGGCTGCATAGGTTATACTCCCTCTAACGCTAACTAGTTGCCGCATAGGTGGATCATATATATTCTTGTGTATCTTGGGGTTCCCAAACAAAACTGGTATGTTAGGTGATACAACAATGATATAATTGTATATATCCACATCAATTAAGCCATTGATGAACATCTCCTCAAAGAATGACCGGATACGGCTCATATTTACATTTAACTCATTCCTAGAGACTTCATGATAGGTATTAGAGGCCAAGATGGCCAACATCTTGTCATTATAGTCATCCAAGTCCATAGCTACCATTCCACCTCCCTTATCAGGCTGCATCAGTCTAACCGGTGCAGACTTCAGAGCTTCCAACAGGCCCTTCTCCTCTCTGGTGACATTAAATTGGGCTGGTCGCCTTGAATTAAGAAGGTGACGGCTATCAAGATCACACAGTTGTTCGAAAACTTCAACGGTTGGTAAAAGAGGTGGGTTGAAAGTGCTAGGTATGTGAAAAAGTTCTTGGGTCTTTGTGAATTACCCAACAATAATGTCAAATTCAACTTTCTCACAAATAATTTCAGGTCCAAAATCGACCTCCCAACACTAGCCCGACTAGAGGGTACAAAAGATAACCCTTTAGCCAAAATGTCCACCAAAGGTTGGGAAAAAGCAAATTGAGAAAAATTGTAAATTTTGAAATCTTTGCCTGTATTGTAAAGGATCTCCAATGCTTGAATAGGGGGAGAAGGAATGGCTAAACAGTCGTCCATCAATTCTTCCTCGTTTTGTATTTGTTCATCATGCGGTTCGATGTTTGTTGTGGAGATGAGGCTTGGGCATGAAAATTTATATTGTGGGCTTCAGATGCTAGCTGGACCTGGTTAAGATCAGACCCAATAATAACCTCTCCTTCAGTTGAAGGTCTATGGTTTATTCGCCTTGCCGAAGGCCCATTCTCCACTTCACTGTGGTGCATAGGTTGGTTGGTATCAACCAAAACTGAATCGATCCCTGTAGTTTCTCTGCTGTTCCCTAAAAAGTTCCCTTGGGATTTAGGGGGTTTGGGGTAAGCTGCCCCATCTTTGTAAGCTTTTATATCCCTCTTTAATTTTTTAATTTTAGTTGTAGTCATCTTAGAAATATATTGGTCGATGCTGTTGAAGACTCTCTCGTATTCATAGCGATACCTGGAAAAATGGATATCCAACTTTATTTCCTCATCCAGGCTAGAAAGGTCCATGGTTAATTGATTGATAGCTTCCTGGTAGTGGGAGCAAATCAGATTGATTAATTATCCATGTCTATCAAAAAGTGACAAAAGGTCGAGATGGAATTTCGACCCTTCCTCCAACCCTGTGGGATATTGCCACGAGCGAAGACCCTTCGGGACAATCTTTGCACATCGGCATTCCCCAAAATAAGAGACCTCTAGTTGTAGTTTTCTGAGCATCAATAATTTTTGATCAAATTGGTTGAGTTTAGTGGGCAAGTCAGGAAGATTTCAGTAAAAATGTCTTTGTTGGCGGTATCCTCTCCATTATAAAAACAAAAGGGTCGATTCAGCCAATTATTTAAGTTCAAGTCTGTATAGTCCCTACTCAGGGTCCCCACCTCACCAAGTCTAGATGCAGAAGCTCCTATGTTATTTAATGGGCTCCTGTGTCCTCTCGTGGAGCCCATAGGATTGTCGCCGCCATCCTGATTGTGTAGATCGTTAGAGCCATTGGAAATGACGGCTCCCAGCTCTGCTCTGGCTCCACTAGCCGGTATCATAAAGGGGGATTCAGTCGACAGTCCACTGGGGGGTCGCACTACAGGATTCACAGCATCACTTTGCAAAAGTCCATCCATTTGCTGTGAAAGATGTTCAACCTTTTCCGTGAGAAGGTTTATAAGCATTGTTAAATCCCCTGGATCTGAGGTGCCACCAGCTTCCTGCGTGGTGGAAGACATGAAGACTTTCTGCACGACTCAAAAACAAAACCACAAACTGATAAATACCACCGTTGCAGGTTGCTGCACCTCTAAAAAGCTCCTAGTAATCTAGAGGTTATATTCAGGACTCCTAATAATCAAAAAAAATGTCTGTAAAGAATGCCAATAAGCAAAAATACCAAACAGGAATTTTATTAAGCTTAAAACCAAGCTGTAAATTCAGCTCTGCACCAACTTCTTCAGAAAGCAAACTAAAAACAAAGAACAATACATCTGTCCCATTATTTAAGCATCATAGCTCCACTCAAACACTCCCCCTTGTGGACACACCTGAAAATTACACATCAATGCACTTAAAAAACTTAACCACAGAAAAACTGTGCATCACCATTTGTATAAGATCAACATGACCAGCCCTGAATATTTGTAATCAAACTAATACTCTAAATTTACACCACCAACATAGCATGTATACAATCTTAAATACCTGGTAGACACTATAAACACACAAGTGGTAAACCCAGGAAAAGTATATGTGTGTAGCGCCTGTTTTAAAAAAAACATGTAAATAAATCAAAATGTCATTCAGATGGTAACACAACTCGATGGAAGACTACAAACCATGAGTTGATATAAAATATACAAAATACATCTATGAGTATACCTTGGAAATGTATGCTTAACATTGTTATGTTGTTATCATAACCATCTGATAATAGTAGCAGTATTAGTAGCAAAAAAAAAAAAAAAAGTAAGTTATATATTATATATTGATTGTATATTGTGTGTAGCGGCCGGTACTAGGAGGCTGACGTCCCTTACATAAAAGACTATTCTGATGAACGATCAAACTACACATCCCCCGCTTAAAATAATGGATCACAATGTAACCATTGATAAAGACATTAAAAAATAAAACCAATAATAACAGAGTAGCACTAAACCAAACTTGGTTTTAAGCTTAATAAAATTCCTGTTTGGTATTTTCGCTTATTGGCGTTCTTTACAGACGTTTTTTGGATTATTAGGAGTCCTGAATATAACCTCTGGATTACTAGGAGCTTTTTAGAGGTGCAGCAACCTGCAACGGTGGTATTTATCATTTTAAAGTTTATAGACATTTAGAAGAAAACTCAATTATGGCAGTAGGACAAAAGGGCAATAAAAGAAAGTCATATGAAACAAAGTATAATTTGTTCTTAAATAAAGTTATAGTGGAGAACTATAAAAAGGGGAAGAATCTAAGTATGGCATAGAATGACTACAAAAAAGCATTTGATAGTATCCTACATTCATGGATAAAAGAGTGCTTAAAAATGTATAAGATACACCCTACACTGATTGACTATATTACAGTAACCTGAAACAATGGCAGACTACTTTGCAATTAAGCTAAGATAAAGGGAAGATTATTATCTCCGGGATAACAATTCAAAGGGGGATATTCCAGGGTGACTCTATGTCACTGTTGCTATTCTGCCTTGCCATTAATCCATTAAGCTGTTTACTTAACAGCTTAGGCCACGGCTATAATTTGGCTCCTAGAAAATAACTAAGTCTAATGACTTCTCATCTTCTCTTTGTCAATTATTTAAAACTGTATAGCTCATCAGATGAGGAACTGAAAGCATAGCTGCAGGTTGTCAAAACTTTTTCAGATGATATTAGAGTGTCATTTGGTTTTATAAATGTACAAAAGCAACCTTTAAAGCAGGAAAACTGCAGCACCAGAAAAACATCAGTTTGGGACAAGAATGTGATATAAAAGAACTTGAGTAAGAGGGGGTGTATAAATACTTGGGAATTGATGAAGGATCAGCAATAAAACATGAACAAATGTGAATAAAACTCAGGAAGGAATACTTTAGAAGACTTAAATTAATCCCGAGAACAGCATTGACATCTAGATACAAGATCCAAGCTATGAATCAATTTGCACTTCCTGTCCTAACTTACAGTTTTGGAGTGATTAACTGTCCCCAAAAAGCGTTGGATAGATTAGATATTAAAACAGGAAGGATGCTTCATGCTCACCAAATGATTTGTAAAAAATCAGTGTATATCATGATTATATATTCCCCGTTCCGAAGGAGAGCTGTGCCTCCTTGAATTTGATTACATCTGCAATCATGGGACTCCACACATATCTTCTGACCTCACAAGATCCAAATGTAGTGAAAGTTTTGAAACATGAGGAGAATAAATTTAAGATGACTTTTCTGCTTAATTTAGCAGAAGCATATCGATGTCAAGCAGGAATGGAAATCAAGCCAGAAGCAGATAAAAACCAGGCAGCAACTGAATGTGCCAAAAATCAAAAGAAAGAATATAAGGTGAAGGATCAGATGAGAAGGCAAGAAATGTGGAAAAAACATTAATACAGATGCACATATAAAGAACCTCATGTTGATCAGGAACAAATGCAGGAATGGTTAAGGAGAGGTGAATTCAAACCAAGAAATGAAAGGTTAATATTGGCAGCCCAAGATAGTGGGCTGCGTACACTCTGGTTTACAAAGTCCACTGAACATGTGGGAGAAACAGACAAATGTATGTTTTGTAAAACCCATTTGGAAACAGTCACTCACCTTGTTGCTGGTAGCAACACACTAATGACAGACGAACTCTATACTGAAAGGCATAATAATGTGGCTAGAATGTTGCACTGGGGATTGTGCAAACATTATGGTACTGAAGTGGCTGAAAAACACTGGAAACATGAGCCACAAAGCATAATAGAAAATGATGAAGTTTACATCACATTGGATCACCCACTACCAACAGTTCAAAAGATAGATGCTAGAAAACTGGATATTGTGGTCCAAGAAAAGGAGACAAAAGTAGCATTGATCATTGAAATCACCACACCCAGTGACTGCAGTGCCTTGCGTACAGAGAGACACAAAGTCATAAAATATCAGAATCTGCAGGCAGAAACAAGAGCAACGTGGAAGAAAGATACCCAGACAGCTCCAATAGTAGTAGGAGCAAGGGGTCTTATAAAAAAGAATTTACAATCGTATTTGGAAATGTTACCAATACATGTAATTCCATACGAACTGCAGAAGAAGTCATTACTGGGCACATTGTGAGTGCCATGAAGAGCACTACTGGTTGACATCAACGATTGAAACAATACTAATTTCATGAACTTTAAGCATACTTTGACTTAGGAATGGGTTCCATTCCTGTCATGGTATTAGAAACCCAAAAGACTTGGAACAATTAAAAAGGTACTCACTATTAACTTACCAAAAGATCAGAGGCCTCCCAAACAGAAACCACTTACACACATAACAATGCAAAAAACAAACACAACAAATAATAACACACACCAGTGTCTCAACAAATAAGCTCATAAGGTGTAACACCACAAAACTTAATGTACTGGTCATAGTTGACTCCATTGTGAGATACATGCATGCTCACCCCACCAGGCTAGATAAGGAGTGGGTCACAGTTAGCTGCCTATCAGGTGCTAGGATCCATCAAGTCACTCAAGCATTCAGGTTACTAGACTACAATAACTGGTATGACTCCATTATAGTCCATGTGGGGGTGAATGACTTGAGATATACCTCACTGGACTATATGAAGAGAGACATAACTGAGCTCTCAGATTATGTGTCACAAGCAGATATAAGCCTAGTCTTAAGCAACATTCTACCTTCTTCAAGGATGTTGCCACAATACAAACAAAAAAATGATTGACTTTTTATAATTGGCTTAACTTCTGGTGTCAGTCCAAGGGGATCCACTTTCTGTCAGCCTGGGAAGACATGGTTGACAGGCCATGCTGCTTTGTCAGAGACAGTCTGCACCTGACTCGTCTAGGCTTTGAGATACTGGCAAAAGCATTAGCCACCCTTACTGTGCCTTTTTAGGCAGATGGTCTGCACTTGACTCCGCTACACTTTTGGATACTGGCAAAGGCATTAGTCACCCTTATTGTCTCTTTCTAGGCAGTGTCAAAATAGCCAACCACAACATAACAAAATCCTTTCTAAATAAACACAAGGCTTAATGCTTTGAGTCTAAGCAAGTAACTGCACTCCCGGGAAGTGCTCCTTACTTTGCAAGATGTGGATGACTGTGCAGTCACTGATACATGGTTCAAAGGCATAGAAAGCACCCTGGTCATGCAAGGCTACAATGCCTTCCACATGTTCAGACCACAAACTGAGCATGAAAGAACTGAAGGAGGAGGTGTATCCATCTTCATTAAGGATGACTACACCTCTAGACTGGTCAAACAGTATAACTCTCTTGAGCTAGTCCATGTCCAATTTACTATAGCCAAAGCTCCCTACCATATCATAGCTAGCTATAGGTCCCCCACCATGAAACAGGAATAGCATACCACATATGTGGACTTACTGCAGTCACTTGCCATACAGCCCAACATGATACTCACGGATGATTTTAATTATCCTACCATTGACTGGGAAACATACATGACCGCAAATATGCTGGCTCAGAGGTTCTTTGACTTTGTCAATGGAAAGGCTCAGCACGCCCACAAGAGGCTCAACTGTCTTGGACATGGTACTCACTAACATGGGAGAGCACTGCACCCCCCCCCCCCCAATGTGGTGTCCTCCCTAGTGAGAATGGACAATAAATCAGTCTCATTTGATGAAATTATTTGACCAGATACCACATCAAGCTCAAAAACGTTTAAGAATTTTTCAAAGACAAATTACTTTCTACTAAGTGATGGCATAAGGTGTTTCAAAGCCACTCATGATTAGTGCCAAAACCATGGATTAAAGCTAAATGCAAAAAAAAAAAAAAAGCATTATTATTATTCCCTTTAGGAAAGCTGACATCCCTGCTAATCAAAAATGCTTTATTATTCCCTTTGGGAAAGCTGACATCCCTGCTAATAATGTTGCACCCCCTAAGAGTAGACTCAGTAGTCCATGATCTGGGTACTCAGGTTGATAAAACTTTAACCATCACGTATCCACAGTAGTAAAGAAATCCTTCTGTGTGGTACATCTTATAAGTAGACACATCTTATCCAGATCTAAGGATGCTATAATTCCATTATACTCGGCCCTCATCAGACTATTAATTCATTATAATGCTCCCTTTTCCATGTACCTCACCAGACACCTTCAACAACTTGAGACACTGCAGAGATTTCTCACCAATAATTTACAGAGTACACTAAACAAGCCTTACATGGAAAGACTGAAAGCCCTGTCACTATATACTGTCTCCTATAGGTTACTAAGGGGTGACCTTTGCTTGGCTTGGAGGGCAGTCTCTGGCAAAGCCCTGATTAAAAAGCTACACATTTCTAAATCAAACTGCACGGGGGTCACTCACTCCATGGATCTTAACTGAGCCTCTAACATGAACAGATAATACTGGAGAGATAGCTACATCTCCAAGAGACTGCCACTTCTCTGGAAAAAGCTTCCATTTCATGTTAAACAGAGCCTCTCCCTGACCCTCTTCAAATGTAAAATAGATCAATGGATGGGTGACCACAAATTCACTCCTGGGGTGGTGCCCATGTCCCTTGTAGAGAGAAGAAGTTGCTATTAACTATCATAGACCCTTACTTC
The DNA here is from genome assembly GCF_019279795.1 of Protopterus annectens. Classification (NCBI taxonomy): domain Eukaryota; kingdom Metazoa; phylum Chordata; order Ceratodontiformes; family Protopteridae; genus Protopterus; species Protopterus annectens. Next base: position 466,163,989 of record NC_056751.1, read on the forward strand.
TGCAAACTTCACTCACCTAACCCACTGGCAATTTGGTCAACTCAGGATAAATATGGCTAGGCTTGTAAGGCCTCTAGAGCCATTAGCCTAGTAACCCTCTAGAAACCTATGGATGTCTCTTTGCTCATTAAACCTACCAGGGTGACCCTTGTTTGTCTATGCCGCCAGCGTTCCCCTTCCTCTACACCAGCAGGAGAAATGTGATTAAATGATGGAGGCCAGAGTTATAAGTGAAATGAAGAAATGCAGGGCCAACCTTACCACTCAATAGAAGGATTTTATTCTGAAAGGTTATGACACCACAACTGTTTCACAGATTCTAGGGCTAAATAGAGGGAATCAAAAGGAGAAATGATAACTTACTGCATTAAATTCTAAGACAAGAACTAGGAAAAGTGGGAATCACATACTCAGAACCAGGGGCTATTAAATTCAACAGAAGATATGATCATGGCATTCTCAAAGATGTAAAAGAGATTAACAAAGTAATGCAGGACATCTGGAGTATCATTAAAGAAAATTAATCCCGAAGTAGGATTATCGATTTTGAACTCTCTTTATCTACAAAAAGGCAGGAGTATAAGAGATTGGCTGGACAGCCTCACCAAGAAGGAAGACAAATTGTCTAGAAGGACCTTCTAATGCGGCCCTCCTTGTTGTAAATGTCCCTTCATGAGTGAAGAGAATTTTTTTTCCTTGAATGAGCTCTAACAAAATGAATTTCAGTAAAGGTAGACATAACTGTAACAGTGAAATGTAAGTCTGTTTCACCCAGTGCTCTGTGTGCAAAGCCTTTATGTTGGAAAAACTGAAAATAGTCTCACAAGGATAACTATCCAACATGCTTCTGATATTAACAAGAGAGACCTAAAAGCCACATTCAAGATGTTCTTTGGAACATCCAGGTAGCTCTTATTTTACATTCCATGTCATCAAAGATGCCAAATTTTGCCATCTTAGTAGGGACCTTAATGCCATTTTAGAAAAGGAGGGATTGGAATGACAAATTAGGACACATGCATATGCTGAACCAGGCCTAAAAGGAGTATGAGATGAGCTGTTATTTAATACACTAAATAATCATAGGTTTTACTGAACTTATCTTGACATCCAGGCAACAGCACATAGGCATGGATCACCTGATAATGCCATACCTCTGAAGAAAAAACACCAGCTAGCTGCATTTACAGGAATTTAAGCCCTCACACCTATCTCTCCCAATGAAGGGCATATTCCCAGTTCCACTATGTACTATACTAGTGTTTCACCACATGAAATAGTGTCACTAAATGGACTACCCCAAGGAATACCTGATGCAACTCCTATGCTTTAGATTCATAATGAATGCATACACATATTCCTTGTCACCAACCCTCCTTCAGATACAACCAATCCCCCAACCAGTGATTACTAAGTTATCCTATGTGCAGAAGGAATAAATGTTGATGGCTGATTAGGTGGGTCTATATTATAACATTGAAGTTCGTAAACATTGAATGTTATAATATCGAATCCTAAACATTTAAATCTGCAAGCATCGAACAGTCAGAATAGCGATTTTTTCCCAGGGAAAAAAATCGCTATTCCGAGAAACATACACACAACACAAACACACACAAAAAACAGCAATCCACAGACATACACTTCAAATCCTACACCTAAACCTAAACTAAACTTTACATACACTACTAGCTTTCCACTTACCTTAACCCAGCCCTAACCCTAAGGTCCGTCACTATCGCACAATCACTTCACTCGCGCCCTGACCCTAACTCACCTAACCCACCCCCAACCCTAACCTACACACAACCGCACACCTACCTGACCCACGGCCTAACCCTAAATCACCTAACCCGCCCCCTAACCTACACACAATCGCACACTTACCTGACCCACACCCTAACCCTAACATCCACACAACCGCACACTTACCTGACCCATTCCCTAACCCTAACTCACCTAACCCACCCCTAACCCTAACCTACACACAATCGCACACTTACCTGAAACCAACTCGTAACATTCCAACATACTGAATGCTGAAAACAGCTCAGCCACAGCAATGGCCCACCTGCACCTTTGCTGTTTTCAGCATTTGACATTACTGGTTCGATATTATAACATTCTAACTTTATAAAATTCGATGTTATAATATAGATCTGATTGGGCAGTTATTCTAGTCTTTATACTACAACCTGCTTATCCTTAGACATCTACTGTTCTACATTCTTTACTGAGCAGCATAACAGAGTTTGGAAACTGATGCTGTAGCTTGAAAAAAATTGAATTAAGTGCTCTGTTACCTACCCCTATTCACTGAAATCTAAAACAGCTACAGATTTTAATTCTTCTCAAAACTGGATAATAAACACATGAGAAGGAGTAAAAGAATATGGACTGCTGTCAGTGGATTACAGTAGTGACTGTGCTTTTTATACAAAAAGGACTGAAATTACATTAAAGGGAAATAGTTTTTTGTAACATTCTTAAATCTTAATAGCATAATATATGAAAGGAAAAGCTTAACTGTAGTGAGCTGGCACAAAAATTAAAATTAGATGTCCCATGTTTGTTAGACATCGGAAATGATAAGAAAAAGGAACAGCTTTAACAGGTATGTGTAAAGTAGGCTGTGTGGGCAATGGGAACAGATGTGTTCATGGGCAGTAGCCTTAGTAAATAATACAGGAATCATGACTTTAGATGTTATAGTGGGAGAATCAGGGAGATTACTGGTACTGAACTATAAAATGAGAAGCATAGTAGTAAAGAGAATAATTTTATATGCTTATACATATGTCAAGGAAAAGGAGATTCTATTTGAAAAGATAATGTTTTGGGAGGTCCCAAAGGGAATCCATCAAGTCACTCAAGCATTCAGGTTACTAGACTACAATAACTGGTATGACTCCATTATAGTCCATGTGGGGTGAATGACTTGAGTTTTTTTTTTTTTTTTTTTTTTTTTTTTTTTTTTTTTTTTTTTTTTTTTTTTTTTTTTTTTTTTTTTTTTTTTTTTAAATAAAAAAAAAAAAAAAAAAAAATTTTTATTTTTTTAAAACAAATAAAAAATAAAAAAAAAAAAAAAAAAAAAAAAAAAAAAAAAATTACCTGACTGTTTTAAAAGGCATAAAAGCCCCTTTGGTCACAAGGTAAACCCTTTCCCAAAAACATTTCAACCCCAAAGGGGGCCCAAAAAAACAAAAGGAGGATTTTTTTTCCAATTCTTTCATTAAGGGGATCCCCCTTTTTTAGCCGGGGAAACAGGTTAACCTCTCTTGGGGCAGTCCATGTCCAATTTAATATCCCAAAAGCTTCCCCCCCTTATTGGTTTTTGGGCAATGGTCCCCCCCCTTTTGGAAACGGAAAGGGCTTTACCCCCCTTTTTGGGGTTTTTTCTGGCATTTAAAATTGCCAACCCCAACATAACCCAAAATTTTTAAAAAAACCCCCAATTAATTTTTGGGAAAAAATAATGCCCCCCAAATTCCTTTTTTAAAGAGGTTCTTTGATTTGTAATGGAAAGGCTAAAGCACCCCACAAGGGCTCAATGCCTTACAGGGTTAACCCAAAAACTAACATGGGAAAAAGGGGGATGACCCCCAAATTGGTGCCTCCCTTAAAATGGCAAAAATAATCTCTTTGAGTTTTTTTCCAGTCCAAATTTTCAACCCAAAAAACTTTAAAATTTTTCCCCAAAAAAACAAATTTATTTTTCCACAATGTGGCAAAAGGGTTTCCAAAGCCCCATGTTTATAAAACCAGGGTTTTTAAACCAAAATTTGCAAAAAAAAAAAGCTTAATTTTTTTTTTAAGGAAAAGGGCTACACCCCAACAAAAATGTTTTTAATTATTCCCTTTGGGAAACCCTGCACCCCCCAATTTGGGGTTGCCCCCAAAGGAAAATGGAAAAAAAAAATGGGGTCTCATTTGATAAAATTTCCCAAATCCACTAACCAAAAATTTTAATTTTTAAAGAAAATTATTTTTGTGTGGTAATTTTAAAGCCCCCATTTATCCAAAAAGGTTTCTAAAAAAAAAAAGCTTTTTAATTTTTCCCCTTTAAAACGGGCCCCTCAATAAAAACTTTAAATTTTTCCCCTTTAAATGCTCCCTTTTTTCCATGGAAAACCTAAACCAGACACCTTAAAAATTTTAACCTAAAGGTTTCCCCCAAAAAAAATTTACGGTTTTACATTTTAAAAAGCCTTTACCAGGAAAGGGATGAAATTCCTTTTATACTGGCCCTATGGGTTTAACTTAAAGGGTCCCTTTTTCCGGGCCTTACCAGCCCTTAAAACCCCCTTGAAAAAGCTCCCCAATTTCCTAAAAAAAAACAAAAAGGGGTCATTTAATCCGGGAAAAATTTTAAACCCTGACCTCCTTTAAAAAAATGCCCCCAGGTTTAATACTGGAGAGATAGCTACATCTCCAAGAGACTGCCACTTCTCTGGAAAAAGCTTCCATTTCATGTTAAACAGAGCCTCTCCCTGACCCTCTTCAAATGTAAAATAGATCAATGGATGGGTGACCACAAATTCACTCCTGGGGTGGTGCCCATGTCCCTTGTAGAGAGAAGAAGTTGCTATTAACTATCATAGACCCTTACTTCTGCAAACTTCACTCACCTAACCCACTGGCAATTTGGTCAACTCAGGATAAATATGGCTAGGCTTGTAAGGCCTCTAGAGCCATTAGCCTAGTAACCCTCTAGAAACCTATGGATGTCTCTTTGCTCATTAAACCTACCAGGGTGACCCTTGTTTGTCTATGCATGCCAGTTCCCCTTCCTCTACACCAGCAGGAGAAATGTGATTAAATGATGGAGGCCAGAGTTATAAGTGAAATGAAGAAATGCAGGGCCAACCTTACCACTCAATAGAAGGATTTTATTCTGAAAGGTTATGACACCACAACTGTTTCACAGATTCTAGGGCTAAATAGAGGGAATCAAAAGGAGAAATGATAACTTACTGCATTAAATTCTAAGACAAGAACTAGGAAAAGTGGGAATCACATACTCAGAACCAGGGGCTATTAAATTCAACAGAAGATATGATCATGGCATTCTCAAAGATGTAAAAGAGATTAACAAAGTAATGCAGGACATCTGGAGTATCATTAAAGAAAATTAATCCCGAAGTAGGATTATCGATTTTGAACTCTCTTTTATCTACAAAAAAGGCAGGAGTATAAGAGATTGGCTGGACAGCCTCACCAAGAAGGAAGACAAATTGTCTAGAAGGACCTTCTAATGCGGCCCTCCTTGTTGTAAATGTCCCTTCATGAGTGAAGAGAATTTTTTTTCCTTGAATGAGCTCTAACAAAATGAATTTCAGTAAAGGTAGACATAACTGTAACAGTGAAATGTAAGTCTGTTTCACCCAGTGCTCTGTGTGCAAAGCCTTTTATGTTGGAAAAACTGAAAATAGTCTCACAAGGATAACTATCCAACATGCTTCTGATATTAACAAGAGAGACCTAAAAGCCACATTCAAGATGTTCTTTGGAACATCCAGGTAGCTCTTATTTTACATTCCATGTCATCAAAGATGCCAAATTTTGCCATCTTAGTAGGGACCTTAATGCCATTTTAGAAAAGGAGGGATTGGAATGACAAATTAGGACACATGCATATGCTGAACCAGGCCTAAAAGGAGTATGAGATGAGCTGTTATTTAATACACTAAATAATCATAGGTTTTACTGAACTTATCTTGACATCCAGGCAACAGCACATAGGCATGGATCACCTGATAATGCCATACCTCTGAAGAAAAAACACCAGCTAGCTGCATTTACAGGAATTTAAGCCCTCACACCTATCTCTCCCAATGAAGGGCATATTCCCAGTTCCACTATGTACTATACTAGTGTTTCACCACATGAAATAGTGTCACTAAATGGACTACCCCAAGGAATACCTGATGCAACTCCTATGCTTTAGATTCATAATGAATGCATACACATATTCCTTGTCACCAACCCTCCTTCAGATACAACCAATCCCCCAACCAGTGATTACTAAGTTATCCTATGTGCAGAAGGAATAAATGTTGATGGCTGATTAGGTGGGTCTATATTATAACATTGAAGTTCGTAAACATTGAATGTTATAATATCGAATCCTAAACATTTAAATCTGCAAGCATCGAACAGTCAGAATAGCGATTTTTTCCCAGGGAAAAAAATCGCTATTCCGAGAAACATACACACAACACAAACACACACAAAAAACAGCAATCCACAGACATACACTTCAAATCCTACACCTAAACCTAAACTAAACTTTACATACACTACTAGCTTTCCACTTACCTTAACCCAGCCCTAACCCTAAGGTCCGTCACTATCGCACAATCACTTCACCCGCGCCCTGACCCTAACTCACCTAACCCACCCCCAACCCTAACCTACACACAACCGCACACCTACCTGACCCACGGCCTAACCCTAAATCACCTAACCCACCCCCTGACCTAGAGACAATCGCACACTTACCTGACGCACACCCTAACCCTCACATCCAGACAAGGGCACACTTACCTGACCCATTCCCTAACCCTAACTCACCTAACCCACCCCTAACCCTAACCTACACACAATCGCACACTTACCTGAAACCAACTCGTAACATTCCAACATACTGAATGCTGAAAACAGCTCAGCCACAGCAATGGCCCACCTGCACCTTTGCTGTTTTCAGCATTTGACATTACTGGTTCGATATTATAACATTCTAACTTTATAAAATTCGATGTTATAATATAGATCTGATTGGGCAGTTATTCTAGTCTTTATACTACAACCTGCTTATCCTTAGACATCTACTGTTCTACATTCTTTACTGAGCAGCATAACAGAGTTTGGAAACTGATGCTGTAGCTTGAAAAAAATTGAATTAAGTGCTCTGTTACCTACCCCTATTCACTGAAATCTAAAACAGCTACAGATTTTAATTCTTCTCAAAACTGGATAATAAACACATGAGAAGGAGTAAAAGAATATGGACTGCTGTCAGTGGATTACAGTAGTGACTGTGCTTTTTATACAAAAAGGACTGAAATTACATTAAAGGGAAATAGTTTTTTGTAACATTCTTAAATCTTAATAGCATAATATATGAAAGGAAAAGCTTAACTGTAGTGAGCTGGCACAAAAATTAAAATTAGATGTCCCATGTTTGTTAGACATCGGAAATGATAAGAAAAAGGAACAGCTTTAACAGGTATGTGTAAAGTAGGCTGTGTGGGCAATGGGAACAGATGTGTTCATGGGCAGTAGCCTTAGTAAATAATACAGGAATCATGACTTTAGATGTTATAGTGGGAGAATCAGGGAGATTACTGGTACTGAACTATAAAATGAGAAGCATAGTAGTAAAGAGAATAATTTTATATGCTTATACATATGTCAAGGAAAAGGAGATTCTATTTGAAAAGATAATGTTTTGGGAGGTATGTAAAACAAAGATAATTATTTTTCACTGGTTTTAACTGTTTTTTAAGGGAAAGCAGATATGAAACTTTGCAAGCAAATAATTGAATACTTTGAACAGAAATTAAATTTGGAAGCACTGTACACTTCCAGAAGAACAGGAATAAAGGCAGAAACTGATTTTGTGATATTCTCAAGGACTTTACGATAGATAATTAGAATACCTTTAATATTAGATTTTTAGACTGCACTGCAATAATATTTTCATTTGAAGAGGTGAGTAGCATAATTAAGATAGGAAAAGGTTTGAAAAGATTAAATAGTCTATGCTTAGAAGTAACTGGAAGTGATGAGGAAAGAAAAACTAGAATTGTTTAAATACCATGAACAATGTGGAATTTTATAATACATAGACAGAGTTGTAAATAAAATATAAAAAAGAAATATAAGCAACTTTATAAAGAAATTTAGAAGTATTGGCATGAATGTGGAAAACAGAAGAGTATACAAAAATACCTGGAGAACAACATGACAGTAAATGACAGGGAGTGGGCTTCATAAAAGTAAGAGAAATACACCATGTTAATGTGTTAAGAGTGAAACAGTTGTTACACAGACTAAACACTTAGTGAAAGGAAAGGAAAGGGAAATAAGCCCCTTTTTAGCAGGTTATTAGGAAAAATATAATGAAGGTATAACAAATGGAATTAAAGATGGAAGTGGTAGGCTTGTAATGAATCAGGATGGAATTTCAGAAATAGTAGACAAGTTTGTGTTGGTTCCCTACAGTGTTCTGGTTTCCTCCCACATTACAAAGACAGGCAGTAGGTGGATTGGACACTCTAAAATGGCCATAGGTGTGAGTGTGTTGGTGAGTTTGTGTGGTGTAAAAGAACTACTGCAGCAGGTCTAGTCACCCAGCAGTGTAAACATTGGCTCTAGATGATTATCACTGTTGAAGTAACACCCCGACCCCATGTGAAAAAAATGGGAAATAGAGGTAGTGGATAAAGGGATGGATAGAGAAGTACATGAGAAAAATGTATAAGGAATAGGGTAGGAAGAAAAATATATGACAGTGAAATGCATAAGCAATGAAATAAGGGATTTGTTTAGAAAAGGATGCTAATATAAAAACAATGGATACAAAAATAAAAAAGACAGTACCAGCAATGGACAGAATATGATATTTACAAAATGGAAAAAAAAAAAAAAAGAGTAAAAATAATGTTACTTAAAATTATAAATAAATGGATGAAAAAGGGAATGGTAAGTGAGGGGACATGTATAGTTATCTTAAAACTGATTTAGGAAAACAGAAAGAAAGAAGAAATATATAATTGGAGACCTGTTACTTTATGTAATGTTGGTTATAAAATAATAGAGAGTGTACATCAGAAGATTTTTGTGTTGGCATAAGAAATCAGAGTTATGTTGCCATGCTTTGCTTAATGATAGTTTATTGTAGTGAGTAACATATAATATAATACCAGCAGATATAAATGTCACAGCAGCATATTTAAATGGTACATAACAGCATAATATAAAAATAACTGAACGCAAGAAAGTAGTACAATAACTGTATCTGAACAAGTCTTGTACCAGACTTCAACTGACCTCTCTGTCCTAAGCATGCACATTATATTACTTCAGCCCAGCAACTTCCATCTGGAATCCCTATCCACCCTCCCCCTTTAACCTTGGTTTTCAGGTCTCGTCTTGTCTTGCAGGTGTCTGGCAGTGCCTAACTGTCTGTTCTTTTCTAGCATTATGTTGGAAGTACACATATCTTTCCCTTGTGAAAAGAACATTTTGTAGCTTTACCTTGAGAATTGTTATTGTTGCACATCTCATGTTTAGCCAGCAAGATTATCTTTTCCCTTCTACTGAACTGTCTTTCCCTGAAGTGTATGCATTAGTGAAACACAAGTCTGTCTCTATACGTTTAGGCCTATTCAACTATTTATTCTATCTTATATCTAAAAACTACTTTAAAGTGAAATCCTTCAGTCTAACAGCTAGTTATTAAAGGTGTAATATAAAATGGAGAATACAAAGTGAAAGGAGGAAACAATGTGTAGATACTGATATGCAGTGGATAGTATTAGCATGGGAACTGTAGAAGAAAGAATAGTGGCATATGATATCAAGAAGGCATATGATGACACTAGGCATTGCCAGTTATGAGACACTTTGGAACAGTATGGAATCTCACCCAAGGTGATAAAAGTCATTAGAAATGTATGGGAGTTCTTGTATAAAAGTATTATTTAATTGTATGGAGAGGAAGTAAACAACTCAAAGTTAGGAAGGGCATCAAACAGGTCTGCCAAATCAGTGCAGTATTGGTCTTTAATTATTACTTTAGTTATTAATACTGAATAGTGAAAGCTATGAGAGTGGAAAAGGAAGCAAGAATAGTGTATTATGGTGAAGTATGTTGATCAGTATATTTGAGCCATGCAAAAAGTTTAGTGATTGTGTTTAAGAATAAGTTGTGGCTAAAAGTGATAATGAGGAATTAATAAAACTATCAGAGGTGGTGGGGTTACCTTTGAGTAAAGAAAAAAAAAAAACAAAGGATGAGGTGACATAATGTGAATAGTTTAAACGTTTTAAAAGAAAGAAATAACTAGAAATATTAGGTATACATATGGAAGAAAAGATGTTACAAAATGAAAATACATTTTTAGTGAATTACATGAAATAATGTTTGCATGGATGCTACATGACTTGACATCTGTAAAACCATATATACCTTATTCATTTAGTGATGTCAGGATTAGGTTACATGGAGGTGTTCTCTTCATTCTTTTCCATCCTCTTTAGAAAAATGAAATGTTTAATAAAAAGTGGGATCCAAATATTATGATTGAAGAAACAATGTTTTGGCTGTATATGAAAGGATAAAGGTGATAATGAGGAATTATGTAGAAGTGTGTGTAAATATTCTAGATATTGTAAAGAATGATGCAAGATGTAAGTGTGTTAACAGATTTTACTTTTTACGAATAAAAACCTCCTACTTTTTTGAAAGTGCCATGAGATAGTTTATATTCTCTTGAATCACTACCAACTCAGTCAGCTGGAACCTTGGTTTAATTGAACTAATGACATTTCAGCCAGTATGATTGGTACAAAGGAGTGTCCTGAACTTGACCTTGATTACTAATTTCC
>NC_056751.1:466177102-466200019 GCF_019279795.1 Protopterus annectens
TATTTCAGGAAATAGATCACATTTGCAGAATGAAAAGTGAGAACAAGCATAGAACACTGAGGTGATTAGAACTCTGTACCCAGTGCAGTGCCAACCACATTATGAATAAAGTAAGTCATAAATAAAATAAGTCATGAAGCATTCAGAGTAAAGACATAGTATTTGCCCTATTTCATGTCTGCCAAATGTCATGGAATGGTACTCATCTCACTTGCACAACTGATGGCAGTTAAAGCCAGTATGCATGTCACACGAGTGGTATGGATGAATTATTTTGACAGGGCTAGCCACCCGGTGGTGTAAAACCTCGGCTTGAAATGATTGTCATTGTTGAGGTGACACACCGACCACATTGAGGATTGAGAGATGGATGGATGGATGATATCAGTCAGACTTCATTATTACTAGACAATAAGCAGTGCCATTCTTTGTGGTTTATATGTGGACATTGACAGTGGTCTTTGTGATCTTTCATACACACTATGGCTACAAAAAGCTAAGTGACATTGAAGGTCATTTTTGGGCATGTGTGTGGTTTGTTTATCTATTTTTGACCAGATTAAAAACTGGAATGGGAGTACAGGACAGAGATGGATAGGGAAGCAAGCAGAGGGTAAAACAAGTGATAAGCAAATAAGGACTTAGCATACCTCTCAAGATTGTAGCTCAGGATTTCTGGACAAAGTCAAAGCCAATGGAGGGACAAAGGCCCAAAGTTAGGGGCAAATTGTATGTATTGTGCCATCATACACATAGATATTGAATATAATATCAGGTTTGCCATTATCCTGCATTCTTTAAAAGATAATAAACACTGATAATCAAATGTCTGCCATTATTTACTGACTTCAATCCTCAAATTACTAATTTGCAGTAAAATACAAATTTTATGAGGAATAACCCCCCTTCCAAAAAATATGCATATAAACAGAGCTACTCACTAGTAACTTACCAAAAGATCAGAGGCCTCCCAAGCAGAAACCACTTACACACATAACAATGCAACAAACACAAGAAATAATAACACACACCAGTGTCTCATCAAATAATCTCATAAAGTGTAACACCACAAAACCTAATGTATTGGTCATAGGTGACTCCATTGTGAGATACATGGATGCTCACCTCACAGGCTAGATAAGGAGTGGGTTACAGTTAGCTGCCTATCATGTGCCAAGATCTATCAAGTCACAAAAGCACTCAAGTCACTCAATCACAAGAACCTATGACTCCGTCATAGTCCATGTGGGAGTGAATGACTTGAGATGTACGTCACTGGGTTAAATGAAGAGAGATATGACTGAGCTCTCAGATTATATATCACAGGCAAATATAAGCCTAACCTTAAGCAGTATTCCACCTTTTCCAAGAATGATGTCACAATACAAACAAAAGCAAATTATTGACTTTAACAATTGCTTAACTTCTGGTGTCAGTCCAAGGGGATCCATTTTCTGTCAGCCTGGGAAGACATGGTCAACAGGCCACACTGCTTTGCTAGAGATGGTCTGCACCTGACTCTTCTAGGCTTTTGGATACTGGCAAAGGCATTAGCCACCCTTATTGTGCCTTTTTAGGCAGTGTCAAAATAACCAACCTCCCAACATAACAAAATCCTCTCTAGATAAACACAAGGTACTGTTTCTTAATGTTTGGAGTCTAAGCAAGTAACTGCATTCCCTGGAAGCACTCCTTACTTTGGAACATGCTGATGTCTGTGCAGTTACCTAGACATGGTTCAAAGGCAAGGAAAGCACCCCGGTCATGCAGGGCTACAATGCCTTCCATATGTTTAGACCACAAACTGAGTATGAAAGAACCAAAGGAGGAGGTGTATACAGCTTCATTAAGGATAACTATACCTGTAGACTGACCAAACAGTATGACTCTCTTGAGTTACTCCATGTCCAATTAACTATAGGCAAAGCCCCCTACCACATCATAGCTAGCTGTAGGTCCCCCGCCATGAAACAGGAAAAGCATACCACATATCTAGACTTACTGCAGTCACTTGCCATAGAGCCCAACACCATACTCATGGATGATTTTAATTATCCTACCATTGACTGGGAAACAAACATGACCACAAACATGCTGGCTCAGAGGTTCTTTGACTTTGTCAATGCAAATGCTCAGCACACCCACAAGAGGCTCAACTGTCTTGGACATAGTAGTCACTAACATGGGAGAGCCCCCCTCCCCCATATGGGGTCCGCCCTAGTGAGAAAGGACAATAAATCAATCTCATTTGATGTAATTATATGACCAGATACCACATCAAGCTGAAAAACTCTTAAGAATTTTTCTAAGACAGATTACTTCCTACTAAGTGATGGCATATGAAGTTTCAAAGCCCACTGAAATGCAGATGACATGGAGTCCTTTGCAGATATGTACACTAATGCCCTGTATAACCACTTAAGCAATTCTATAGAACTGGCTGTACCTGACCAAATTAAAATCAGATCCTGTCAAAAAAAAAAAAAAAGCCACCCCGGTGGACCCCCTGGTATAAGCAAGCTATACAGCAAGAGAAAAAAAACTAATGTCCAAGAACATGTGGGAACTGGCTCATCAGAGAAAGAAGTCCCTCTCTAGCTTAAACAAACACATTAGAGATCTTGCCAAGTCCTCCAGAGCTAATTATGAAGTAAAGAATAGCATCCCTAGCTTAGGATAATCACAAGGCATTCTTTAACTATGTGAAATCTAATAGAGAATACCTCGCTATTTGCTGAACAGGTTGTAGATAGCACCACCCATATTCAACAGTACATAATAGCCAACCTGCTAGCTGACAGATTTGGAGCAAACTTCACCTCTCCCTGTCCTCTCCAGTAATCCTCCAATGTATACCTGCCACTAATCTTCAACTTATAATCTCAAGAGACAAGTTCATCCCAGCACTCTCAAAGGCCAAAAACACAGCATCAATGGGACCAGACAACATCCCAGGTTGCCTTTTAAACAACTTAAAACATGACCTACTTGGATCTCTGTGAACTGGCTATATTCCATTGGAATAGAAGACAGCAACAGTAATCCCTCTGGACAAAGGGGACCATTCAACTAACCCTGGGAAATATAGGCCCATAAGCTTCACTACCCTCACCTGCAAGGCATTGCAAAGAATCATTATGGACCTTATTAACAAGGATATAGATAACCTAAGGACCTTATTAACAAGGACATAGATAACCTCCAAACTCTGGACCAAACCCAGTTTGGATTCATTAAAGGTAGATCATACCTGTTAAACATGATTGACTTATTTGAGAAAGTCATCAATGCTGGATGAGGGAAAGAAAGTGCATACTGTATATCTTGACCTAGCCAAGACTTTTGATACAATCTCCCACTCAGGTATGATAGAGAAACTCTCTCAGTTAGGAATTAACCCCAGCATTACAGGATGGGTAGCCAACTGGCACACTGATAACACACACACTGTCAAAGTGGGTGACCTCTAGCAAAAGATCAGTCACCAGTGATGTACCACTGTGCTGGGCCCCTTACTGTTCAGAATTTATTTCTCAGTAGTCTAGAAAAGCACGGACAGCCTATGACTGCCCAGTTTACTGATGACTGCAAGCTGGGAGAAATCACTGAGTCCCCTAACTATGTTAATATAATGCATGCAGGGTTAATACACAAAATGGTTAGTGCCAAAGCCACAGATTAAAATGCAAAAAAAATGCATTCTTATTCCCTTTGGAAAAGCTGACATCCCTACTAATAATAAATGCTTTATTATTCCCTTTGAAAATCTGACATCCCTGCTAATAATATTATAGACAGCACCCCCTAAGAGTAGACTCAGTAGTCCATGATCTGGGTACTCAGGTTGACCCAATCAGAACTTTGACCATCACGCATCCACAATAGTAAGGAAATCTTTCTATGTGGTACATCTTATACATAGAGGCATCTTATCCAGATCTAAGGATGCTATAATTCCATTATACTTGGCCCTCATCAGACAAGTAATTCAGTACAATGCTCCCTTTTGCATGTACTGCACCAGACACCTACAACATTTGGAGACACTGCAACGATTTCTCATCAAGAAATTATAGGCTACACAAAACAAGTCTTAGATGCAAAGAACGAAGGCCCTGTCACTATATTCTGTCCCCTACAGGTTATTAACGGGTGACCTTTGCTTGGCTTCCAGGGCAGTCTTTGACCCAGCCATCATGGAAATGCTACACATTTGTAAATCAAACTGCACGAGGGTCACTTGCTCCAGGGATCTTAACCGAGCCTCTGACATGAACAGATTATGCTGGAGAGAAAGCTACATCTCCCAGAGACTGCCACTTATCTGGAACAAGCTTCCAATTCATGTGAAATAGAGCCTTTCCCTGACACTCATCAAATGCAACCTATATGAATGGATGGGTGATAACAAATTCACACCAGGGGTGGTGCCCATGTCCCTCACGGGGAGAAGAACTCAGTATTAACTACCATAGACCCTTCCTTCTGCAAACTTCACTCACCTAACCACTGACAATTGGGGCAACTCAGGATAAATATGGCTAGGCTTGTAAGGCAACTAGAGCCATTAGCCTAGTAACCTTCTATGAACCTAGGAACCTATGGATGTCTCTTTGTTCAGTAAACCTACCAGGGTGACCCTTGCTAGTCTATGCCATCAGCATTCTCCCTCCCCCTACAAAAGCAAGAGGAATGGGATTTAATCTCAGGACATGATGGAGGCCAGAGTTCAAGTGGGATGGAGAAATGCAGGGCCAACTTTAGTGCTTAATAGAAGGATTTCATTCTGAAAGGTTATGACACCACAACTGTTTCACAGATTCTAGGACCAAATAGAAACAATCAAAAGGAGAAATGATAACTCACTGCATTAACCTCTAAGACATGAACTGGGAAAACTGGGAATCACATACCCAGATCCAGGGGCTGTTAAATTCAACAGAAGTTATGACCATGGCATTCTCAAAGATGTAGAAGAGGTTAGAAAAGTAATGCAGGACAACTGGAGTATCATTAAAGAAAATAGATCCCTAAGTAGGATTCTCGATTTTGAACTCTCTTTTATCAACAAAAATGGCAGGAGTATAAGAGACTGGGTGGACAGCCTCACCAAGAAGGAAGACAAATTGGCTAGAAGGACCTTCAAATGCAGCCCTCCTTGTTGTAAGTTTTGTCCTTTCATGAGTAGAGAGAATTTTTTTTTACTTGAATGAACTCCAACAAAATGTATTTCAGTAAAGGGAGACATAACTGTAACAGTGAAATGTAAATCTGTTTCACCGAGTGCTCTGTATGCAAAGCCTTTTATGTTGGGAAAACTGAAAATAGTCTCAAAAGGATAATTACCCAACATGTTTCTGACATTAGCAAGAAAGACCTAAAACCCACTTTCAAGACACTCTTTGGAACATCCGGATAGCTCTTATTTTACACTTCATGTCATCAAAGATGTCAAATTCTGCCATCTTATTGGGGACCTCAGTGTCATTTTAGAGAAGGAGGGATTGGAATGACCAATTAGGCCAAATGCATATGGGGAACCAGGCCTAAAAGGAGTATGAAGTGAGTTGTTATTTAAGACACTAAACCATCACAGGTTTTACTGAAGTCATCTTGACACCCAGACAACAGCACATAGGCATGGATCACCTGATAATGCCATACCTGTGAAGACAAGAACACCAGCTAGCAACCTTTGCAGGAATTAAAGCCCTCACACCTATCTCTCCCAATAAAGTACATATTCCCAGTTCCATTATGTACCACACTAGTGTTTCACTACATGAAATAGTGTCACTAAATGGACTACCACAGGGAATACCTGATGCAACGCCTATGCTTTAGATTCAAAATGAATGCATACATATTCCTTTCACCAAACCTTCTTCATATACAACCAATCCCCAACCAGTGATTACTAAGTTATCCTATGTGCAGAAGAAATAAATGTTGATGGCTGCTTGGGCAGTAATTCTAGTCTTTATACTACAACTTGCTAATCCTTAAGACAACTGCTATTCTACATTTTTTACTGAGCATCATAGTAGAGTTTGGAAACTGATGCTGTAGCTCAAAATGGAATTAAGTGTTCTGTTACCTACCCCTATTCAATGAAATCTAAAATAGCTACAGATTTTATAGGTTCATAGGTTCATACTAGGCTATCTGCCCAAGGGCATTTATAAGCCTAGCCCATAGTTATGTGGCTTTCGCCACCCCTTTAGTTTGAATAAAAACTATGCCTATCATTTTTCTGTGCCTCTGTCAAGCAGTGACACTGAAGTAATCCCTGGGGTATATCTGCGATCTCCCATCCATTGGTCAAGATTCCTCTTGAACAAGGCCAGCGAGGTGCTCTGCCTCACATGTACCGGGATTTTGTTCCACAGCATAGGGAGTCTCTGGGTGATGAATCTGTCCCTCCAGCACGTTCTATTTATAACCGTGTCAAGGTTTAAGTCTCCCGCCCTTGTGGTTCTGAGGGATCTAGATTTTTTGAGGTGAAGCATATTCATCAAATCTGGGTTTGACATGACCTTATATGTCAGGCACAGGTCACCTCTGAGCAAGCGGTATGAGACTGAATAGAGCTGGAGTTCTTTCAGTCGGGCAGCATAAGACATATTTTTGAGACCCTTTATCCTTTTGGTGAGGAACTTTTGGGGCCTTTCAAGCTGCAGCAGGTGTCTGGTCAGATACATTCCAAATGGGGCATTGTACTCAATCATAGGTCTAATGAGTGATGAGTACAGGGGACGATGACCTCTCTTGATCTAGATGTGAATCCCTTCATGATCAGGTGGGCGATATAGAAGGTTTTCCTAACTACTTTAGCAACATGAGTGTCAAGCGAAGGCTACTGTCAACTTGGGTCCCCAGATCCTGATGACTTTTCTGTGCTCAGTGGATTGCCACCTATATGGTAGCTAGGGGTAACCTTGTTTTTCCCGAAGGGTATGACTATGCATTTTTTGGCGTTTAACTTCAGGCCATGGCTCTGGCACCAGTTATCCGTTTCTGTGAGGCCCTTCTGGAGGATATCTGTGTCAGATGTGTTTTCGACTATAGCGCCCAGTTTGCAGTCATCTGCAAACTTTGTTAGCCATAACCCTCCTGTGTTTGCTTGTACTTCGGAAAAGTAGATGCCGAACAAGAGTGGACCCAGGACTGAGCCCTGTGGGACACCACTTGTGACAGGCTTTGAGTCTGACATGGCTCCAGCAACTCTGACCCTGTGGGTTCTGTCACTTAGCCAGTTTGCAACCCATCTTGTGATGTATGGGTTTACATTCAAGCTGATGAGTTTTTCGATGATACCTGAGTGGGGTATTGTGTCGAAGGCCTTTGCCAGGTCGAGGTAGGCTGTATGGACTGCCTTTCCCTCATCAATGGCCTTGGTGACTGTCTCAAAAAGTCAACCAAGTTTAAGAGGCAGGATCTGCCTTTGACAAAGCCAAACTGGGTTGGATCCAAAGTCTGCAAGTTCCCTATGTCTTTATTTATGAGTTCCATTATGATCCTCTCCATGGCTTTGCAGATAAGGCTTGTCAAGCTAATGGGGCGGTAATTTCCAGGGTCTGTGGAGGCACCGACCTTATGAAGTGGGACCACAGTCGCCGTGCGCCACTCCTTGAGTTCGTATCCTGAGGTGAGGCTAAGATTAAACAGCTGTCCTAACTGTGGGTTTAATTCCTCATTGAGTTCATGAAGCACACAGCCGGGGACACCATCCGGTCCCATGGATGCTGTGTTTTTTGCCTTAGTGAGGGCAGTTCTCACCTGGGCG
Organism: Protopterus annectens; assembly: GCF_019279795.1. Taxonomy (NCBI): domain Eukaryota; kingdom Metazoa; phylum Chordata; order Ceratodontiformes; family Protopteridae; genus Protopterus; species Protopterus annectens. Next base: position 466,184,889 of record NC_056751.1, read on the forward strand.
TTGGTGATGTTTGGGGGGCTACAATCCTCTGGAATAAATATCTCTCCTTTTGGGGGGGGGGGAGAAGTTTGCACTGAACCTGTCAGCCAGTATGTTAGCAATGTGTGTAGGTTCAGTAATTTTCACATCATTTTGAACTAATTCTGAGCATATCTGGGAGTTTCCTCCTAGGTTTCTAACATAGCTAAAGAATGCCTTATGATTGTCTTTAGAGTCCTTGGCGATTTTTATCTCAAAATTTGCCTTGGATGATTTTATGAGAGCTTTTAGTTTTTTACTTATAATGATCAAAGGTGTCTTACCTTTCAAGGATTTTGCTCTATCTTGTAGTAGCTTCCTCCTTTTGTTGTAGAGCTTGTTTATGGCTGGGGTCCACCAGACTGGACGCTTGCCTTTGGTACAGAGAGTCTTAGTTTTGTTTGGGATTGCCTGATCCATGCAGTCCTGTAGGGGCTGGTAGAAGGCATTTGTAAGTGATTCAGCGGTTTGAGTAATGTTTACCACTGGCTCAGGGGCCTTAAAGGAGACCACACTAGTTTTTAGAAGTGTGAAATCGGCTTTTGAGAAGTTTTTCACTGTGGTCTTTTTGTTTCAGGTGGGGGTGGGATGAGGACCTCCAGCGAGATTAGTTTATGATCTGATCTCACCAGTGAGTGGTATACTTCCGGTGTTGAACATTTTGATCCCATGTTCGTGATGATGAGATCAAGTATGTTTTCTCCTCTTGTGGGGATGGTGACTAGTTGTTCCATGGCATTTGAGTTTATGAACTCCAGGAATCTTTGGGTTAGAGTGTTCGGGCTTGAGTAGTGTTCCCAGTCTATATTAGGGTAGTTGAAGTCACCTAGTATGATGGTGTTTGGAGATACATTTATCGCCTCCAATGTTTTCAGGAAGGCCATGTGAGGTTCCTGAGTTTGAGAGGGTGGCCTGTAACATGCTACAAATTGCAGAGCAGTCTTGCCTATGGTTAATTGCACCTGGATGGTCTCCGATGCATCGTGCGTTGCCACCAACCTTGAGGTGTGGGTGTCCTTTATGAATATGGACACCCCCCCCCTTTCTTGGTGTTGTCCGGATTTTGGGGCCGGAACGCATGATATGAGGTGAAACCTGTTAGTGCTGGGGTGCTCTCAGGAGCCTTGAACCAGGTTTCTGTCACAGTACAGACATCGATGTTCTCCATATTGAGAAGGGCCTTGAGTGCGTGCATCTTGAGAGTGTGACTTCTGGCATTGAGCAGCATTACCCTTAGTTTTTTTCCTTTTTGGTGTTCTAGGGTGGTAGGTTTAGAATTTGAGCCTTGCCTAAAAAAGGCACTATGGGGGTGGCAAGAGCCTTTGCCAATATCCGGAAGCCCAGGGGTGACAGGTGCAAGCCGTCCCTTGCGAAGCAGCGTGGCTTGTCCAGCATGTCATCCCAGGCAGACAGACATTGGATCCCCTTTGAATGACACCAGAATTTAAGCCAATTATTAAAGCTGATCATCTTATCACTGTATTGTGGCATCATTCTAGGTGAAGGTAGGATACTGCTCAAGGTCAGGGTCATACCTGCCTGGGCTACATAATCAGAGAGCTCCTCGATGTCCCTTTTCATGTAGTCCAAGGAGGTACGTCTCAGGTCATTGACACCAGCGTGGACAATGACTGAGTCGTACTTGTACCTGCTGTTGAGAGACCTGAGTGCTTGCGTTATGTGGCGGATTCTAGCGCCCGACAGGCAGCTTACTGTGACCTTCTCCTTACTCAGTCTGGTGAGCAGGACGTCAGTGTGTCTGACTATGGAATCACCAATGACAAGTGTGTCTGGCATTTTGTTTGGCCTTAAGGGCTGTGACTGTTTGACACTCTGACTGTGTGGTCTATGTGTTGCATGTGTTGGGTCGTGAGGTGGTAGTTGCTTGGGTGTCTGCTTTGGTGGCCTCTGCTGTTTTGGTAAATTTTTGATCAGAGCCTCCGAGTATGTCTTTGTGTGAGTATGTGTATGATTTGAAGTTGTGATGGTACCATGTGTGACTGGGTATGTATTGTGTGTGGTTACCTTCTCCTAATGTCTGGTCTTGCCAGTCCTATGTTGAGAGAGCTCAGCCTCCAGTTTGGCCGTATAGTTGCATCTCTCGCATGTATTTGTGTTTTGTGGGAGAAGGAGAGGATTGTCTGTGTACATGAGGCAATTGTAACATTGCCTCAATATTCTAGGTTCACCAGTTGAGCTGGAGAGGACACTAGCAACTGATCCCTCGACATACTAGAAGTAGTAGATAAAGAGACTTTCAAAGGACTCCGGGGGAAGTGGGTTTTAGGCTGGTGGGGTACTATCTATAATAAGAGTGCTTTATCAAGGTGCAAGTACTGTAGGAGTAAGTGCTAGGCTTTACAGATAGAGAATAGTCTACTTGGGAATCAAGTAGAGATGAACTTTTCAGTTATAGGATATGCTGGTTAGATCAGCAGTACAGCTCGAGGAAGGTAGTTCTAAGGGAAAATTTGAAGAGTGGAATTTAGATGGCCCGAATAGTTTAACCTTGTTTAACCGCCGCTGCTCTTGTGTGCAACAGTGGCACTTCTCAAAAGTGGATAATAAATACATGAGACGGAGTAAAAGAATATGGACTGCTGTCAGTGGATTACAGTATGGACTATACTTTTTTATACAAAAAGGACTGAAATTGCTTTAAAGGGAAATAGTTTTTCAGTACCATTCTTAAATGTTAATAGCATAACAAATGGAAGGAATACTTTAACTGTGCTGGAGTGGTGCAAAAATTAAAATCAGATGTCATATCCTTGTTAGACATCAGAAATGTTAAGGCAAAGTAAAAGGAACAGCTTTAACAGGTATGCGTAAAGTAGTCAGTGTGGGCAATGGGAACAGAGGTGTTCATGGACAGTAGCCTTAGTAAATAATACAGGAATCATGACTTTAGATGTTATAGTGGGATAATCAGGGAGATTACTGATACTGACGTATAAAATGAGAAACATAGTAGAAAAGAAAATAATTTTATATGCTTACATGTCAAGGAAAAAGATTATATTTGAAAAGATAATGGTTTTGGGGGTAGTAAAACAAAGATAATAATTTTCACTGGCTTTATCTGTAATTTAAGGGAGAGCAGATATGAAACTTTGCAAACAAATAATTGAAAACTTCAATAAGAAGTTAAATTTGGAAGACTGTACATTTCCAAAAGAACAGGAATAAAGGCAGAAACGGATTTGCAATATTCTCAAGGACTTTAAGATAGAGACTTAGGATACCTTTAATATTAGATTTTTTTTTTTATTGCACTGCAATAATACTAACATTTGGAGAAGTGAGTAACATAATTAAGATAGGAAAGGTTAAATAGTCTATGCTTAGAACTGGAAGTAATGAGAAAAGAAAAACAAGACTTGTTTAAATACCATGAGAAAACTGTGGCATTTTGTAATATATGGACAGAGTTGTGGATAAAACATAAAAAGAAATATAAGGAACTTTATAAAGAAATTTAGAAGTATTGGCATGAATGTGGAAAACAGATGAGTATACAAAAATACCCATAGAACAACATGACAATAAATGACAGGGAGTGGGCTTCATAAAAGAGCAAGAGAAATACACCAGGTGAATGTGTTAAGAGTGAAATGTGTTACACATACAAAACACATAGTGAAAAAAAAAGGAAAGGGAAAAAAGGTCCTTTCTAACAGGTTACTAGGAACATTTTAATGAAAGTAGAACAAATGGAATTAAAGGTGGAAGTGATAGGCCTTTAATGAATCAGGATGGAATTTCAGAAATACAGAGGTTTGTGTGGATTCCCTCTGGGTGCTCTGGTTTCCTCCCACATTCCAAAGACATGCAGTAGGTGGATTGAGCACTCTAAACTGGTCATAGATGTGAGTGTGCAGGTGAGTGTGTGTGGTACAGAAGAACTACTGCAGCAGGGCTAGTCACCCAGCAGTGTAAACTTTGGCTCTAGATGATAATCACTGTTGACGTGACACCCCAACCCCATGTGCAAAAAATGGGAAAAAGAGGTAGTGGATAAAGGGATGGATAGAGAAGTACATGAGAAAAATGTATAAGGAATGGGGTAGGAAGAAAAATATATGACAGTGAAAGTCATAAGCAATGAAATAAGGGATTTGTTTAGAAAAGAATGCAAATATGAAAACAATGGATACAAAAATAGAAAAGACAGTACCAGCAATGGACAGAATATGATATTTACAAAATGGAAAAAAAAAAAGGAGTAAAAATAATGTTACATAAAATTATAAATAATTAGATGAAAAGTGGAACTGTAAGTGAGAAGACATGTATGGTTATCTTAAAAATGATTTAGGAAACTCGAGAGAAAGAAGTATACATCATTGGAGACCTGTTACTTTATGTAATGTTGGTCATAAAATAATGCAGACAGTACATCAGAAGATTTTTGTGGTGGCATAAGAAATCAGAGTTCTGTTGTCATGCATTGCTTAATGATAGTTTAATTTAGTGATTAACATATAATAGGGTCTATGTCAATTATTCTAACGCTTAAAATGTCCAATGTTACATGCTCAAGACCAAATGTTCAACATTTCAAGTGTTCGTAGATTGACTTTTAATGGCGCCGTACAGTGCAGAATTGGAGAATTTCCCTTTTCTGCACTGAAGTGCGGTCTCAGAGTTGGTATATTTAAGTAGGGGGTGTGTGGGGGGCACAGCATTGCCTCCCCTGCTCGCTCTGTTAAGGTATGTTTTACTTTTTTTTTTTTTATTTTATATTCAAACATCCAAATGTCGACCATATGGTATTCGACATTTTGCATGTTCGAATATTTAACATAGACCCATATAATATAATACCAGCAGATATAAATGTTACATCAGCATATTTATATGGTATATAGCAGCATAATATATCAAATAACTGAAATCAAGAAAGTAGTACAATAACTATATCTGAACAAATCTTGTACCAGACTTCAACTGATTTCTCTGTCCTAAGCGTACACATTATATTCCTTCAGTCCAGTAACTTTCCTCTGAGAGCCATATCCACCCCCACCCCCCCCCTTAACCTTGGTTTTCAGGTCTCGTCTTGTCTTGCAGGTACCTGGTAGTGCCTAATTGTCTATTCTTTTCTAGCATTCTGTTGCAAGTACACATATCTTTCCATTGCAAAAGGAACATTCTGTAGCTTTCCCTTGAGAATAGTTATTGTTGCACATGTCATGGTTAGCTAGCAGTATTATCTTTTCCCTTCTACTGAATTGTCTTTCCCTGAACTGTATGCATAAATATAACACAAGTCTATTACTACATTTTTAGGCCTAGTCTATCATTTATTCTACATTATGCCTAACAACTGCTTTTAAGTGAAAACCCTCAGTCTAACAGGTGGTTGCTAAAGATGTACAAAATGGAGTATACAGAGTGAAAGGAAAAAACAATGTGGAGATACTGACACGTAATGGAAAGTATTAGCATGGGAACTGTAGAAGGAAGAATTGCGGCATATGATATGAAGAAGGCATAAGATGACACTAGGCATTGCCAGTTATGAGACACTTTGGAACAGTCTGGAATCTCATCCAAGATGATAAAAGTCATTAGAAATGTGTGGGAGGTCTTGTATAAAAGTATTATTTAATTGGAAGGAGAGGAAGTAAACTCAAAGTTAGGAAGAGCATCAAACAGGGCTGCCAAATGAGTGTAGTATTGGTCTTTAGTTATTAGTTTAGTTATTAATGCCGTAATAGTGAAAGCTATGAGAGCGGAAAAGGAAGCAAGAATAGTGCATTATGGTGAATTATACAATTCCTCCCTTTTAACATTCTAAAACCTGCACACTGATTGGCCCGCCCAACAAGCGTGCCCATTATAAATCCCACAATATACCAATGGAAAAAGGTCAGATCGCCCAGACCTTTATAAACTGCCCCAAAATATTTTTTTTTTTTTTTTTTTTTTTTTTTTTACAATAAAAAAAAAAAAAACAAGAAAATGGAGCAACGGAGACTTTCTTTTCTCCTTTGCTTCTGTTTCAAAGCCTTGATGTACTGGGTATGCAAGTTCCATACGCATGTGCAGTACATTAAAAAGCAGAATCAGTATACCACAACCAGCAGAAGAACAGCAATCCGCCATTATACAAAGACATTATTTAAGAAAAATAAGTATTTTTTTTTCTTAAATAATGTCATTGTATAATAGCAATAACCGACTCCGTGGTTGTGGTATATTGAAGATTTACCCACGGTTGTCTTTGTTTAATCACTCGGGATTTGCCCTCGTGATTAAACCACACCAACCATGGGTTAATCTTCAATATACCACACCACATCATCGGTTATTGCTTAAGCATGTTGAAGAGTACATTTGAGCTATGCAAAACATTTAGTGATTATGTTTAAGAATAAGTTGTGGCTAAAAGTGATAATGAGGAATTAATAAAACTATCAGAGGTGGTGGGAATACCTTCAAGTAAAGAAAAAAGCAAAGGATGAGGTGAAATAAAGTGAATAGTTTAAATGTTTTAAAAGAAAAGAATTAGAAATATTAGGTATAAGTATGGAAGAAAAGATGTTACAAAATGAAAATAAATTTTCAGTGAATTACATGAAATAATGTTTGCATGACTTGACATCTGCAAAACCATATATACCTTATTCATTTAGTGATGTGCGGATTAGTTACATGAAGGTGTTTTTTCATTCGTTTCCATCCTCTTTAGAAAAATGAAATGTTTAATAAAAAGTGGGATCCAAATATTATGATTGACGAAATAAAGTTTTGGCTGTAGATGAAAGAATGAGGGTGATGATGAGGAATTATGTAGAAGTGTGTTTAATACTCTAAATATTGTAAAGAATTATGCAAGATGTAAGTGTGTAATAGTTTTTACTTTTTATGAATAAAAACCTCCTACATTTTTGATAAATGCCGTGAGACAGTTTATATTCTCCTGAACCACTACCAACTCAGTCAGATGGAACCTTTGTTAACTGAACTAATGACATTTCAGCTTCCATGCATATAGCCAGTATGATTGGTACAAAGGACTGTCCTGCAACTTAACCTCGATTACTAATTTCCACATATAAAGAGTTGCTTCACATTAAGCCTTACTTTCAGTTTCAGTTATAAAATGACCACTGCACCCATTTTGTTCTACTTCCATTAAAACACTTTTTAATTCAACAACCTTAATACATCACCAGGAAAATATGTACAGTATAGTACAGTTCTGAAATGCTAGAGAAAACATGAGAGTAGTCATCGAAAAACAGCCAGCTTATTATTTGAAGATAAGTCAATAGCAGTGGAAATGCTATATAGCTGTGGACATTTCTATGTACAACCCCAACAGTGCATTGAGCCCAGCAATTGTACAAACACAAATGTGCCTGTGTCGTATAAGTATAAATGTGTGTGTGTGTGTGTGTGTGTGTGTGTGTGTGTGTGTGTGTGTGTGTGTGTGTGTGTGTGTGTGTGTATATATATATATATATATATATATATATATATATATATATATATATATACGCAATTTAACTTACCTGTCCTCTTGCTTGGATTTTTGCGTGAAGTGGATTTCAGGAAATTTATTCTTTTGAAGCTATTGAATGTCCGTTTTGGGCTAAGATGATTAAATCTGCCGTTGCAACATACATGTGACTGCAAAGTTTCAGTTTCCTTGAAGAGAACAAAGATGGACTTTGTACAGGGCACTCCCTGAAAAGAATTGATATGGATTTGCTCTGTGCAACACCATGTTTTGCCTTTTCTTTTACTACAAGGCAGTGTGAAGTGAAATATTTATATCAGCTACACCGGCTGTTGTCATAACATTGATTATACTCCAACATTACTAATTTAACATGAAAAAATTGTTCTGTTTAATCACTTTCAGCAAACTGTTGTTCAGAAATTAAAAAAAAAAAAGCAGTACACTTTCCCCTCAAATGCTATTTATATTTACCTTGAAACAAAACAACAAAGAATTCATGAGAATAATAAAAGTGCCCGCATTGAATAACTGTCAGCTGTCCCGACTTTCACAGAATGCTCAAATTCTTGCCTTACAGTCGTGGTCTGTTCCTCATAAAATTTGTGGTTTTCTGGTAAATCATTGAGAATTGAAAATATTAAATAATGACAAACACTTGAGATTTAGACTTTGAATCCTTCAGAAAACACACATTAATGCAATACCTGCCATTCTAGGGTCTATATTACATCAACGAACGCTTAAATGTTAGAATCTCTAAAGATCAACCTTTAGAGATTTGAACATTTAAGCATTTGTTGATGTAATATAGACCCGCTATTCTAGCAATTTCCTAAGTTTGTAAGACCAGTACCTAAATCTGTCCCTGATTCTGGACCTTCATACATCCATTATTTTGCCCTTTTCCTAGAATTATTGCACTATGAGATTGGGGTTGAATTGCATTGTTCTGGCAGGCCAGGTATCAAACTTCAGAACAGTTAAACAGAAATTGTCTATTTATTTATAGATTAATTAACAGCAGTCCCACTGTTGGGACTGATATGATTCTTTGTAAATTTCTGCATGACAGCTAACAGAAATTCACTATTTATTTATTTAGTTATTTATTTATTGACATTTGATTATGAAGAATCTCAGTGAGTGAGTGCATGAGTGTGTGTGTATGTGTGTGTGTGTGTGTGTGTGTGTGTGTGTGTGTGTGTGTGTGTGTGTGTGTGTGTGTGTGTGTGTGTGTGTGTGAACACCATGTCTGTGATCACTGTTTATATTGTGTGTATGATGAGCCCCAAGCCTTATTACTTATGCATGCAGAAGGGCCTGATTTCATGTCAAGGATCTTCCTGTCATGGCCACAGTATAGACCCATGGCCAAATCATGTTTCATGGTTGAACATTTTCATAGCTGGCCACCATGTTGAATCCAGCCAGACTGCACAATCCACACCCATTTATCTCTGAATGTTTGGTGATGTTAGACATCACATCCAAAGGAAAGTCACTGCAGTAAACATTGATCTTGCTGCAGCATTTATTTTATTCATCACAAGTCCATGTGCACAAACAGCAAAACTATGTTGTTAAGGTATTGTTGTAACTTAAGGTGATACATATGCAGAGAAAGGTTCTATGAAAAGTAAAAGGTGAAGGATGACTATGAGTGGAAAGAAGAGGTGTCACCTGGTCATCAGAAAGTACAGAAGAGACAGAGGATTGCAAAAGGAATTACTGACAAAAGCAGGGATGCAACGGAGAATGAGATATGAAAATACCTGAATGAAAAATTTGTGTGAATCTCAGACATGAGCAATTGGATACAGCAATGTAACATGATATAACAACCTAGACCATTCTTGACAACATGGTAGTGTGATCTGTGTACCTGTACTACAATGGGAATGTCATTAAATTGAAAATATTCAACTTTGAGGATGTTATCTATCAGTTCTGTTCTCTTACATAATACCCTCAGTGCCTTAAAAAGGAGATCCAGTGCAGGGGTCATCATGAGAGTGTCAGGAAAATGACTGGATCACACTTATAGACAAGTGGAGGAAAAAAATATAGGCTTCAGAGGAACTGAACTCATGTCTTGTTTCAGCCATATTCTTGTAAACAGCTAGTTAGCAAGGCATGCGACACGCAAACACATAATGAGATGGTCAGGGAAACACAATTCATGGAATAGATCACATTTGTAGAATGAAAACTGAAAACAAGCATAGAACACTGAAGGAATTAGAACTTTCTATCCATTGCAGTGCCAATCAACTTACAAATAAAGTAGTCATAAGATTTACTCTATGTCTTAGGGACAAATTGTATGTATTGTGCCATTATACACAGAGATATTGAATATAATATCAGGTTTCACATTATCCTGCAGTCTGTAAAAGATATGAAGTCTGACAATCAAATGTCTGCCATTACATACTGACTTCAATCCTCAAATTACTGATTTGCAGTAAACTACAAATTTTAAGGAATAACCCCCTCCCCCAAAAAAAAGATGAGGCATTCACCAATACAGTCTTCAAATATGTGGAAAGTTCAGCGGTATGCGTGGGAGTACATTTTTTTTTGTGGGACAGGTGCCCTTTTTTGTAACTGAAGGGAAAGCTGGGGAAGGAATTCAGGAATGGAAGAGATAGGTGTATGGGGGGATTAGGTAACAGGGAAAGACAGTTATAACTGACAGGATATGAGGTAACACACTACACATCAGACATCCAGAGGGCTGACCTTGGTGAGGGTAGGATTGTAAAAGCAATATGCATGGGCATGGACACAAAAGGAGGGGAAAAGCAGTTTGAAAGACAGAACTGGGTGTATGCAGATATAGTTTATGCCAGTTTAGACACAGTGGGAGATTACTCGTCACACTAGGTACTGTCACCACTGGGCCCAAGCTCAGGAGCTCGAGACAGAAATGGACAGAAACATGACTCTGTGAGTCATTAGAGCATTCTCTCTATGCAAAGGATGCAGGCATCCATCCACCACTGCAGGGATGCCTGGAGAAGATGGTGTAGATAATGCAGGAGGTGTGCAGTAAACTGTGTCAGGCTGATACCTGGATGTGCTGGCTACTTCAGTTGTTGGTAGAGGTGATTTTAGAGCTGGTGTTGTCACCTGTGGGGGGATGACAGGCCATGACAGTGGGATGTGCTTTTGCATATAATAGTAACAGGAATGGAGAAAAAAAATAAACATAAATGAGAAAATGTAGTAATAGAGTAGGCAAAGGAGGAGAAGTACAAACACAGTGAAAACTAAATTCTTAACCATGATGTTAATGATACAATTAAGCAGAATCTACTATTAATACTAAACAACAAAAGGGAATTTCATCAACCTTTTTGAATGCATATAATGTATTGAAAACGTACTAAATCCAAACCCATCCTCACATGTGATCTGACAGAATATTAATAGCAAAACATAGTTTGGTCAGAGATGCAATTAAAATTTTTGAGAATAATGTACAAATGCAAGCAAAGCACACTACATATGCCATAGTACTTCCATCACAGATGATTGACAAAGGACAGATACGTTTAGTATGCATTGTGAAATGTCTGGCAGACACCTAATTACAGATTTTACTAATATGGGCTGTAGAGTGGTGTAATGAAGGTAGTGGAATGAAAAACATATATGATTTTTCCTTTACTGACACATAGTGTCAGGGTTAATGTATCACAGAGGAATGCCAAATAATATGAAAAGTAAGGTGTGCAAAACTATAATGTTACCAGTACTACAGTTTGGTACATAATTTTGAGCAGTAAAGGTAGAAAGCCGAGGAAACTAGAGGTGATGGAGATGAAGTACCTGGAATGGGTGGTAGAATGTACACTGTGATGTAGTCAAAGAAATAAATAAGGAAATCTGAGTAGCAGCCATAAGTAGCTCCAACTGCAGAGAAAGTAAAAGGAAACAGATTACGGTGGCTTGGGCACATGTGTAAGAAAGCAGAAGGCCTTCTGGCGATGAAGATTTGGGACAGCCAGGAAGAAGGCAAGAGGGAATGAGGATGACCAGCAAAGAGGTCTAAGACTGAAAGCAGATTCTGGGCATGGGTTAAATGACAGGATACCCATAAGACCAAAACTTAAAGCAAGACCATTGAATAAATGAAATGTCATTTTATGACATGTTTACTTACATCAAGTATTAGAGATTTTTAACAGTATATGTTTATATTTGAGCACATTTTTATGTCTGTATATTTATATGTGCAATTTTATATATGTATTCTTTATGCATGTGTTTTTATGTGCTTGTTATGCCTTATACTTTTTAGAGTCATGTTTTCATACTGAAGGACTGAATACTTTTACTTAATGAAGGATGTTTCTTTAAGACGATTGTGACTTAGTTGTTTCAAAGTATATAAGATGCATAGTAGACAGCATGCATTTGTATCTGAAGAAGAAGTTATCTGTGAAAGCCCTTATACATCTGTGGTTGAATAAAGAAGAGTTTTTTTACACTGGAACTACTTGCCATTTTTTGGACCACAAGCCTTTTACAAATATATATATATATATATATATATATATATATATATATATATATATATATATATATAATTTTAATACATCATGTTTGCGTGGCATGCAGTGATGCACAAATATGCTGTTATGGAAAATAAATAAATAAATAAATAAAAGAGGGTTAAAAAATGAAAATTAGACATTTGCAAAAATATTGGAATATAGTGTCCAGCATGCAGAGTCGTACAATGGCAGGTCTCAGTGGCTGCTATGGAGGCAAGCCCTGGAGTAGTGAAGCATCCAGGGTATACGCAATAAGCTGTATGTAAATCAGCTGGGATTACTGAATAGCAAAAAGGGCTACAGTGTCCGCACATACCACCTGTGGTAGACCTAGAACTGTGCAGGCAGTAGTAGAACTGTAGCTGACATCAAAATGTGGTATTTCACACCGTATTTAAGTGGATTGGAGCTCTGCTGTGCCTGTTGGCACACAGCAAAGCAGGGGTGTGTGTCTGATGTTGCTGAGCTGTGTTTAACCCCATGGTGTGTGTTTTAGCTGGTTAAAGAAAAGCTAAATGTGCCCATACTTGGGGAAGTGTCAAAACTCTTGAGCACTGTTTACACTAGCAGCGCAAGTTTGTGTGATGTACCACACTGTGTAACTGTGAAAGAATTAAAAAAAAAAGTAGAAAATTAGCCTGGGAAAGCCAATCATGTGGAAATGACTGATAACTCATGTAAGAACAAACTCCAGAACAAAACTGCACAGTACAAGGAACCACAGCTGGAAGACTAAAGGAATAATGCACATGTTTATTGACAAGGTTAAGCACTTTCTTCCCTCAGTGCAGGGTCTTCCTCAGAACACATACATAAAATAATCCAGCCCTTATATACACATCCAATTAAGTAATTAAAAGCACAATTACAAGTTCATTATTCAATTAAATAATTGCTTATTTAAAAACATAAAATACAAAAGAAATAAAATGACAAATCCATGTCCCACTGAAAACACCTATCCTAATATATTTTTAACTTTAAAATATGTGATATATTAGTGGCCTCATCGATACCTTGATATTCAATTGCATTCAAACGTAACTGCCATTTTAGTTCACAAATATCCAGGTACATATCCACACATTTAGCATGTGGATCTTTAACTACTTGTACCATTAAAAACTTAAAATAATGGTCACTATACTCCATAATGTGTCTAAACAAGGCATTTGTAATTCTACCTTTTTTAATATCCATTAAGTGCTCACCAATTCTATTTTTCTGGGAGGTTACAGGGGAAAGGACAACAATCCCATTTTTCTGAGAATGTATACAGGGACTATGTAAAGCAAGGGGCAATGCCAAAAAAGTGAGAAACCAGAACTGACGATGGACCGATTAATGGACATGGCTATAGCGTTTTTTTCATGAAGTAAGCGAATCGAACTGTAAAAATGACAGTATTACCAAACTTCCCATTGGTAATGAAGCATCTAATGGTTGTTTTTCAACTGATATTGTTCATTTTGATAAAACTGGTGAAGTAAATGTTTAATTAAGGACAGTAATTTAATAGTAAGGATTGACCAAATTGCAGAAGATTTTGAAAATGAGATATGTGTCGGTTTAAACAGTTTAAATTATGGTATGACCTTGCAAATGTTTTCACTTGCAAATAATATTAATAATTGTCCTTCAGTTGATGCTGTTTCTTTAGAAACAACTGGTAAAGTGGATGGTTTTGATGTTAATCCATTGGCAGTGGCCGGCAAAAATGTGGAAAATGTATATGATGGGACAAGTGTATGTTTAAGTAGTGAATATTCTGATTTTACTTTGTTAACACATTTGATTGAAAACAATGTTAATTCTGTAAATGGTTTTGAACTGCAAGTGGTGCAAAATGGTGCAAAAGATTTTAAGGTTTATAATTATTCTACTAAAATAGTAGGAATTGATCATGCAAACCTTTTGGCAAAAGGTTTTACGATTGTCCCAGCTAGAATAGGGAATGTGGCTGATACCCTAATTGATTTAAAGTGTTTTACACATAAATTAAATTTAAAAGTATGGTTCAATGGAAATAGTGATCAACTGGAGGTGAAGTGACATAGTTACAGAAAACCAAGTACGTTTAACCCCCCCCCCTTTAAATAATTCCATAAGGGTATATGAAAAAATATGTGAAAAGGAGATAAAACACATGTATAGACAATAAAAAAGTGATTATGAATGTATTTAACTAAAAAAGAAGAGAGGCTGTTAAAGGAAATAGCTAATGATAAAGCTGTATGAGTGATGTAGTTGGATAAGGGTAATGGGGTGGTGATAATGGACATGAGTGATTATTTAAATGGGGTGATTTTTTTGTTAATGGATGGTACTTATGAGGAAAGCTCTTTAAATTAAATTCATATAACTTATAGGAAGATAGACATGGCTTTGGATGACATGGTATATCAAGGCCAGATTAGTGTGGATGAATACAAGTATTTAAAGAATGAACACCCCATGATACTCAACATATCTGGAATACCGAAGATCTACAAGGGGCTAAAAAGATTTAAAATTTCATCCCATTATGGATGGGAAGCATTACAAGACCTGCTTCATTAGTAAGTTTTTAGATTACAATTTACAAAAAGGTTGACGGCATTTACATACATTACTAAGGATTCTTGGCAATTTTTGCAAAAATAAGGAGAAATAAAGTTAACCCAAGAAGTGATAATGGTCACCATTGACGTGTATAATCTCTTTTCAGTTATGCCGCATGAAGAGGGGTTAGCTTGGTTAGAGGTCTAATTATTTAAAATGGATATATATGATCATGATTTAATCAACAAATATAGTGCTTTAATGGAAATAGTTTTGAAAAATAACTATATTCATTTTGAAGGACAATATTATATGCACATATTTTTGCCAGTTATGTCATGTCCTACTGGGAACAGGAATTTATTAAGAACAGTCCCTATTGGACAAATATTATACATTATACTAGGTTTTTGGATGACTTGTTTGTCATGTGGAAGGGCATTGAAGTGGAGTTGAATATATTTTTGAGGTACATTAATAATACAGTGGAATTTTTGGATTTTACCCATTCCTGTAATAAGGAACAAATTTCTTGA
>NC_056751.1:466200519-466223019 GCF_019279795.1 Protopterus annectens
AAAATAGAAATAGAAGGATCTAGAGAACTCTCAGAACAAGATCTTCAGCTACATTTTTTATCACAACAAAATGCTTCATTACAAAATAAAATAGAGGATCTAGAGAACAGGTCCAGATGAAATAACCTTCTAGATCTATGGGCTACCAGAGAAAAAACAGAGGGAGATAACATGGTGACTTTCCTTACTACCTGGTTACCAGAAGTTGTAAAATTGCCTGAAGCTCTTTCTTATGGAATTGAAAGAGCCCACAGATCCTTAAAAGCTGCTTAATCAACCATCAAATCAAAAAATCACCCGAGATCATTAGTAGTAAAGTTTTTCTCATCACAGGACAAGGAACTTCTATTTTAAAAAAACAGCATGGTCAACTTCTGTTAAATACAAAGACAACATAATTGCATATTCGAGTAATGATTATTCTGCTGGAGAGTTATAACTGCAAGAAAAGAATGTCTCCTCTGATAAAGGAAATTGAAAAAAAGACAACTTAAAGTCCACTCTGCTGGTTCCCTGCAAGAATAAAAATATTTTTTACTGAAGGTCCTAAAACTTTTGACACTCTGCAAGCAACAGTTTCTTTTGTCTTTCAGCTACATAAAACCTTGGATAATGTGGAAGAAATGGATTTCTCTAATTTGGGGTTGTTATCCGCCACTTAGAAAAAATGAATGGAGCACTGCTGACAAGAAGAAGAACGATAAAAGACATATGAAAAACACAAACATTATTTTCTTTCTATTTGCTCTGTAAGGCAAAGTTCTTTTGAAAGCATTCATGCTTTATATGTGTCAGTCTTTGAAACAATATAAATAAAAGATAAGCAGGACATTTTATAACCAAAGGAAACAACCCTAAAAGAAAGCAAGCTAACTTATCTTTCTCTATTACAGTGTAAATACTTACAGTCATGATTTTTCTAACTCTAAATGATGTTTAGATAGTTCATTTATAAATTACCTGCCTTTACTGCGGTAGTATAGAATATGATGTATTTACACTGACATATTAATGTGGTGTGTTTAAATGAGCATGATTCCTTTTATATTATTTACATCTAAGTTGCATGAAATATCTAAACTGATGTATTTAATACACATAATAATATATAAAAACTGATAGTAATAACTGTCAAAAGTGCCTTGAAAAGTAATTATTCATTCTTTTGATGCTAAAAGTGCCTTGTTTACTAACAAAACAACTGTTTGGCTTGTATATCTGCTCCTCTTAATGTTAAGAAACTAATAGAAGTTTAATGAGCTGGGTGTTCAGTTTAGAAAAAGCCCCAAAAACTTCACTTACTTTGTTTTTCTGTCTTCCCACCATGGTCATGAGCTGGGAACTTGATTTTGCCACCCCTGAATGAAGGTTCTTCAGTTAGAATCCATTACAGTGTGTTAAACCTTCTAACAGCACAAAATGAAAGTAAACAGTCATGAGTGATGTCAGCACTAAAACAAGACAGTATGGATGTGGTGTCAGCTCCTTAAGCTACTTAAAGTAACCAGCACACTGTTTATGAGATGGCAAAGTGCTTTTACAGTTTTAACAAATATTAAAAGTACACTGAAGTACCTAATGAATTTAGAAGGTATCAACACATACATGATGTTTTATTATATTGTAATATTTGTTATTCATTTTGAATTGTACACATAAACAGCACACAAAGCTTAAAAAGAAGTATATCACTTGGAAGAAACTGTATGAATAGTTAACACATACAGACTTTACTATAATCTTTTCTGATAAGATCACCCACGTAAATTACTATAATTTAACTTAATTTTATAAAAATGTAATATATTTAAGTCCTTGACTGGAACTATATAACATATTTGTAAACACACTGCAGCTAGTGTACTCAACCTTAAGGATAGTAAGTCAATTAAAGTTCATGAATGTAGCTATGTGGTATTAGGCATTTTAAGGGTAAAAAGGAGCTGTTGTTTAATTATCAGGATACTCTGTAAATATTAAATTGTTCAAGTAGCACAATCATTAAGCAGTAATGAGCAAGAAAAAATCTCAGTCTTGCTTATGATATTGTTATATATATATATATATATATATATATATATATATATATATATATATATATATATATGAAAGAACTGCTGAATTATAAGTATGCTTTTATTAAAGGCAAGTTATATTAATATTGAACATCCTCACTGAAAATGAATGGTTGTGTAGAGTCACAGTAACTCCCATTATATAACCAAGGCTAAAGATATTGTCTTGTATATCTAAATTGATCAGCCTTGAACCTTAGATTGCAAATAGACATGCAACATACTTTTACTTATAATACTGAATATATATTATATAACATCACAAACGCTAAAGCCATTGTCAGCTACATCTCATATCAATCAGCATTAAAATATGATTTGAATAGCATAGGTATTTACTAACATATTGCTGTTGGTACCTGATATGCATATAAGTAACAGGTCTAATATTTCTGTCTATTAAAGTAAATACCAGGCTGTGTGCATTTGTTAATTATGAAACAAGAGCATGCTATCTATTCTTTTTAATATCCTATAGGTATGTACTTGTTAGAGACACACACATGCTGCAAAGCTGCTAGTTATTGGATATTCATTAGTATATTTCTGACTGCAGTGTTATAAATATATGGTGTGGACCACTTGAGTTGAGAATATGTCTCTATACTGGGCATTTTCTCTGTTTGAACGTTGTATATTATCTATAATATGATATGGAGTACCCTCACAAAATTCAAAGAAGCCACAATAGAAAAAAAACAAATATTTATTAAAAATGGAGAATAGAAGGATGAAGAGAAAATGAAGGAAAAAAAAAAAAAAAAAAAAAAAAAAAAATGGTTGATGGTCATATAAGGTTATCTTTTCCTGTGTATGTAGAAGAGTTGACACTAATAAGTACCAAACAATTGTGTTATAGGATATTTAAAGCCTACTTTGCTTCTCATATTTTCCAACCTTACAGTTATAATGCTGCAGATAAATCCTGTAATATCATAAGGAGTATGAGTTGCTTTTTGACATATGACATATGTGGTACACTAGCAATGAAATATGCCAGTGGCACTAATAAATATATAGGAATTGCTAAGAAATACAGTTTTAAACTATATAATACCAATGCCAAAAACAAATTAGTAGCATTCATACCACTAAAATATGACTTTTTGAATTAAAAGAAAACTATAAGATTACTGATAAATGACAATACAAATGTAACGTTATATTTATTGTTACGGATACTTTCTGATTTAATCAACTTGTGGCATGGTTAATTGATGTATATAATGCTTAACATTTTTTTTTATGTATGTATGCATATATGTGTGTATGTATGTATGTGTGTGTGTATATATATATATATATATATATATATATATATATATATATATATATATATATAGGTAGACCATTACAATAAATTTGATACCTATGAATGCCACTCACACTATAAGGGAGATAGACAGCAAGCATATTAATTTTAAGATGCATAACCGTTATTGCTACACAAAATATATATTAAAATAAAAGATTTTCCTTTACAATTTAAACAAAACCAAATACTTAAGTATTAAATCTATGTATAGTTGTGTTGCCATATTGTTCTATAAAATATTAAAAATAGATAAAGACTGTATTTAAGTAATCTGTAAAGACAGATACATGTATACTTAAAAGATATATAAGATACTTTTCATTATAAAACTACCATTTGGCGGGGCCAGGGGAGGATGCTGAAATGCAGACTTAGAGAGATCGCTTGAATGATTAGATCATTCAAGGATGAGATGTTTTTTTCTCATGGAGGGGTTTGGTGGTTGTTTATCTTATATTGTTCTCAGTTATGATCTTGCAATTTACTTTTATTGGGTGTCTATAATCTATTGTAATACTGTTGGAAGAAGAAAGAACAAGTCATTCTCTTCATGTTCACACATCTACACATTGTTACGGGTATATGAATATGGATAAAAGCAAAGCTAATATAAATCCAATTGCAAAATGTATATCTCTTAATGTAAATGGTTTAAATAATAGCTGCAAAAGGGGAAGTCTTTATAGATATTTAAAGCTATGTGAAGCATAACTAGTATTTTTACAGGAAACACACCTTACACAGGAAGACATAAATAAAATAAACAATAAAAATTATACAATACTAGTAAGTTCCACCTATAATCAGAAGCGAAGGGGAGTAGCAATTTTGTGGAAAAACACTACTTTAATGCCTAAAATCATAAACACGCTCCATGACAACTCAGGAATGTTTTGTCTAGTGACAATATCTATCAATGAAATGATATATACATTAGTGAATATTTATTGGATACCAGGACTAGGTGTTAGAGTGGTCAAACAACACTTAGAAGACATTGTACAATATACCAAAGGCAATTTAATCATAGCTGGAGATTTCAATTGCATTATAAAAGAAACTGACACAAATACTAAAACTAAACGTAAGAGATCACCTTTAACAAAGTTGTTATCTGAGTTTGTTGAAACTTTTAATATAGTTAACATAAATGAGTATGCTATCCCAGATTCACTATTCTTTACACATTTTTCCCATAGACATAATACATACTCTAGAATAGATAGAGTGTACATAACAAAAGGATTTAACCTCTAAATTAAATAAAGTCAAGACAATTTCATGTCCATTTTCGGACCATAACACCATAACGCTTTGAGATAGACTTATGTTTCAAGAGAAGGATATCAGCAACAAGAATACCATCTACATAACAAATCTCAAAGATTTTAAGGAATTTTATATTAAAGAGACACAAACATTCCTAGATATCAATCTTACAAAAGATGTATCTGAAATATATATATGGGATGCATTGAAAGCATACCTATATGGAAGAGCGGTGGGATGGTATAAAAATAAACAAAAACAGTGGAATAAGGAATTAATGGAAATACAGTCAAAAGTAGATAAGTTAAAGCTTGATATTCAAAATGGAAACACCAACTTAATAAAAGAACTAGAAGATACTAATAAAAATACTCAGAGACACTACACCACAAAACAATGATCAACTTAGAAAAATTAAACTATGTTACTATTCAATGAACCCTAAAACCAATGAAGAATAGCAACAGGACTAAAAAGATTATTAAAACAAATCAAATCAAGGAAATACATAATATAGAAACCAAAAAGAAAGTATCTGATTTAGAAGGAATACTAGAAGCTTTTAGGCTATTTTTTCATAAACTTAATAATCAAAATGAGAAAACAGAAACACATTTAACATTGAAAGCTTTTCTCAAAAACAATGTTAAAGTTAGGTTATTAGAGGAGCAGGTACAACTAATAGATAAACAAATAACAATGACAGAACTTAAAGCTGAAGTAAATAAGCTAAAATTAAACAAAGCTCCAGGTATAGATAATATCACCCCAGAAATGCTTAAATTACTATCACATGAGGCTTTGCTGTTGTTATTGAATGGAAGAACACATTAATATCACCAATTCTGAAACAAAATAAAGATCCCAGTGAATGTTCATCATACAGACCCATTTCACTTCTTAATATAGATTATAAAATTTTTATGGCAATACATGCTGCTCGAATAAAACAATTGCTACCACTTTTGATAGAGGAGGATCAAACAGATTTTATAAAAGATATGAACACTTATGACAACATTAAAAGAATTCTTTCCTTAATTAATTATATAAATGTCACAAAAATCAAAATGAATGTTATTAGCTTAGACATAAATAGCGCATTTGATTCAGTGAACTGGGATTATCTGTGGTTAGTTTTAGAAGAATATGGCTTCTCAAACAACTTCACTTTGTTAATAAAATCATTATATGAAAAACCATTGGCTTATATAAAACTGGGATTTTGTCTATCTAAATCTATTAAAATAACTAAGGGTACAAAACAAGGCTGCCCTCTTTCTCCGTTATTGTTTGCGCTAGTCACTGAACCCTTAGCAAATAATATATGTATGGATAAAAATATTGAAGGAATACAACTAGACAACAGCCTAGAGCTTAAAATTCAACTTTTTGCTGATGATATTTTAATTACCTTAAAAAATAATAATAGCAGTTTAAAAGCATTATGGGACTCAATTCAAAACTTTCAAAATTTTTCAAGTCTTACATTTAATGAGAACAAAACAAATGTATTGCTTATAAATACTAATAAAAAAGATCTAAATAAAAAATACCATAAATATATCTCTACCGATAATATAATTAAATACTTGGGAATTTTAATAACTAACAACCTAGATACTACAATTGAAACAAATTATAAAGAGACCTTAAATAATATTAAAAATCTAATACAAAGATGGAATAAATTCTTCTTTTCAATGGAAGAAAGGCTTTATATAATTAAAATAACCATATTTCCAAAAATTCTTTATGTCATACAAGCTTGTTCTTTGCCACCAGCTAAATCGCACCTAAAACAATTAAATGATTTAATGGTAAGATTCCTATGGTATCCAAAAAAAACAAGAATAGCTATGAAGTTTCATCTAGATGATTGGGATATAGGTGGCATAGGTTTACCAGACATAGAAATATATTTGCATTCATCCATTATTAAAACAATATCATTATGGCTAAATACAAAATATACATCAAAATGGAAGCTAGTTCATGAGAGAATCTGGTTAAAATTAGGATTTGTAGTAGCAAATAAGTATACAGATTTCATACCAAACAATTTTCTATGGCTGATGAAGGAATATATGATGATCTTCTTCTTCTTCTTCTTTCGGCTTTTTCCCGGTTAGGGGTCGCCACAGCGGATCACCTTGTCCGCACATTGAATGGCAGTGGAATTTTACGGTGTCGAGTTGCCAGCCCGGCGCCCAACCTTCCACAGAAGGCACACTCACACGCACACCTAGGGCCAATTTAGAGTGTCCAATCCACCTGCAGCATGTCTTTGGGATGTGGGAGGAAACCGGAGAACCCGGAGGAAACCCACGCGACCACAGGGAGGACATGCAGACTCCGCACAGAAGGCACCCCAGCCGAGGATCGAACCAGAGAACCTCTTGCTGTGAGGCAGCAATGCTAACCACTGCACCACCATGGCCACCCGAAGGAATATATGATGATACATAAGAATAAAAATATAAGTTCCAAATACATTACTTATACATGAAAACTTTTCCAAAATCTTATTAATAGCAATCCTGATATTAAAGCATGGTCATTTCTTTTATATCCAGTAGCGTACACACAAGGTAATATAATAACATTTAATATGGATGTAGTCAACATGCTTAAAGAAAAGGGATTAATATATTGTCATCAATTGCTAAACTCTGGAAAACCTCTGACAATAGACCAGAATAAACAGAAATTAAATATGGAAGATAGTTCGTGGGTACATGTCCAAGAATTAAGACAGTATATATTAAGCAAACAAGAAACAATGCAACCATCAATAAGACAAAATGTTCCTAACCTTATAGAACATATAATATTACTAACGAATCAACCCATTACTGGAAAGGGATACTTATCATCTATTTATAAAACAAACAAAAATATAAAAATGCATAATAATGACAAAATATGGAATTATTATAGATCAGTTAATGGACATGTGCCAAATGACAGAGATAAAAAACTAATTCTTCTCTCTCCAAAGCAGACATCACTTTCATTACATTGGAGATGTTTTACATGGCAATTCATACACAGATCTTATGTAACCCCTCATAAAATGGAACTTATGTTTAAGAAAAATATTTGCTGCTGGAGATGTGATTTATCAATAAAAGCAGACTGGCAACATATGTTCTATGAATGCCATTTGATTAAACCATATTGGGATAAAATAAATTATTTTCTGCAAATGGTATTCAATGATAAATTCCAGATTTCCAAATCTATTATTTTGTTTAATGCACCTGTACCGACTGTGTGCCAAGAACAAAATATGTAATCTTATGGACTCTCCTAGCTATTGCAAAGAAGAACATTACATCAAACTGGAAATCCAAAGCTTCTCCAACTTTTAAGCAATTCATGAATATGGTGTCAGCAGTATCGCAATTGGAAATGAACACTATTAAAGGAAAAACTGAAAGAACTACACCATTATACGTAGCATGGCAAAAAGTAACTGAAATACTGGAGAATAATGAATGCAGCAGATTATAATCAGGAAACAATTGTATAGAAAGTCAATTATATGTCAACAATAGACACCCTTGTAAATACTTTATTTTGGTTTTAATGTTTGATATCTGTTTAGAGGTTTTAGCCTACCTTTTTAAATAATTTGTAAATACTTCATTGTTATAAATAACCTGCATTCATGTTTTCTTGTTTTTGGAAATGATTAAAAATATTTAAAAAAAAAAAAAAGAAAGTACACAATAACAGAAACCCTTTTATTCTAGCAATAGTCTAAGTTTATAAGATGAATATTTGAAATTTGTCCCTAATTTTGGGACTGTATTCCCCCATTATTGGCTTCATCCAGGTATTGTTATGCTAAGATTGAGAGCTATGGTGAGAACTGAATTCACTGAATATGTTTGAGGGCTGTATTCTCCCATTACTGGCTTTATCCAGGTGTTTTGTGCTAAGAGGTTAACAGCTATGGTGAGAACTGACTTCACCAAATGGCAGCCATTTAAGTTTCAGTCTTCCTCTCTTTCACAAAACAGCTGATTTGGCATAGTAGTATGCAGCTCTGTCTGCTTTGCACAGGATCCTGGGTTCAAGAGTTGGCAGTGAAGTGAGTGGTAACACAGCATTTTATTCTAGCAACTTTCCAAGAATATACAAGCAATGTTTAAAATGTGTCCCTGGTTTTTGGGCTTTTGTCCCTCCCCAATACATTTTGGCATTTTCCATATTTCTTGTGATGTAAAGCTGAGAGATACAGCTGAGTGTCAAGTAGATTTTACAAGGAACTGAGAGCTGCAGGGTAATATATGTTTAGTGTTGCTTGTGGTAAAACTGTTTGCATTGTTAATAGCATAACAGGTTGTGAACTTGCTTTTGATGCAGAAGGCTGTGGATTCTACTCCTAGAGTATGGCAATGCATTGCTGATATTGTACTGTGTTGTAAATGGGGTGGATGCTGCCATCTTGAGAATGTTCTCTTTGGTGAAGATACCTAGTAACTATGAACCCATCCATTATTTGACATCCATTCCCTATTACAATATTACTAGCTTATCATTTTTTAATGTAATATAAGCACTTTATTTGTAGATGAAACAATGAAATATAAAGGTATTTGCTAGCAGCAACCTCTTCATTAGTTACAGATCTTTTTAATGTGGAATTATTTAGATGACTTTAACTTCTGTAGTGATTGTGCATATTTACTGATATTGGTGGATTGTAGAAGTCTGAGTAGACTTTTATGATGGAAATGTTCTCAGTTGGGTAGTTTTGTCATTATCGGTGCATGCATTTTGTTTAATTGTTTATTGGAAAAATGTTCAAAACAATAAATTTAAAACAGCCTCTAACAACTGTACTGTATTATACAAGGAATATAATTTAATGCAATCAGAAAGGTGCATCACAGAACACATGTAGGTTTTCTGTGCAAGGGGCCTATCATTTGAAAATAGCCCAAAGTTAATCTTTATCTGCCACTTGCCAAATGTATTTTCTTTGGATGTGGGTTTCAATGCTGTTTCAATTAATGCAAGTTTCAAGGGCAAAGAAGTTTAAATGCTAAGTCTGTTTTCATTGTGAGACTGCATTGCTTTGTTTAGCAGATGTCTTGGTGTTTTTGCTGTAAAATTCAAAATAAAACCTTCAAATGAAGTCCAAATCATTGTAGAAGTAAAGCAGTATGCACATTAGTGTTTATGGTAAATGGGGTGAAATAGCCAAGTAATGGTTCATTGGAATGCCCTCAGGGGGGTGGCTCCATTCGATCATGATTTTGTGAAGGGCAAGGGCGGCAAACTCAAAGCCAGCCCCGGCTGAATTATACCGCTCAACTGTACAGATTTTCAAAGAATGAATAGATTTTTGTTTATTTTGGTTTGATCCTCATAAAATTTGTGGTTTTCTGGCAAATCATTTGGGAATTAAGTCACTAAATAATGACAGAAACTGAGTTTCAGACTTCATAACCTTCAGAAAAATGCATGCTAAAGCAAGACCTGTTATTCTATTAACTGTCTCAGTTTATACAAGAGCAAGTTTTAGTACTGTTTATATATTCCCCCAATATATTTGACCTTTTCCAAATTTCCTGCATTAACAGGTTGAGAGGTACGTGCAAATAATTGCTTTATAGAATTAGGCATATCCAAACCTCTCAACTGTTCCAGATTTTGGCTCAAAATGTTACTCTTCCCCTAATAATCCCTCCGCAGAATGGCAATTTTGGAAAAAAATGTGGATGGTTTACAATTAATAAATAACTGTAAGAATTATAGATTACTTTTATTTCAGAAATGCATACAGATTCTTTTATTTTGTCAGCTGCTCAAGTTAGCAGTACTAATACTAAAAAAGTGTCCCTTCTTTGACAGATTCCCAGCTGCATTGTGTGGCTATTTTATATTTTTGCATCACATTTTTGGTCCATTTTTCATAAGATTGTGGGTTGTTTTGGCAAATTAGTGGTAAATCATTAAAGACTGAAGTTAGAAAATAATGACAGGCATTTGAGTTTCAAATTTCATACCCTTCAGAAAATTCATACTAATGCAAAACCTACTATTCTATTATCTTTCTAAGTTTATAAGAGCAATATTTAAAATTTGTCCTTATTTTTGAGCCTTTGTCCCACTTCTATGTATGGCTTTGTCCAGATTTCTTGCTCTGAGATTGAGAGGTATGACAAATGTGTCCGGGCCAAGCACCCCACTCCCCCATGTAGTGACTCTGGATGTGTCCAAGCAAGGCAAGGAGCAGTTATGCAGTGTAAACGTACAGAATATCCCCCCATCCAAGGTAGACACAAGTACTACAATGGATTTTCATCTGTCCTTGATGTTGCAGAATGTTCTGGTTTCTGTCACATTTTTATACTGTTGATGTATGCTTATTATTGTTCAGAAAGTGCCTGTTGCTCTGCGTTTAAGCAGCAATGCTTTAATGACCATCAGGTAAGCTTGTTTGAGATTGTAAGATGCAAGTAAGCTTTAATAAGCATACTGTTAAAGAACTGCCAACAATGAAAGCCTTTCTGTTGTTGCCATGCAGAGAATACTTACATAACTAGATAACGTATAAGCCTTGGGTATTGAAATGCATATATGACAGTATTTGTAATAAAGGAGAGGATTACATTATTTTAAGAAGCTCATTACATTTGTTGGAGACTTGCAGTCATCTTTGCAGGCTTTACCTGTAAACTAAACAGAATGCCAATATATCATATGTGGTCCATAACCTGTGCAGTAATCCTTTAAGCAATGTATCCTGAGCTTGTTTCTTGTTTGCTTTTCATTTGTTTACTTTGATCATGTTTTCTCCATGAAACAAGTAGATAGTTGTTGTCAGGTAGCAGGTCTTTTTTCGATAAGAAACATTTTTACAAGTGGGGTATCACAGAGATTGCTACTTTCAGCATTTTACTTGGCACTTTAATAAAGCTGAATATAAATTATAATTAGAACTGCAGTGCAAGGAAAAGTGGTTTGAGTTGAGTGCTACTTGTTTTTCTTATATTTGATTTTGACATGGATTCCAGTAATGTATTTAAAAAGTAATTTATTTTTTAATGCCTCACAACCTTTTTGTTTCCATTTAGATATTAAGTAATCTGTCATGCAGCCAATGCATTGAAATATTTTTTTTCTTCTACACTTCATTTTGTCTTGATTGGACTCTCATAATGACAGTTTGGCACCTGGGGCAGCGTATTTAGTTAAAGTTACAGTTTCTGTGGTTTTGAGCATAGCTCCTCTCCTTTCAAGTTAGCCGCACCCCTTCTCATTGACCTCACCCATTCAGCTGTCTCCTGCAGCTCCCCTTTGATTTGAAGTCACCAGCCTCCACTGCAACCATTAGATGCTTCATTACCAATGGGAAGTTTGGTAATACTGTCAATTTTACAGTTCGATTCACTTACTTCAGGAAAAAAGGCTATAGACATGTCCATTAATCGATCCGCCATCAATTCCCGTTTCTCGCCTTTTATGTCCTTGCCCCTAGCTTTACATAGTTCCTGCATACATTCTTGGAAAAATTGGATTGCTGTCCTTTCCTCTGTAACCTCTCAGAATGCCTTACACTGTCAGCCATAATGGTGGATGATTGTGAATTCAGGCGTTGGCCACGTTGAAACCTCATCGCTGATGTCACTTCCTCTTCCCCATTCCGTTCACCATTGGCTCCTTCACCAGCATTGTTATGGCAACCCAGGGAAAGTGGATATGCTTTCCCTTTTGAATATTCATTAATGTCTCTTTTGATTTTATTTTCTTTGCACGAAAAGATGTTACTACAAATACCATCCACATTTTTGAGAACATTTGAATAGTTTATCTGGTGGCGCTCATATTCTAAAGCACCATGTATTGATTTACTCTTGCCTTCCAACTCTTTATATAAGGTTTCCAAAGCTTGATTATTATGTTTGACCATAAGTCTCATAAGTTCAATACCCGTTCGATCAAATAATGCATGTAAGTCATTGAGGAAATCATTATTCCCCTCAACTCCATTGGGGTATTTCCTTAGCCACAGTTCTCACGAAACCTGCCCCAAATCGATATTCCTCTCTAAATATGCATTTTCCATTTGCAGCTAAGCTAATAAATCTCTCTCTCAAAAAAAACTTAGCTTTTCAGCCATGGTCAAAGATTGTTGCTGATCCACACTCTGACTACCTTTTTCCATACAAAAGTCAAAGTTATTTCTCTTCCAAACTTCACCATTGTAAAAAAAAAAAAATTTTGGGAGTCAAACCTTCTCCTTCTGTCAGTTGCTCATCATGTGCCACTGTATACTATGTTCTGGCTGCACCAGCTGAGTTACCTGTGCTGGCTGGGTTAAAGGGTAGCCAAAACTCCCAAAAATACTGTTGCCTGGACCATTATGTTTGTCCATCAGGGTTTGAATTTGGGCAGTATGCATAGCTAACTTCTGGTTGATTTGCTGTATCAATTCCAATATGTCTCCACTAGAAGCCGACACCTCCATTGTACTGAACCAGTAATCCACACCAAAACTTACATAAGAACAAACTCAAAAACAAAGCTGCAGAGTACAAGGAACCACAGCTGGAAGACCAAAGGAATAATCCATACGTTTATTGACAAGGTTAAGTGCTTTCTTCCCTCATTGCAGGGACTTCCTTAGAACACATACATAAAATAACCCAGCCCTTATATACACATCTAATTAAGTAATTAAAAACACAATTGCAAGTTCATTATTCAATTAAATAATTGCTTATTTAAAAACATATAATACAAAATAAATAATATGACAAACCCATGACCCACTGAAAACACCTGTCTTAATATACTTTTTAACATTGAAATACATGATATATTAGTGGCCTCATTGATACCTGGATAATCAGTTGCATTCAAACGTAACTGCCATTTTAGTTCACAAATATCCAGGTGCATATCCACACATTTACCCTGTGGATCTTTAACTACTTGTTGTACCATTAAAAACTTAAAGGAATGGTCACTATACTCCTTAATGTGTCTAAACAAGGCATTTGCAGTTCTACCTTTTTTAATATTCATGAAGTGCTCACCAATTCTATTTTTAAAATGTTTACTTGTTTTACCTATATAAAATATAGGACATTTTTGGCACTTAGCCATGCAAACCACATTGGAGCTGTAACTATCTCTCCCATTAAGTTTAAAGTTCTCCTCAGTTTCCAAGATGTGTGTACAAAAGTTACACATCCCACACATAAAATGTCCCTTTAGTCTATTAAGATTCACTCTAATACCTTCACCATTAGTGTGAAAAAAAATTTTTGAATGATCTATATTTTCTATACACTATTTTTGGTGGTACCTTCCCCACCCTTTGCTCCATATTCTGATCATAACTCAATATTTCCCAATTATTTTTAATAATTTGGGAAATCTGGTTAGCATCCAAGTTGAATGTAGTAATAAAACTAAAACCAAAGTTTTAATTATTTCTCTTTTGCCTACTAGTTGGCATTAATTCAGTCATCTTAGACTCACCTCCCAAAACGGGCTTATAAATACCCTTCCTACATTTACATATAACTTCCTAACTAATTTCCTTTAAAAATTCCACTGGATAGCCTCTTTTATCAAACAATCCTATAATAAACTGAACTTCTTTTAAAAATTCACTATCCAAACTCACCATGCTGGCCACTCACACCAGTTGTCCCTTTACAATTGACCTTTTTTGATGGAGCGAGTGCCAGCTGGTGAATTCCAAATATGAATTTGAGAATGTAGGCTTTCTATAAATCAAGGAGGACATTTTTTTGTCTTTATAATCAATCACTACATCTACATCTAGGTAAGAAATTCCAGGTATCAATGAGGACACTAATATATCATGTATTTTAAAGTTAAAAAGTATATTAGGATAGGTGTTTTCAGTGGGACATGGGTTTGTTATATTATTTCTTTTGTATTTTATGTTTTTAAATAAGCAATTATTTAATTGAATAATGAACTTGTAATTGTGTTTTTAATTACTTAATTGGATGTGTATATAAGGGCTGGGTTATTTTATGTATGTGTTCTGAGGAAGTCCCTGCAATGAGGGAAGAAAGTGCTTAATCTTGTCAATAAACGTGTGCATTGTTCCTTTGGTCTTCCAGCTGTGGGTTCCTTGTACTGTGCAGCTTTGTTCTGGAGTTTGTTCTTACATGAGTTATCAGTCATTTCTACCTGTTTGGCTTTCCCAGGCTATTTTCTGTTTTTTTTTTAATTCTTTCACTGTTAAACAATGCGGCATGTCACACAAACTTGCGGTGCTAGTGTAAACAGCGCTCAACAGTTTTGACACTTCCTCAAGTATGGGCACATTTAGCTTTTCTTAAACCAGCTAAAATGTACACCATGGAGGTAAACACAGCTCATTTATTTATTTTTTATTTATTTATTTTTTATTTATTTATTTTTACATTTGTTGACCGGGCTAGTCTAGCTGGATATATGGCCATTTTCAGTAGAGGCCTGGGGAGAAAAACTCCACATTGAAACAGATAAACACACAGAGTATTAAGTATTCAGTTACAGAACATTAAACTTCAGATACAGATAGGTTGCTGGATAAAAACAGGTGATTAAGGTAATTTAGCAAACATTGATGGAACAGAAAAATAGCACAAAAATAAGATAAGTTAATCCTTAGTATTTTTTTTTTTTGTGTGTGTGTGAACACTGTGGGAAGAAAGTCTTCAGAAGGATATGGGAGGTCAGGGTAGTTAAAAACAGGACTGGGAGAGTAAGTGGAGGGGGAGAAACTCAAGAGACAGAAAGAGGTAAATTACATCTTTCTTAGGTGCATTAAGAGTAACTAGATGGTAGACTCCTTAAAGTGACAATAAAGTGAGTAAGAAACCTGGGAAGACTGATTATGATGAAAATAGGCAGAGATAGTCTTAGTCACGGTTTGAACAGGGACATAGGTTATGGTTTGTAAGGTATTGTTTTAGTTTCTTTTTGAAGAGTGTAGTTGAAGATAGAGATGTAAGTTCACTGGGAAGTAGGTTCCAACTTTTCCCCACAGTATTAGAGAAAAGGGAATCTCCTGCTTTGTTGTTGGGTTTATGTATGGATACCAGAAGTTTATAGGGTGAGCGAAGGTTTGTAAGATTTTTATATGGGCAGATTAGACTAGTGAGAATTGGCATGTTTTCTGGGTGGTAAAGGGTTTTATGGGCAATAATCAGTTGATGAAATAAAATTTGATTGTGCAATTCAAGTCAACCAAGCTGCTTCAGATTTAGGCAGTGGTGAGTTCTAAAAGGGGAGCTGGTAGCAAATCTGGCAATATTATTGTAAGAGACTGCCAGCTTGTGGAGGCTGTGTTTAGATAGATTTGTATATATCATCAACATCAGACACATACCCTGCTCTGCTGTGCTTAGCTGAGTGCAAACAGGCACCACAGAGCTCCAATCTGCTTAAATACAGTGTGAAACACCACATTTTGATGTCAGCTACAGTTCTGCTACTGTCTACACAGCTCTAGGTCTACCACGGGTGGCATCTGCGGACACTGTAGCCTTTTTTGCTATTCAGTAACCCCAGCTCATTTACATACAGCTAATTGCATATACCCTGGATGCTTCACTACTCCAGGGATTGCCTCCATAGCAACCACTGACTCCTACCATTGTAAGGCTCTACATGCTGGGCACTATATGGCAATATTTTTGCAAATGTCTAATTTTCATTTTTTACACTCTTTTATTTATTTATTTGCATAACAACATATTTGCGCATCACTGCATGCCGCTCAAACATGATATATGTATTAAAAAAAAATATATATATATATATATATATATATATATATATATATATATATATATATATACATTTGTAAAACACTTGTAGTCTTATGGGTATCCTGTCATTTCTGGGCATGGGTTAAATGACAGGATACCCATAAGACCAAAACTTAAACCAAGACCATTGAATAAATGAAATGTTAAGTCATTTTATGACATGCTTACTTACGTCAAGCATTAGAGATTTTTAACCGTATATGTTTATATTTGAGCACGTTTTTATGTCTGTCTATTTATATGTGCATTTTTTATATATGTATTCTTTATACATGTGTTTTTTATGTGTTTGTTATGCATTATCCTTTTTAAAATCATGTTATCATAGTGAAGGACTGAATATTTTTACTTAATGAAGGATGTTTCTTTAAGATGATTGCAACTTAATTAGTTGGTTCAAGGTATATAAGATACATAGCAGACAGCATGCATTTGTATCTGAAGAAGCAGAAGTTATCTGTGAAAGCACTTATACATCTGTGGTTGAGTAAAGAAGAGCTTTTTACACTGGAACACCCTGACATTTTGTCGACCACAAGTGTTTTACATTTAACTGCAGTTTTCCTGGTGGACTGAAGTGTCTAGTAAGGAAGGTGTGTTTTTTACCTGATATATACACATATATATGTATATATATATATATATATATATATATATATATATATATATTGTTTTTTGGACTCACTGGCCATATTTTTGGCCATTTGCATGCCTACAGTGCCATATCTGCCCTTTTTGGGGGCCTTTACACCCCTCTTTAAATTTTACAGTCCAGTACATGGTTTCTATCCATGTACATTTATTACACCAACACAGCACCTACATGGGTGCCTTTCTGCTTATTGTGTCACAAATCAACCTCATTTGCATGAATTACATGAGTTTATGAGGTGGTTTGCATTCCAAGGAGACTTCCATGTCTGCACGCTTGTGCACGCCCCTCTGTCCTGTTTATTGTATCATTGGCAGCCATGTTCTGTGTTGGGGCTGTGCCACTATGCCTACATGGCAAATTGCTCTGTGTAGGCTTTATTGAATTGCACCCAATGTGTCAATTTCTAACTTTGCCATTGGTATTTGGACCTCCTATGTATCCATTCCAATACTTGCTACCCCATGTGGAAGGGAATTACATTTACTTTTCGAACAGAACACATAAATTGGAATATTGTATTGAAACAATGGGTGGACTCATTTGTGGACAACATTCCCCTATATATGAACCATGTTTTCTTCAGCACCCCATCGATATATGTAAATGGACTATATTACCTTTTACTTTTGAAACGTTTGTGGAGATAGCATCACAATTTATATGTTTAGTGACAAATCAAACATTGTTGTATGTCTTAAGGAATCCTTTTATAGGTTGTCTAGGTAATGTAACCCATTTATATTGGCACAATGAAATTTTACATCTTTTCTCCTGAAACATATTTTAATGTATTTCATACTTGGTTACTGGACAAGTTTGAATATCATAATTTGACATTTAATTTGAATTATTTATAGAAAGTGTTGAATAACACGCAACATCTTGAAGAACATTTGCGAGCAGTAAATCATAGTATCTTGCATCATGAAATGACAAATGTCATTATAGGGAATACATTGATTAGTTTAGCAAAGAAAATAGAATCTGATACAGCATATAATTGGTGGGACATATTCACTAGATGGTCAGCATCCGGCACCAAGTTGTTAAATTGGTTAATACATCAGATATTCATTTTAATAATTGTTTTGATTTTTCTGTCATTCTGGAATTGTGGTTTGACTTATTGTGTATACAAGAAGGCAAATGCAGTCTTGAATGTCAGATATAAGTGAGTTAATAATCAAGGGGCTGATTGTAATATGAATGTGATGCGATACGAAAGAGGGGTACATTGAGTGATTGTGATTACTTGACTGTTGACTCACTATATCTTGATAATCTCTTTATTTTTTCTGTGGCATATGCTATGATGTGATGTGTTCTGGAACTTTCTCGTGATTTCAGCAAGCTACTACATTTGATTGTGAAACATGTCATGTATGTGTTCTGGAATATTCTAGCAAAGTACTGAAAGTTGCAAAATCATTGGAATATTCCAGTAAAGCATTTGAATATTGCAAAATCATTGTATTTCACAGGATCTGCTGTCCTTTCTGAAGTGGGTGGCCAATGCCACAGAATGTTCTAGCAAGATCCAGCCCAGACTGCAAAAGTACTGATTCTCATGATCTCTGGTAAACAACCTGATTTTATATATATATATATATATATATATATATATATATATATATATATATATATATATATCTGGGCTCTCTGCACTCAGGTAGAAGACTCACCTGTGGAGTGAACGCACTGTCCAGGACCATTTTCCAAATGAAGACTTCTGCCTGACTTCTTCTCAGTTGAGACTGAAGTCAGGATGAAGCTTTCTTCTTTATCATATGATGTATAACTTTCTTTAAATGTATTTTCTAATTCTGCTTGATTCTCTGTCTTAGTTAAAGAGAGTTTACTTAGTTTTTTGTTTTTGTAGAAACAAAACTTGTGTAGATAATTTCTTTGGTGTACAGTGTATTATTTTGTATCCTGCTTATTAGGCATTATACAACGACCCCCCATTAAATTTCAAAAACGTGCATGCTGATTGGTCAGTGTGCATGTTGTAAATCAGAGTTATAATAATGGAAAAAGGTCTGGTCGCCCGGACTTTTTCCATTACTATAACTCTTTTTTTACAGCAACGGAGAACGCAAGATCTCTGTTGCTTCACACTGTCTGGCTATGTTAAACTCCTTTAACATAGCGAGACAGCTTTAAAAAAAGCAATGGAGATTCTCCGTTGCTTTTTTTTAAAGCTGTCTCGCTTTGTTAAACTCCTTTAACATAGCAAGACAGTTTGTAAAAAGCAACGGAGATCTTGCTTTCTCCATTGCTTTTTTCAAAACTGTTTTGCTATGTTAAATGGGTTTAACATAGCGAGACAGCTTTAAAAAAAGCAATGGAGATTCTCCGTTGCTTTTTTCAAAGCTGTCTCGCTATGTTAAACTCATTTAACATAGCGAGACAGTTTGAAAAAAGCAACAGAAATCTTGCTTTCTCCATTGCTTTTGCCCACAGCTCTGATGTACTGCGTAGGCTTACGCATGCGCAGTACATCAGAACTGCTGCAGAATACTAGACAGCTGCAGAAAGGCAGCAAGGAGGCATTATACAATGCCATTATTTAAGAAAAATAATATTTTTTTTTCTTAAATAATGTCATTGTATAATAGCAATAACCCACTTCTGGATGTGAGTAATGCTGGATTTACCCACCGTCGGCTTGGTCTGGCCACTCGGGCTTTGCCCTCATGACCAAACCACACCAACCATGGGTAAATCCAGCATTACCCACACCCAGGCATGGGTTATTGCTATAATACACCATCTTTCATGTAAATGAAATATCCATTGCTACCCATCACTCTACAGAGGATGAAACATGTGAGGAGTGGTTTAGGTGCCAGTTGTCTGCCATTTTCTTATGTGATTCTTCAATGTGAGATATCATGGCTGGAGAAAGAGATGGTAGTGTTACATTAAAAGCACAGAGGTGGTGTGAGGAGGAGTCCGGGATTTTTCCTGAGTATCTCCTGTAAGAATTACAGCCATGCATTACAGCAGGAGGACTATACAAAGCTTATGGCTGATGCCCGGAATAATTTGAGAAGGCCTGCTGCCCGTGCATTTGTCATCCCACTTACATAGAACAGTGCCATCACCACTACCGTGACAAGATGTATTACATTCATGACACTCTTTGCCAATGGCAGGAAAAAGTTTGGGTGCAGTCACCTTTTCAGTACTGTAAGTATGACTTATTTTACCTATCCAAATAACTTATCACTGTGTGCTCTCTCCAACTTTTAAGTTATGACTTTTTATGTCTCGAAAACATAAAAAAGAATAGACAGATGTAGAGGATCAAACTGGAGAGCCTTAGATAGCACTGGGTTGAGTATGCATGCTGTCAAATAAACCTCTCTCTCTCTTTTTATAGTAACATTAGTAGGTATAAACAATAATTATATATAGTGAAATACACCCATGGCACATCTGTGAGTAGTGGCATAGTTTAAAAAAAGCACTATGACTGCAGTGTTAGAAGTGTGTTTCTACATGCCTCCTGTTGTATTTCTGGAGTAGTGGATCCTCACATTGTCTCCCTGCTCAAACATTGTAAGGATGTCTTCAAATTAATTTCCTGTCCCCTCAACAAACACCTGTTTTTAAGGAAAAATCATCATCATCATCTTCATCAACCCTCTTTATCCCATATTCTGCATGGGGTTGGGATGTCATGTCATCTGTCGCCATCTCTCTTGACTCAATGTCACTCTCCTACCTTCTGCAATGGTCATGCATGACTATCACAGGTTTTCTCTCAGACAATCCATCCACCTCTTTGCTGGTCATCCTCATTCCCTCTTGCCTTCTTCCTGGCTGTCCCAAATCTTTATCATCAGAATGCCTTCTGCTTTCTTACACATGTGCCCAAGCCACCGTAATCGGTTTCCTTTTACCTTCTCTGCAGTTGAAGCTACTTATGGCTGCTACTCATATTTCCTTATTTCTTTCTTTGACTACATCACAGTGTACATTCTACCACCCATTCCAGGTACTTCATCTCCATCACCTCTAGTTTCCTCAGCTGTTCTACCTTTACTGCTCAAAATTATGTGCCAAACTGTAATACTGGTAACATTATAGTTTTGCACACCTTACTTTTCATATTATTTGGCATTCTTCTGTGATACATTAACCCTGACACTATGTGTCAGTAAAGGAAAAATCATATATGTTTTTCATTCCACTACCTTCATTACACCACTATACAGCCCATATTTGTAAGATCTGCAATTAGGTGTCTGCCAGACATTTCACAATGCATAATAGAAGTATCTGTCCTTTGTCAGTCATCTGTGATGGAAGTACTATGGCATATGTAGTGTGCTTTTCTTGTATTTGTACATTATTCTCAAAAATTGTAATTGCATCTCTGACCAAACTATGTCTTGCTATTAATATTCTGTCAGACCACATATGAGGATGGATTTGGATTTAGTACAACTTCAATACATTATACACATTCAAAAAGGCTAATGAAATTCCCTTTTATTATTTAGTATTAATAGAGTAATAGTGGATTCTGCTCAATTGTATAATTAACAACATGGTTAAGAATATAGTTGTCATTGCGTTTGTATTTCTCCTCCTCTGCCCACTCTGTTACTATATTTTCTCATTTATGATGTTTATTTTTTTTCTCCATTCTTGTTACTATTATATGCTAAAGCACAGCAGCCTTTACTTATCCCACTGTGATGGCCTGTCATCCCCCCACAGGTGACAACAACAGCTCTAAAATCACCTCTACCAACAACAGAAGTGGCCAGCACATCCAGGTGTCAGCCTGACACAGTTTACTGCACACCTCTGCTTTATCTGCACCATCTGCTCCAGGAATCCCTGCAGTGGTGGCTGGATGCCTGCATCCTTCTCACAGAGATCATGCCCTAATGACTCATGGAGTCATGTTCCTGTCCATTTCTGACTCCAGGTTCTGAGCCAGGGCACAGTGGTGACAGTATCCAGTGTGACGAGTAATTTCCCACTGGATCTAAACTGGCAAAAACTATACCTGCATCCACCCAGTTCTGTCTTTCAAACTGCTTTTCCCTTCCTTTTGTGTCCATGCCCATGCATATTGGTTTTACAATCCTCCCCTCACCAAGGGCAGCCCTCTGGATGTCTGATGTGTGGTGCATAACCTCACATCCTGTCAGTTATAACTGTCTTTCCCTGTTACCTAACCCCCCCCCTCACACACACACCTATCTCTTCCATTCCTGAATTCCTTCCCCAACTTTCCCTTCTGTTACAAAAAAGGGCATCTGTCCCACAAAAAAGAATGTACCTCCCACACATACCTCTGAACTTTCCACATATTTGAGGACTGTATTGGTGAATGTCTCATCT
>NC_056751.1:466228019-466270820 GCF_019279795.1 Protopterus annectens
TACTCAAAGGTAACCCCACCACCTCTGATAATTTTATTAATTCCTCATTATTACTTTTAGCCCCAACTTATTCTTAAACATAATCACTAAATGTTTTGCATAGCTCAAATGTACTCTTCAACATATTTCACCATAATACACTATTCTTGCTTCCTTTTCCACTCTCATAGCTTTCACTATTACGGCATTAATAACTAAACTAATAACTAAAGACCAATACTACATTCATTTGGCAGCCTTGTTTGATGCCCTTCCTAACTTTGAGTTTACTTCCTCTCTTTCTAATTAAATAATACTTTTATACAAGACCTCCCATACATTTCTAATGGCTTTTATCACCTTGGGTGAGATTCCAGACTGTTCCAAAGTGTCTCATAACTGGCAATGCCTAGTGTCATCATATGCCTTCTTCATATCATATGCCGCTATTCTTCCTTCTACAGTTCCCATGCTAATATGTTCCACTACATGTCAGTATCTCAACATTGTTTTTTTCCTTTCACTCTGTATACTCCATTTTGTACTACGTCTTTAACAACCACCTGTTAGACTGAGGGTTTTCTCTTAAAAGCAGTTGTTAGGCATAATTTAGAATAAATGATAGACTAGGCCTAAAAATGTAGAGATAGACTTGTGTTTCATTTATGCATACCATTCAGGGAAAGACAATTCAGTAGAAGGGAAAAGATAATCTTGCTGGCTAAACGTGAGATGTGCAACAATAACTATTCTCAAGGGAAAGCTACAAAATGTTCCTTTCGCAAGGGAAAGATATGTGTACTTGCAACAGAATGCCAGAAAAGAATAGACAGTTAGGCACTGTCAGATACCTGCAAGACAAGACAAGTCCTGAAAACCAAGGTTAAGGGGGGAGGGTGGATACAGCTCCCAGAGGAAAGTTACTGGACTGAAGTAATATAATGTGTATGCTTAGGACAGGGAGGTCAGTTGAAGTCTGGTACAGGTCTTGTTCTGATATAGTTATTGTACTACTTTCTTGCTTTCAGTTACTTAATATATTATGCTGCTGTATACTATTTAAATATGCTGCTGTGACATTTATATCTGCTGGTATTATATTATATGTTACTCACTACAATAAACTATCATTAAGCAATGCATGGCAACAGAACTCTGATTTATTATGCCACCACAGAAATCTTCTGATGTACTCTCTCCATTATTTTATGACCAACATTACATAAAGTAACAGGTCTCCAATTATGTATACTTCCATCTCTCTAGTTTCCTAAATCAGTTTTAAGATAACCATACATGTCTCCTCACTTACAGTTCCACTTTTCATCTAATTATTTACAATTTTTAAGTAACATTATTTTTTTTTTTTTTACTATTTTGTAAATATTATATTCTGATCATTGCTGGTACTGTCTTTTCTATTTTTTGTATCCGTTGTTTTCATATTTGCATCCTTTTCTAAACAAATCCATTATTGTATTGCTTATGCATTTTGCTGTCATATATTTTCCTTCCTACCCTATTCCTTATACATTTTTCTCATGTCCTTCTCTATCCATCCCTTTATCCACTACCTCTTTTTCCCATTTTTTCACATGGGGTCGGGGTGTCACTTCAACAGTGATTATCATCTAGAGCCAAAGTTTACACTGCTGGGTGACTAGCCC
Organism: Protopterus annectens; assembly: GCF_019279795.1. Lineage (NCBI taxonomy): Eukaryota > Metazoa > Chordata > Ceratodontiformes > Protopteridae > Protopterus > Protopterus annectens. The sequence continues at coordinate 466,229,666 of NC_056751.1, forward strand.
TGCTGCAGTAGTTTTTCTGTACCACACACACTCACCTGTACGCTCACACCTATGGCCAATTTAGTGTGCTCAATCCACCTACTGCATGTCTTTGGAATGTGGGAGGAAACCAGAGCACCCAGAGGGAATCCACACAAACCTCTGTATTTCTGAAATCCCATCCTGATTCGTTAAAAGCCTATCACTTCCATCTTTAATTCCATTTGTTCTACTTTCATTAAAATGTTCCTAGTAACCTGTTAAAAAGGTTTTTTTTTTCCCTTTCCTTTTTTTCACTATGTGTTTTGTCTGTGTAACACTTGTTTCACTCTTAACACATTCACCTGGTGTAGTTCTCTTGCTCTTTTATGAAGCCCACTCCCTGTCATTTACTGTCATGTTGTTCTCCAGGTATTTTTGTATACTCATCTGTTTTTTACATTCATACCAATACTTCTAAATTTCTTTATAAAGTTCCTTATATTTCTTTTTATTTTTTACCCACAACTCTGTCCATGTATTACAAAATGTCAGTTTTCTCATGGTATTTAAACTATTCTAGTTTTTCTTTTCTCATCATTTCCAGTTCTAAGCATAGACTATTTAACCTTTCTAAACCCTTTCCTATCATAATTATGTTACTTACTTCACCAAATGTTAGTATTATTGCAGTGCAATCTAAAAAAATCTAATATTAAAGGTATCCTAAGTCTTTATCTTAAAGTCCTTGAGAATACCACAAACCAGTTTCTGCCTTTATTCCTGTTCTTTTGGAAGTGTACAGTCTTACAAATTTAACTTCCTGTTGAAGTTTTCAATTATTTGTTTGCAAAGTTTCATATCTGCTGTCCCTTAAATTACAGATAAAGCCAGTGAAAATGGTTATCTTTGTTTTACTACCCCCAAAATCATTATCTTTTCATATAGAATCTCCTTTTCCATGACATATGTATAAGCATATAAAATTATTTTCTTTTCTACTGTGTTTCTCATTTTATACTTCAGTATCAGTAATCTCCCTGATTCTCCCACTATAACATCTAAAGTCATGATTCCTGTATTGTTTACTAAGGCTACTGTCCATGAACACATCTGTTCCCATTGCCCACACTGCCTACTTTACACATACCTGTTAAAGGTGTTCCTTTTACTTTCCATTAACATTTCTGATGTCTAACAAGGATATGACATCTTATTTTAATTTTTGCACCACTCCAGCACAGTTAAGGTTTTCCTTCCATTTGTTATGCTATTAACATTTAAGAATGTTGCTGAAAAACTATTTCCCTTTAAAGCAATTTCAGTCCTTTTTGTATAAAAAGTTCAGTCCATACTGTAATCCACTGACAACAGTCCATATTCTTTTACTCCTTCTCATGTATTTATTATCCACTTTTGAGAAGAACTAAAATCTGTAGCTGTTTTAGATTTCAGTGAATAGGGGTAGGTAACAAAGCACTTAATTCCATTTCGAACTACAGCATTAGTTTCCAAACTCTATTATGCTGCTCAGTAAAGAATGTAGAACAGTAGTTGTCTAAGGATAAACAAGTAATAGTAATACAGACTAGAATAACTGCCCAAGCAGCCTTCAACATTTATTCCTTCTGCACATAGGATAACTTAGTAATCACTGGTTGGGGATTGGTTGTATATGAAGAAGGTTTGGTGACAAGGAATATGCATGCATTCATTATGAATCTAAAGCATAGGCGTTGCCTCAGGTATTCCTGTGGTAGCCATTTAGTGACACTATTTCATGTGGTGAAACACTAGTGTGTTAGATAATGGAACTGGGGATATGCCCTTTATTGGGAGAGAGGTGTGAGGGCTTTAATTCCTCTAAAAGCTGCTAGCTGGTGTTCTTGTATTCACATGTATGGCATTATCAGGTGATCCATGCCTATGTGCTGTTGTCTGGGTGTCAAGATGAGTTCAGTAAAACCTGTGATGGTTTAGTGTCTTAAATAACAGATCACTTCATACTCCTTTTAGGCCTGGTTCAGCATATGCATTTGGCTTAATTGGTCATACCAATCCCTCCTTCTCTAAAATGGCATTGAGGTCCCCACTAAGATGGCAAAATTTGACATCTTTGATGACATGAAGTGCAAAATAAGAGCTACCTGGATGTTCTAAGAGTGTCTTGAAAGTGGGTTTTAGGTCTCTCTTGCTAATGTCAGATGTATGTTAGGTAATTATCCTTGTGAGACTATTTTCAGTTTTCCCATCATAAAAGGCTTTGCATACAGCGCACTGGGTGAAACAGACTTACATTTCACTGTTACAGTTATGTCAACCTTTACTGAAAGTAATTTTGTTGGAGTTCATTCAAGTAAAAAAAAATTCTCTCCACTCTTGAATGGACAAAACTTACAACAAGGAGGGCTGCATTTGAAGGTCCTTCTAGCCAATCTGTCTTCCTTCTTGGTGAGGCTGTCCACCCAGTCTCTTATACTCCTGCCCTTTTTGTAGATACAAGAGAGTTCAAAATCGAAAATCCTACTTAGGGATCTGTTTTCTTTAATGATACTACAGTTGTCCTGCATTAATTTGCCAGTTTCCTCTACATCCTTGAGAATACCATGATCATAACTTCTGTTGAATTTAACAGCCCCTGGATCTGGGTATGTGATTCCCAGTTTTCCTAGTGCATGTCTTAGAGGTTAATGTACTGAGTTATCATTTCTCCTTTTGATTTTTTCTATTTGGCCCGAGAATCTGTGAAACAGTGGTGGTGTTATAAACCTTTCGGAATGAAATATTTCTATTGAGCACTAAAGTTGGCCCTGCATTTCTCCATCTCACTTGTAACTCTGGCCTCCATCATGTCCTGAGATTGAATCACATTCCTCTTGCTGGTGTAAAGGGAGAGGGAATGCTGATGACATAGACTAACAAGGGTCACCCTGGTAGGTTTACTGAACGAAGAGACATCCATAGGTTCCTAGGTTCATGGAGGGTTACTATGATAATGGCTCTAGTGGCCTTACAAGCCTAGCCATGTGTATCCTAAGTTGCCCCAATTGTCAGTTGTTAGGTGAGTGAAGTTTGCAGAAAGAAGGGTCTATGGTAGTTAATACTGAGTTCTTCTCCCCATGAGGGAAATGGGCACCACCCCTGGTGTGAATTTGTTATCACCCATCCATTGATCTAGGTTGCATTTGATGAGTGACAGGGAAAGGATCTGTTTCACATGAACTGGAAGTTTGATCCAGAGAAGTGGTAGTCTCTGGGAGATGTAGCTATCTCTCGAGCATGATCTGTTCATGTTAGAGCCTTGGTTAAGATTCCACGAGCAAGTGACCCTCGTGCAGTTTGATTTACAAATGTGTAGCATTTCCATGAGGGCTGGGTCAGAGACTGCCCTGGAAGCCAAGCAAAGGTCATCCCTTAGTAACCTGTAGGAGACAGAATATAGTGACAAGACTTTCAGTCTTTGCATGTAAGACTTGTTTTGTGTCGCCTGTAATTTCTTGATGAGAAATCTCTGCAGTGTCTCCAATTGTTGCAGGTTTCTGGTGCAGTACATGCCAAAGGGAGCATTGTACTGAATTACTGCTCTGATGAGGGCCAAGTATAATGGAATTATAGCATCCTTACATCTGGATAAGATGCCTCTACTTATAAGATGTACCACATAGAAAGGTTTCCTTACTATTGTGGATATGTTATGGTCACAGCTCTGATTGGGTCAACCTGAGTACCCAGATCATGTACTACTGAGTTTTCTCTTAGGGGGTGCTGTCTATAATATTATTAGCAGGGATGTCAGCTTTCCCAAAGGGAATAAGAATGCATTTTTTTTCTATTTAGCTTTAATCTGTGGCTTTGGCACCAATCATTTTGTGTGTTAACCCTGCATGCAGTATATTAACATAGTTGGGGGACTCAATGATTTCTCTCAGCTTGCAGTCATCGATAAACTGGACAGTCATAGGCTGTCCATGTTTTCCTAGACTACTGAGAAATAAATTCCAAGCAGTAAGGGGCCCAGCACAGAACCCTGCAGTACATCACTGGTGACTGATCTTTTGCTAGAGGTCACCCACTTTGACAGTGTGTGTCTTGTCAGTGTGCCATTTGGCTCCCCATCTGGTAATGTTGGGGTTAATTCCAAACTGAGAGAGTTTCTCTATCATACATGAGTGGGCAACTGTGTCAAAAGTCTTGACTAGGTTAAGCTATGCAGTATGCACTTTCTTTCCCTCATCCAGGGCCTTGATGACTTTCTCAAAGAAGTCAATCACGTTTAACAGGCATGATATTCCCTTCATGAATCCAAACTGGGTTGGGTCCAGAGTTTGGAGGTTATCAATGTCCTTGTTAATAAGGTTCATATTGATTCTTTGCAATGCCTTGCAGATGAGGGTAGTGAAGTTTATGGGCCTATATTTCCCAGGGTTGGTTGAATGTCCCCCTCTGTGCAGAGGGATTACTGTTCCTGTCTTCCATTCCAAAGGAATATAGCCAATTCATAGGGATATAACCAGTTCACAGGGATCCAAGTAGGTCATGTTTTAAGTTGTTTAAAAAGCAACCTGAGATGTTGTCTGGTCCCAATGATGCTGCATTTTTGGCCTTTGAGAGTGCTTGGATGAACTTCTCTCTTGAGATAATAAGTTGAGGATTAGTGGCAGATATACTTTGGGAGATTACTGGAGAGGACCGGGAAAGGTGAAATTTGCTCCAAATTTGTCAGCTAGCAGGTTGGCTATTATGTACTGTTGAGTATGGGTGGTGTTATCCACAACCTGTTCAGCAAATGTCTAGGTATTCCCTATTAGATTTCAGACATAGTTAAAGAATGCCTTGTGATTATCCTAAGCTAGGGAGGCTATTCTTTACTTCATAATTAGCTTTGGAGGACTTGACAAGATCTATAATTTGTTTGTTTAAGCTAGAGAAGAACTTCTTTCTCTGATGAGCCAATTCCCATGTGTTCTTTGACATTAGTTTCTTTCTCTTGTTGTATAGCCTGCTTATACTAAGGGGTCCACCAAGGTGGCTTTTTTTTTGACAGGATCTGATTTTAATTTGTTCTGGTACAGCCAATTCTATAGAATTGCTTAAAAGGTTATACAGGCCATTGGTTACATATCTGGATAGGAGTCTGTGTTATCGGCATTTCAGTGGGCTTTGAAACTTCGTATGCCATCACTTAGCAGGAAGTAATCTGTCTTAAAAAAATTCTTGTGTTTTTCTGCTTGATGTGGTATCTGGTCATATAATTACATCAAATGAGATTGATTTATTGTCCGTTCTCACTAGGGAGGACACCACATGGGGGGGGGGGGGGGTTGTGCAGTGCTCTCCCATGTTAGTGAGTACTATGTCCTAGATAGTTGAGCATCTTGTGGGTATCCTGAGCATTTGCATTGACAAAGTCAAAGAACCTCTGAGCCAGCATGTTTGTGGTCATGTATGTTTCCCAGTCAGTGGTAGGATAATTAAAATCATCCATGAGTATGGTGTTGGGCTGTATGGCAAGTGACTGCAGTAAGTCTAGATATGTGGTATGCTTTTTCTGTTTCATGCCAGGGAACCTATAGCTAGCTATGATGTGGTAGGGGGCATTGCCTATAGTTAATTGGACATGAAGTAACTCAATAGAGTCATACTGTATGATCAGTCTACAGGAGTAGTTATCCTTAATGAAGCTGTATACACCTCCTCCTTTGGTTCTTTCATGCTCAGTTTGTGGTCTGAACATATGGAAGGCATTGTAGCCCTGCATGAGCGGGGTACTTTCCTCACCTTTGAACCATGTCTCAGTAACTGCACAGACATCAGCATCTTCCAAAGTAAGGAGTGCTTCCAGGGAGTGCAGTTACATGCTTAGACTCCAAACATTAAGAAACAGTACCTTGTGTTTATCTAGAGAGGATTTTGCAATGTTGGGAGGTTGGTTATTTTGACACTGCCTGAAAAGGCACAATAAGGGTTGCTAATGCCTTTGCCATTATCCGAAAACCTAGAGAAGTCAAGTGCAGACCATCTGCCTAAAAAGGCACAATAAGGGTGGCTAATGCTTTCACCAGTATCTGAAAGCCTAGAGGAGTCAGGTGCAGACTGTCTCTGGCAAAGCAGCATGGCCTGTTGACCATGTCTTTCCAGGCTGACAGAAAGTGAATCCCCTTGGAATGACACCAGAAATTAAGCAATTGTTAAAGTAAATCATTTGCTTTTGTTTGTATTTTGACATCGTTCTTGGAAAAGGTGGAATGCTGCTTAAAGGTAGGCTTATATCTGCCTTTGACACATAATCTGAGAGCTCAGTCATGTCTCTCTTCATATAGCCCAATGAGGTACATCTCAAGTCATTCACCTTTACATGGACTATGACAGAGTCATACCGGTTCTTGTGGTTGAGTGACTTGAGTGCTTTAGTGACTTGATAGATCCTGGCACCTGATAGGCAGCTAACTGTAACCTGCCCCTTATCTAGCCTGATGAGGTGAGCATCCATGTATCTCACAATGGAGTCACCTATGACCAATACATTAGGTTTTGTGGTGTTACACCTTATGGGTATATTTGTTGAGATACTGGAGTGTGTTATCATTTCTTGTGTTTTTGCATTGTTATGTGTGTAAGTGGTTTCTGCTTGGGAGGCCTCTGATTTTTTTGGTATGTTACTAATGAGTACCTCTGTTTATGTGCATATTTTTGGGAGAGGGGGTTATTCCTCATAAAATTTGTAGTTTACTGCAAGTCAGTAATTTGAGGATTGAAGTCAGTAAGTAATGGCAGACATTTGATTGTCAGATTTCATTATCTTTTAGAGAATGCAGGATAATGGCAAACTTGATATTATATTCAATATCTATGTGTATGATGGCACAATACATACAATTTGCCCCTAACTTTGGGCCTTTGTCCCTCCATTAGCTTTGACTTTGTCCAGAAATCTTGAGTTACAATCTTGAGAGGTATCCTAAGTCCTTATTTACTTATCTCTTCCCTATCCATCTCTGTACTGTACTCCCATTCCAATTTTTAATCTGGTCAAAAATAAATAAACAAACCACACACATGGTCAAAAATGACCTTCAATGTCACTTGGCTTTTTGTGGATGTTGTGTGCATGAAAGATCACAAAGACCACTGTCAATGTTCACATATAAACCACAAAGAATGGCACTGCTTGTTGTCTAGTAATAATGATGTCTGACTGATACCATCCATCCATCCATGCATCCTCAACCCCTTTTTCCCATTTTTGTACATGGGGTCAGGTTGTCACTTCAACAATGACAATCATTTTGTGCAAAGGTTTTACACCACTGAGTGGCTAGCCCTGCCATGATAATTCATCTGTACCACTCATGTGACATGCAAACTGGCTTTAACTGCCATCAATTTTGCAAGTGAGCTAAGTGACATTCCATGGCAGTTGGCAGACATAAATAGAGTAAATCTTATGACTACTCTGAATGCTTCCATGACTTAGTTTATTTATGACTTACTTTATTTATAAGGTGATTGGCACTGCAGTGGGTAGAGAGTTCTAATCCCCTCAATGTTTTATGCTTGTTTACACTTTTCATTTTACAAATGTGATCTATTCTATGAAGTGTGTTTCCCTGTCCATCTCATTATGTGGTTGTGTGTGGCATGCCTTGCTAACTAGTTGTTTACACGAATATGGATGAAACAAGACATGAGTTCAGTTCCTCTGAGACCTATACATTTTTCCCCCACCAGTCTATAAGTGTGATCCAGTAGTTTTCCTGACACCCTCATGATGACCCCTGCACTGGATCTCCTTTTTAAGGCACTGAGGGTATTATGTAAGAGAACAGAACTGATAGATCAAACACACTCAAAGTTGAATATTTTCAATTTAATGACATTCCCATTATAGTCCAGGTACACAGACCACACTACCATGTTATAAGGAATGGTCTAGGTTGGTAAATTATGATATTTTGCTATATCCAATTGCTCATGTCTGAGATTCACACAATTCTACACTCGGGTATTTTCATATCTTATTCTCCGTTGCATCCCTGATTTTGTCAGCAGTTCCTTTTGCAATCTACTGTCTCTTCTGTACTTTCTGATGACCAAGTAACACCTCTTTTTTCCACTCATAGCCATCCTTCACCTTTTCCTTTTCATAGAACCTTTCTCTGCATAAGTTACAGCAATATATTAACAACATAGTTTTGCTGTGTGTGCACATGGACTTGTGATGACTAAAGAAAATGCTGTGGCAAGATCAATGCTTACTGCAGCTACTTTCCTTTGTATGTGATTCTGTCTATGCAGCTATGAAAATGTTCAACAATGAAAAATGATTTGGCCACGGGTCTGTACTATGGCCACAACAGGAAGCTCTTTGTCCTGAAATCAGGCCCTACTGCATGCATAAGTAAGAAGTGCTGGGGCTCACCATTCACACAATATAAATACTGATCATGGGCATGGTGTTTCTGAAACCCCAGGACACACACACACACAACAACAGCAAAAGTAAATTAAGGCACCAAAGTTACACATTGGAAATCAGTCACTGTACTTTATTGCAGAAGACAAACGGTAAGCGCTTTCACAACTTAATGTTGCTTCATCAAACCACATCACTACAACTGATGCTTGGTTAAATACTAGGACAATTAGTATGACATCACAATTTAAAGAGATATTACTCCACTAACATAAGAACATATATCGATATCCATAAGAAAAATGCATAAAATATATAGAAAGGTGTGTATTCCTGCCACTATTACCCTTAATAAAATGGGCCAGTTGCATGAAAGCATTAGTGCCTATGAGAAAAAGCTTCAAAATGTTAAATTAAATAAATTAAACAGAGATAAAACTGATTTTAGCAACAATAATGTCTTTTCATGGCCAAGAGACCCTATAAATAGAACCCCTTTGTATAATCCTGCTACAGTGAACAGAGGAACTAGTAGGACATTAAATACTGAGACACAGGCTTCCACTTCCTGTTTTAAAGCTACTGAGATGAGGGAAAGCATGGCAGTACAACAAACTGACCAAGAACATGTAAATTCTAGTGTTCCTACTCTCCAATTTGCATCTTTTGCTTCTATAGTAAATGGGAATACATCTACATTGAATATGGATAAAAATTCGAAGTCAGAAGAACGAAGGAATGCAAACACTATAGGTAAGACTCCAATAGACACTTCACAAGCAAATGCTACAGATACTAGTGTTTTTTTAGAGAATTTGAAAGTGGGAGAATTCACTTTGAAAGCAGCTCTTCCTTTCAGAGCTCGAGCCAAAAGCAATCCCAATATGGGAAAGACAGCAAGGGAATATCAAATGGACAGAACTGCACACTTTTCAAAGAAAAGGAGGATGTAAAAACTGATCTTATTGTTAACATTTCTTCCATTACTCTAACTAATGAACAAAACAGTTTGCTTAATAAGGGTTTGCCTTTTATACCTGCCAAGAAGGCAGATTTAACTGAAATGCTAACAGACTTGAAATTGCTTGGTAGGAATTTATCATTAAAATGCATGTTTCGTAATAATGAAAATGTTAATGTAAATATATGCAAGAAACCTAGCACTTTTGTACCTCCCACCCCTTCAGGCATACAAAGATTTTTAGATATCTGTGAAAATGCTTTTAATGAAGCTTATACTCCTGGTGCAAAGGCTGCACCTTTCATAATTTAAATACAGAAGAATATAGGGCTCTACATGAATTGCAGGATTTACATTCTCTTATTATTAAACAAGCAGATAAAGGTGGTAAAATTGTATTAATGGACAAAGATTTATATGTTAACCAGATGAAGGTTTTGCTATTAGATACTTGTACCTATCAAATGCTGACAAAAACAGCTGTAATTGCTATCACTGATAAAGTGTCTTTTTTAGTGTTTGATTTACTGATTACAGGATTAATTGATGAATCCTTATTCAATTATTTTTCAGTACAAAAACCTCTAGTTCCTAGGATTTATGGACTCCCTAAAATCCATAAACAGTTTACTATTAAAAGGTCGAACGGCACTCCTTCAACTGTCATATAGTCGACAACGGAAGGTCGAAACTGATAATCGCGAACTAAAAAAAACAATCTAGGAATGGGTTTCAACATGGGTCAAGGTAGAGGAGATGTTTGTAGTTCAGAATAATACGAACACCTACCTCAACCCATGTTAACACCGTTCCTAGATTGATTTTTTGACTTCGACATTCGACATTTATGACCTTCCGTTGTCGACTATAGTACAGTCGAAGGAGTGCCGTTTGACCTTGTACTAGTAAACCTCCATAAACATCCCACGGTTCCTCCTTTATGCCCCATCGTATCAGGAGCAGGATGGTGCACTGAGTCTCTATCTATTTATGTAGAAGGCATTTTACATGAGTTCTTGGATAGTTGTTATACAGTTCTTAGAGACACAAAAATGTTTTTACAGCGGTTGCAAAATAGAATGGAAACCATTGATAATGATGAAGAATTTGTATTCCTTACCATGGACATTGAATCTCTTTTTACTAGTATTCCAAATGTTTGGGGTATTGATAGAATAAAAGAATTCCTCAATATGAATAAGAAGCTGACTACTAATAAGATTATGCTAGTCTGTGCACTATTGGAGATTATACTTGAAAATAACATTGTAACTTTTCAGGATCAATTTTTGCTACAGAAGATTGGCGTGGCTATGGGCACTTCGTGTGCAAATAGCTACGCCAATCTATCACTAGTACGATGGGAAGAACAATATGTTTTGTCAGATGTTAACCCATTTTTTGGCTACATTCTCTGGTATGTCCATTTTGTGGATGATGTTTTTGTCTTGCGGAAAGGGCATGCTGAAAATATCAGTAATTTCATTGATTACCTGCATAGTACTACAGACTTTTTGAAGTTTACTTTTACTTTTTCTGATACATGGTTGATTTCTTGGATGTGAGTGTCACCCTTACTGATTTAAAGCAGATAAGAACCAGTATTTATCACAAACCAACAAGAACCAATGCCTGTCTTCACAAGTCAAGCATGCACCCAAGACACATACCTAGAAATGTCCTCAAAGGACAAGTCTATAGAACCCTACACCTACATAATAATGATGAAGAGGCAGTAGTTGCTTTAAATAAGTTACAAGACGAATTTCAAACAAGAGGCTATTCTAGCTCAGAAATCACTAGAGTGATAGCAGATGCATGGAAATTGAGATCTACAAGATATAAACCATACATGAGCTCTTATAGTGCTGATACAAGTATACCTTATGATACAAGTATTGATAGAAATAAGTTTAGAATAGTGTTTAGATTTGCAAGTGACATCAATAAGTATACGGATATTATTAAAAAGAATTGGCACTTATTACATGAAATACCAGGTCTGGTTTCCACAGTTGGTGACACCCCAAACTTCAGTTTTAGAAATAATGTGTCTTTAAAGCAGCAGTTCTGTAATAGAAAACATCAGTCTTTTAGAAAAAATCTCTCAAACAGACAGGGCACCTTCCCGTGCAGGAATTGTGCTGCTTGTCAGCATGTCTATACTAAAAATGAGTACATTCATCCTGTGAAATGTTTTAAACTTTATACGAAGAATTACTATGATTGTAAAAGTGTCGATGTTATTTATTTTTGTTTTTGCCAAGCATGCCATGCCTATTATGTAGGCAAAACAAATAGGAGTTTTAAAGAAAGAATGTTAGAACATATAAGGGACATACGGAACCAGAAGCAATCAAATGCTCTAGCTAATCATGTCCTGAGTACAGACAGTAGTCATTGTTTTAAATTTTTAATCTTACAGCAAATAATAAGGAGAAATAGAGGTGGTGATGTAGAAAACCACACTGAAGAATTAGAACAACAATGGATCACTAAATTACAAGCAGATAGATATCCTGGTTTGAATGGCTGCACCTCATTAGTTCCTTACCTTAAGGCAAGGTGCCTTAAACACTAAATATGAGTTTTTTATATATTTTTTATTGTACTATTATGGTTATATGTGCACAAAATGTGTGTGTATATGTACATATATATATATATATATATATATATATATATATATGTATATATATATATATATATAAATATATTTATATATATATATATATATATATATAAATATATTTATATATATATATATATATATATATATATATATATTTTTTTTTTTCTGTTAATAACCATCACCGATCACTTTACCAATTTTTTAAATATTATTGTGTGTAAATACACACCTTTCTATATATTTTATGCATTTTTCTTATGGATATCAATATATGTTCTTATGTTAGTGGAGTAATATCTCTTTAAATTGTGATGTCATACTAATTGTCCTAGTATTTAACCAAGCATCAGTTGTAGTGATGTGGTCTGATGAAGCAACATTAAGTTGTGAAAGCGCTTACCGTTTGTCTTCTGCAATAAAGTACAGTGACTGACTTCCGGTGTGTAACTTTGGTGCCTTAATTTACTTTTGCTGTTGTTGTGTGTTTTGGGCACCTCAGTGTACCTGCAGCCGTTTGGTTTTTGCATCTTCACACACACACACACACACACACACACACACACACACACACACACGCGCGCGCACTCACTCACTGAGATTCTTCATAATCATATGTCAATAAATAAATAACTAAATAAATAAATAGTGAATTTCTGTTAGCTTTCATGCAGAAATTTACAAAGCAGCATATCAGTCCCAACAGTGGGGCTGCTGTTAATTCATCTGTAAATAAACAGACAATTGCTGTTTAATTGTTCTGGAGTTTGATACCTGGCCTGCCAGAACAATGTAATCCAACCCCAATCTCATAGTACAATAATTCTATGAATAAGGTAAAATAATGGATGTATGAAGGTCCAGAATTAGGGACAGATTTAGGTACTGGTCTTACAAACTTAAGAAGTTGCTAGAATAGCAAGTATTGCATTAATGTATGTTTTCTGAAGGATTCAACGTCTAAATCTCAAGTGTTAGTCATTATTTAATATTTTGAATCCTCAATGATTTACTAGAGAACCACTCATTTTATGAGGAACAGACCATGACTGTAAGGCAAGAATCTGAGCATTCTGTGAAAATCTGGATAGTTGACAGGTAGGCACTGTTTTATTATTATTATCATGCATTCTTTGTTGTATTGTTTCAAGGTAAATATAAATAACATTTGAGGGAAACGTTTACTGCTTTTTTAAATATTTCTGAACAAGTTTGCTAAAAGTGATTAAACAGAACATTTTTTTCATGTTAAATTAGTAATGTTGGAGTATAATCAATGTTAGTGACAACAGCTGGTGTAGTTGATAGAAATATTTCACTTCACACTGCCTTGTAGTAAAAGAAAAGCCAAAGCATGGTGTAGCACAGAGCAAATCTATATCAATTATTTTCAGGGAGTGCCCTGTACAAAGTCCATCTTTGTTCTCTTCTAGGAAACTGAAACTTTGCAGTCACATGTATGTTGCAAGGACAGATTTAATCATCTTAATACAAAACTGACATTCAATAGCTTCAAAAGAATAGATTTCCTGACATCCACTTCACGCAAAAATGCAAGCAAGAGGACAGGTAAGTTAAATTGCATATACACACACACACACACACACACACACACACACACACACACACACACACACACACACTTGCTCTTGTGCGACACAGGCACATTTGTGTTTGTACAATTGCTGGGCTCAATGCACTGTTGGAGTTGTACATAGAAATCTCCACAGCTGTATAACATTTCCACTGCTGTTGACTTATCTTCAAATAGTAAGCTGGCTGTTTTTCGATGACTACTCTCATGTTTTCTCTATCATTTCAGAAATGTACTATAATGTGCATATTTTCCTGGTGATGTATGAAGGTTGTTGAATTAAAAAGTGTTTTAATGTAAGTAGAAAAATAGGTGCAGTGGTCAGTTTATAAGTGAAACTAAAAGTAAGGCTTAATGTGAAGCAGCTCCGTATATATGGAAATTAGTAATCAAGGTCAAATTGCAGGACAGTCCTTTGTACCAATTATACTGGTTATATGTATAGAAGCTGAAATGTTATTAATTCAATTAAACCAAGGTTCCACCTGACTGAGCTGGTAGTGGTTCAGGAGAAAATAAACTGTCTCATGGCACTTATCAAAAATGTAGGAGGTTTTTATTCGTAAAAAGTAAAAACTGTTACACACTTACATCTTGCATCATTATTTACAACATTTAGAATATTTACACACTCTTCTATGCAATTCCTCATTATCGCCCTCATCCTTTCATCTACAGCCAAAACGTCATTTCTTCAATCATAACATTTGGATCCCACTTTTTATTAAACATTTCATTTTTCTAAAAAGGATGGAAAAGAAGGAAGAAAACACCTCCATGTAATCTAATCCTGACGTCACTAAATGAATAAGATATACATGGTTTTGCAGATGTCACGTTATGTAGCATCCATGCAAACATTATTCCATTTAATTCACTGAAAATGCATTTTCATTTTGTAACATCTTTTCTTCCATATGCATACCTAATATTTCTAATTCTTTTAAAATGTTTAAACTCTTCACATTATGTCACGTCATCCTTTGCTTTTTTTCTTTACTCAAAGGTATCCCCACCACCTCTGATAGTTTTATTAATTCCTCATTATCACTTTTAGCCACAACTTATTCTTAAACACAATCACTAAACATTTTGCATAGCTCAAATGTACTCTTCAACATATTTCACCATAATACACTATTCTTGTTTCCTTTTCCACTCTCATAGCTTTCAATATTATGGCATTAATAACTAAACTAATAACTAAAGAGCAATACTACACTCATTCGGCAGCCTTGTTTGATGCTCTTCCTAAGTTTACTTCCTCTCCTTCTAATTAAATAATACTTTTATACAAGACCTCCCATACATTTCTAATTACTTTTATCACCTTGGGTAAGATTCCAGACTGTTCCAAAGTGTCTCGTAACTGGCAATGCCTAGTGTCATCATATGCCTTCTTCATATAATACGCCGCTATTCTTCCTTCTACAGTTCCCATGCTAATACTTTCCACTACATGTCAGTATCTCTACATTGTTTTTTCCTTTCAGTCTGTATATTCCATTTTGTACTACTTTAACAACCACCTTTTAGACTGAGGGTTTTTGCTTAAAAGCAGTTGTTAGGCATAATGTAAAATAAATGATAGACTAGGCCTAAAAATGTAGAGATAGACTTGTGTTTCATTTATGCACACAGTTCAGGGAAAGACAATTCAGTAGAAGGGAAAAGATAATCTTGATGGCTAAGCATGAGATGTGCACCAATAACTATTGTCAAGGGAAAGTTGCAAAATGTTCCTTTCACAAAGGAAAGATATGTGTACTTGCAATAGAATGCTAGAAAAGAATAGACAGTTAGGCACTGCCATGTACCTGCAAGACAAGACGAGGCCTGAAAACCAAGGTTAAGGGGGAGGGTGGATACGGCTCCCAGAGGAAAGTTACTGGACTGAAGTAATATAATGTGTATGCTTATGACAGAGAGGTCGTACAAGACTTGTTCAGATATAGTTATTGTACTACTTTCTTGCTTTGAGTTATTTGCTATATTATGCTGCTGTATACCATTTACATATGCTGCTGTGAAATTTATATCTGATGTTATTATGTTATATGTTGCTCACTACAATAAACTATCATTAAGCAAGGCATGGCAACAGAACTCTGATTTCTTATGCAACCACAAAAATCTTCTGATGTACTCTCTTCAGTATTTTATGACCAACATTACATAAAGTAACATGTCTCCAATTATGTATACTTCTTTCTCTGTCTAGTTTCCTAAATCAGTTTTGATAACCATACTTGTCTCCTCACTTACAATTCCACTTTTCATCTAATTATGTACAATTTTTAAGTAACGTTATTTTTACTCTTTTTTTTTTTTCCATTTTGTAAATATCATATTCTGATCATTGCTGGTACTTTCTTTTCTATTTTTTTTTTGTATCCATTGTTTTCATATTAGCATCCTTTTCTAAACAAATCACTTATTTCATTGCTTATACATTTTGCAGTCATATATTTTCCTTCCTACCCTATTCCTTATACATTTTTCTCATGTACTTCTCTATCCATCCCTTTATCCACTACCTCTATTTCCCATTTTTTCACATGGGGTCATGGTGTCACTTCAACAGTGATTATCATCTAGAGACAAAGTTTACACTGCCGGGTGACTAGCCCTGCTGCAGTAGCTCTTCTATACCACACACACTCACCTGCACACTCACACCTATGGCCAATTTAGAGTGCTCAATCCACCAACTGCATGTCTTTGGAATGTGGGAGGAAACCAGAGCACCCAGAGGGAATCCACACACACCTCTCTACTATTTCTGAAATTCCATCCTGATTCATTAAAAGCCTATCACTTCCATCTTTAATTCCATTTGTTCTACTTTCATTAAAATTTTCCTAGTAACCTGTTAAAAAGGGGCTTTTTTCCCTTCTTTTACTTTCCTTTCACTACGTGTTTTGTCTGTGTAACAACTGTTTCACTCTTAACACATTCACCTGGTGTATTTCTTTTGTCTTTTATGAACCCTGTCATGTTGTTCTCCAGGTATTTTTGTATACTCATCTGTTTTGCACATTCGTGCCAATATTTCTAAATTTCTTTATGAAGTTTCTTATATTTCTTTTTATGTTTTATCCACAACTCTGTCCATGTATTACAAAATGCCACAGTTTTCTCATGGTATTTAAACAATTCTAATTTTTCTGTTCTCATCACTTCCAGTTCTAAGCATAGACTATTTAACCTTTCTAAGCCCTTTCCTTTCTTAATTATGTTACTCACTTCTCCAAATGTTAGTAATAATGCAGTGCAATCTAAAAAAAATCTAATATTAAAGGTATCCTAAGTTGTTGTTTGTCTATCGGCTTTTTTCCCGGTAAGGGGTCACCACAGCGGAACTCTGGTCTGCTAATGATTGGCAGTAGATTTTTTTTACGAAACACCGAGGTGCCAGCTCGATGCCCAATCTTCAATCACCCATTTACGCACTCATGTCTTTTGAACGTTACCCAACTGTGGGGAGGACATGCAGACTCCACACATAAGGCACTCCCACCAAGCCAGGCCGAGAAAAGAACGGGATAACCTCTTGTTGTGAGGTAACACCTCTGTACCACCGCGGAAGGTATCCTAAGTCTTTATCTTAAAGTCCTTGAGAATATCACAAACCAGTTTCTGCCTTTATTCCTGTTCTTTTGGAAGTGTACAGTCTTCCAAATTTAACTTCCTGTTGAAGTTTCCAATTATTTGTTTGCAAAGTTTCATATCTGCTCTCCCTTAAATTATAGATAATGCCAGTGAAAATGATTATCTTTGTTTTACTACCCCCAAAACCATTTTCTTTTAAAATAGAATCTCTTTTTCCTTGACATGTGTAAGCATATAAAATTATTTTCTTTTCTACTATGTTTCTCATTTTATACTTCAGTACCAGTGATCTCAGTGATTCTCCCACTATAACATCTAAAGTCATGATTCTTGTATTATTTACTAAGGCTGCTGTCCATGAACACATCTGTTCCCATTGCCCACACTGCCTACTTTACACATACCTGTTAAAGCTGTTCCTTTTACTTTTCCTTATTATTTCTGATGTCTAACAAGCATATGACATCTGATTTTAATGTTTGCACCACTCCAGCACAGTTAAGGTTTTCCTTCCATTTGTTATGCTATTAACATTTAAGAATGTTACTGAAACACTATCTATTTCCCTTTAAAGCAATTTCAGTCTTTTTGTATAAAAAGTACAGTCCATATTGTAATTCACTGACAACAGTCCATATTATTTTACTCCTTCTCATGCATTTATTATCCACTTTTGAGATGAACTAAAATCTGTAGCTATTTTAGATTTCAATGAATAGGGTTAGGTAACAGAGCACTTAATTCCATTTTGAGCTACAGCATCAGTTTCCAAACTCTGTAATGTAGAACAGTAGTTGTCTAAGGATAAGCAAGTTGTGTTATAAAGACTAGAATAACTGCCCAAGCAGCCTTCAACATTTATTCCTCCTGCACATAAGATAACTTAGTAATCACTGGTTGGGGACTGGTTGTATATAAAGAAGGTTTAGTGACAAGGAATATGTATGCATTCATTATGAATCAAAAAGCATAGGCGCTGCATCAGGTGTTCCCTGTGTTAGTCCATTTAACAACACTATTTCATGGGGTGAAACACTAGTGTGGTACATAATGGAACTGGGAATATGCCTTTTATTGGGAGATATATGTGTGAGGGCTTTAATTAATGTAAAAGCTGCTAGCTGGTGTTCTTGTCTTCAAAGGTATGGCATTATCGGTGTCCATGCCTATACGCTGTTGTCTGGGTGTCAAGATGAGTCCAGTAAAACCTGTGATGGTTTGGTGTTTTAAATAACAGCTCACTTCATAGTCTGTTTAGGCCTGGTTCAGCATATGCATTTGGCCTAATTGGTCATTCCAATACCTCCTTTTCTAAAATGGCATTGAGGTCCCCACTAAGATGGCAGAATTTGACATTTTTGATGACATGAAGTGTAAAATAAGAGCTACCTGGATGTTCCAAAGAGTGTCTTGAAAGTGAGGTTTAGGTCTCTCTTGCTAATGTCAGAAGCATGTTGGGTAATTATCCTTGTGAGACTATTTTCAGTTTTTCCAACATAAAAGGCTTTGCACACAGAGCACTGGGTGAACAGACTTACATTTCGCTGTTACAGTTATGTCTACCTTTACTAAAAGTCATTTTGTTGGAGCTCATTCAAGCAAAAAAAATTCTCTCCACTCATGAATGGACAAAATTTACAACAAGGAGGTCCACACTTGAAGGTCCTTCTACCCAATTTGTCTTCCTTCTTGGTGAGGCTATCCAGCCAGTCTCTTATACTCCTGCCATTGTTGTAGATACAAGAGAGTTCAAAATCGAGAATCCTACTTAGGGATTCATTTTCTTTAATGATACTCCAGTTGTCCTGCATTACTTTCTTAATCGTTTCTACATCTTTGAGAATGCAGTTTGATTTACAAATGTGTAGCATTTCCATCAGGGCTGTGCCACAGACTGCCCTGCAAGCCCAGCAAAGATCACCCTTTAGCAACCTGTAGGAGACAGTATATAGTGACAGGGCTTTCAGTCTTTCCATGTAAGGCTTGTTTAGTGTACCCTGTAAATTCTGGGTGAGAAATCTCTGCAGTGTCTCTAGTTGTTGCAGGTGTCTGATGAGGGTACATGCAAAAGGGAGCATTATAATGAATTAATAGTCTGATGAGGGCCAAGTATAATGGAATTATAGCATCCTTAGATCTGGATAAGATGCCTCTACTTATAAGATATACCACACAGAAGGATTTCCTTACTACTCTGGATATGTGATGGTTAAAGTTTTATCAACCTGAGTACCCAGATCACTAACTACTGGGTCTATCTACTCTTAGTTGGTGCTGTCTATAATATTATTAGCAGGGATGTCAGCTTTCCCAAAAGGAATAATAAAGCATTTATTATAAGCTGTTATGTCAGCTTTCCTAAAGGGAATAATAATACTTTTTTTTTTTTTCATTTAGCTTTAATCCATGGTTTTGGCACTAATCATGAGTGGCTTTAAAACTTCTTATACCATCACTTAGTAGGAAGTAATTTGTCTTTGAAAATTCTTAAGAGTTTTTGAGCTTGATGTGGTATCTGGTCAAATAATTTCATCAAATGAGACTGATTTATTGTCCGTTCTCACTAGGGAGGACTCCGCATCGGGGGTGGGTGGGTGCAGTGCTCTCTCATGTTAGTAAGTACTATGTCCAAGACAGCCGAGCCTCTTATGGGTGTGCTGAGCATTTGCAATGACAAAGTCAAAGAACCTCTGAGCCAGCATATTTGTGGTCATGTATGTTTCCCAGTCAATGGTAGGATAATTATCATCCATGAGTATCGTGTTGGGCTGTATGGCAAGTGACTGCAGTAAGTCCACGTATGTGGTATGCTATTCCTGTTTCATGGTGGTGGACCTATAGCTAGCTATGATATGGTAAAGAGCTGTGCCTATAGTTAATTGGACATGGAGTAACTTAAGAGTGTCATACTGTTTGATCAGTCTACAGGTATAGTTATCCTTAATGAAGCTGTATACACCTCCTCCTTTGGTTCTTTCATGCTCAGTTTGTGGTCTGAACATATGGAAGGCATTGTAGCATTGCATGACTGGGGTGCTTTCCATGCCTTTGAACCATATCTCAGTGACTGCACAGACATTAGCATCTTGCAAAGTAAGGAGCACTTCCAGGGAGTGCAGTTACTTGCTTAGACTCCAAGCATTAAGCCTTGTGTTTATCTTGAAAGGATTTTGTTATGTTGTGGTTGGCTATTTTGACACTGCCTAGAAACAGACAATAAGGGTGGGTAATACCTTTGCCAGTATCCAAAAGTGTAGATGAGTCAAGTGCAGACCATCTACCTAAAAAGGCACAATAAGGGTGGTTAATGCTTTTGCCAGTATCTGAAAGCCTAGAGGAGTCAGGTGCAGACTATCTCTGGCAAAGCAGCATGGCCTATCAACCATGTCTTCTACGGCTGACAGAAAGTGGATCTCCTTGGACTGACACCAGAAGTTAAGCCAACTGTAAAAGTCAATAATTTTTTTTTGTTTGTATTGTGGCATCATCCTTGAAGAAGGTAGAATGTTGCTTAAGACTAGGCTTATATCTGCTTGTGACACATAATCTGAGAGCTCAGTCATGTCTCTCATCATATAGTTCAGTGAGTTATATCTCGTCATTCACCCCCACATGGACTATGACGGAGTCATACCGGTTCTTGTGGTCTAGAATGCTTGAGTGACTTGATGGATCCTGGCACCTGATAGACAGCTAACTGTAACCCAATCCTTATCTTACCTGGTGGGGTGAGCATCCATGTATCTCACAATGGAGTCAACTATGACCAATACATTAAGTTTTGTGGTGTTACACCTTATGGGCTTATTTGTTGAGACACTGGTGTGTGTTATTATTTGTTGTGTTTGTTTTATGCATTGTTACGGGTGTAAGTGGTTTCTGTTTGGGAGGACTCTGATCTTTTGGTAAGTTAATAGTGAGTACCTTTTTAATTGTTCCAAGTCTTTTGGGTTTCTAATAACATAATGGGAATGGACCCCATTCCTATGTTAAAGTATGATTAAAGTTCATGAAATTATTATTGTTTCAATCACTGCTCTTCACAGCACTCGCAATGTGCCCAGTAATGACTTCTTTTGCAGTTCGTATGGAGTTACATGTATTGGTAACATTTCCAAATATGATTGTAAATTCTTTTTAATAAGACCCGTTGCTCCTACTACTATTGGAACTGTCTAGGTATCTTTATTCCATGTCGCTCTTGTTTCTGCATGCAGATCCTGATATTTTATGACTTTGTTTCTCTCTGTACGCAAGACACTGTAGTCACTGGGTGTGGCAATATCAGTTATCAATACTACTTTTGTCTTTTTTTCTTGGACTATATCCAGTTTTCTAGCATCTACCTTTTGAACTGTTGGTAATGGGTGATTCCATGGAATATCAACTTCATCATTATCCATGATGCTTTGTGGCTCATGTTTCCAGTGTTTGTCAACCACTTCAATACCATAATGTTTGCACAATCCCCAGTGCAACAGTCTCGCCACATTATTATGCCTTTCAGTATACAGTCCTTCTGCCATTAGTGTGCTGCAACCAGCAACTAGGTGAGTAACTGTTTCCAATTGGGTTTTACAAAACCTACATTTGTATGTTTCTCCCACATGTTCATTGGACTTTGTAAACCAGAGTGTACGTAGCACACTATCTTGGGCTGCCAATATTAACCTTTCATTTCTTGGTTTGAAATCACTTCTCCTTAACCATTCCTGCATTCATTCCTGATCTACATGAGGTTCTTTATATGTGCATCTGTATTTATGTTTTTTTCAACATTTCTTGCCTTCTGATCTGATCCTTCACCTTATATTCTTTCTTTTGTTTTTTGGCACATTCATTTGCTGCCTGTTTTTTATTTGCTTCTGGCTTGATTTCCATTCCTGCCTGACATCGATATGCTTCTGCTAAATTAAGCAGAGAAGTCATCTTAAATTTATTTTCCTCATGTTTCAAAACTTTCACTACATTTGGATCTTGTAAGGTCAGTAGATATGTGTGGAGTCCCATGATTGCAGATTTAATCAAATTCAAGGAGGCACGTCCCTCCTTAGGAACGAAGACTATATAATCTTGGTATGCACTGATTTTTTATAAATCATTTGGTGAGCATGAAACATCCTTCTTGTTTTAATATCTTATCTATCCAACACTTCTTGGGGACAGTGAATTTTACTCCAAAACTGCAAGTTAGGACAGGAAGTGCAAATTGGTTTATAGCTTGGCTCTTGTTCTTAGATATTAATGCTGTTCTCAGGATTAATTTAAGGGCCGGATTCATGAAGGCTTGCACGGAGTCTTAAAGTAGAGTAAGACTCCATGCAGCCAACATATCCGCCGAGCGATCCAGGAACAGCCGGTAGGGACGTGCAACTGAGATCTCTAAACTAGTCCTACACGGACAGGGCTGGGATATGCAAATTACCTCAATTGCAGGTGAAAGCTATGCAAATGAGGTAAATTTGCAATCCAGGAAACCCGAACCTGTCCGAGTAGGAGTAGTGTTACTTGCAGAAACGTACTCAGTTGATAACTGAGTACAGTTCTGCAAATAGCAAAACGGAGCCGTGTCAGCTGGAAATAAAGCATGAATGCACAGAAGGAAGCATGCAATTGCCAAAAATATGGCCATTGGCAATAGGAAGGGATGCAAATTAAAAATAAAATAACTTTTTTTTTATCCCGATCTCCGGAGTTTAACCGTAGCTCAGCACCGCGCAAACGCGCTGCGCCCTAAAAAGCAGAAAATTAATAATTAAGATCCACAAATGTGGATTTTATAGCTAAAAAGAATTTACAATGCAAGGGAATGGCAGGCTGAAGACAACATGGCCACTGAGTAGAGGTTGCTAAGGGGGGAAGCTTAGTCTAAGAGATGTACCTAAACATTAGTAGGCAATCCTATGCAAATGAGAGTTAGGATAGTGAATCACAAGTTTACATAACAAATGAGCACAGTCAGTGGAGTGTAGGAGTAGGATAAGGGGAGCAACAGAATATAAGATAGGTGACATCACGAGGGGGGTATGTATGAAAGGAGTGAAGCTCATTGGAGCAGAGTGTCATGTGTCAGCTTACATTCACATAATAGTGAAAGAGTTGTGTCAACAGGTAGGTCAGGTAAAGTCAAGAAATCGAAGGTGTATGCCGTGGATAACACCAAAGTTTCTTGCTGGGCGTGCATGCGTGCGTGTGCATGCCAATAAACCCGAGTAAGACAGTGTGCATGCATGTAACCATGTGTGCGCGTGTGTAGGCTTGAGTAAGCATATGTAAGGCTGTGTAAACAGTTGTAAGCATGTTTGCGCTGGTGTGCACGCGTTTTAACAAGTATAAGCAAATTTTAGTCTGTGTAAGCATGTGTGCGCGTGTGTTAGCTGCTGTGCATGTGTTTGCGTTTGTGTGCGTGGTGCTCCCCCCTGAGGAAACAGAAAGGAAAAAGGAAGCACACCAAATAGTGGAAGTTACCAGGGAGTACTAGCAGAGCTAGCAGGTGAAAACAATCAGAACAGGCAATTACCCAGGCAGAACACTAGCCCAGCCCAGCACTTAAAACTCTGCAAACAACAGTCCATTATGTTTCTCTTAAGAGACACTGCAACACTGCAGTAAGCTAATAGAAGTGAAAACTGAAAAAGCTTCACTGAGACAAAAAATGTTAGGGGCTGCCATTGCTGTTATAAGGTGACATATGCAACATGCTGAGTGTGGTGATAATGCAAATGCTGCTGGACAACCCACAGTGAATAGACAGAGAAGAGTATACAGGCCCAGGGTTACCTACCAGGGGTTACATGAGCTGGAGATAGTGGAGCGCTATAGAGTAGACAGAGACCTCTTGCAGCAAATTGTTGAGCTGTGCAGGCCACACCTTACACAAAGAACCAAAAGAGGGGAACCCATCCCAGTGGAAACTAAGGTATGTGTTGGCCTAAGAATATTAGCAACAGGTACCTTCCAGAGACCAACTGATGATATGATGGGGATATCATAGGCATCAGCATTCAGGGTACTGCACCAGTTCCTGGATGTCATGTCAGCACATGTCAGTGATCATGTATATTTCCCCAATTCCCATGAATAGCGGAATACCCTGAGGTAGTGGGTGCAATAGACTGCACGCACATACGCATCAAAGCAACAGCTGGTGAGCTTGGTAGGGTCTACTTCAACCGCAAGGGCTTCCCCTCCATCAACTGCCAGGTCGTGTGTGATGCCCAGGGCATAATACTGAATGTGTGTGCTGGCTGCCCTGGAAGCTACCATGATTCCCATATCTGGCATCTGACGCAGCTGTACCAGACATTTATCAATGGGGACATCCCACATGGTCACCTAGTGAGGGATGCTGGCTATGCACTGGAACCGTGGCTGATGACACCCATCAGAAACGCACACACACCTGAACAGGAATGCCATAATGAGGCACACGCACAAACATGAAATGTAATCGAGCATGTTTTTGGGCTGCTCAAGTCACAATTCCGGTGCTTGGACACATCTGGTGGAGCCTTGCAGTACTCACCAACTACATGTACCCAAATTGTCATGGTGTGTGCTATGCTACATAATATGATCCTGCAAAAATACCTGTAGCAGGACCAGCATAGGTCTAGGCCAAACAGCCCCCCACCATTGCCAAGGCCATCACAGGCAGAGCGTAACTCGGAGGAGGAACAACCTGAGCCTGCCGCAGTAGGCAGAAGGAGGCATGCCCAGTATGGTTTGGCCTTGGCAAAGAGGCAATGCATAGCACATACACTGGCTCAGTAGGAACTCTGGAAATTATACCTTTCTCTGACCCGCACATATAGTAAAAGGGATGCCTACGTTGACACTACCTGCTTTCAAACATGTATAGGGAGTGTAATATGTGCATCTGACATAGGCAGCCCTGCATCAACACCTGAGGCATGATTGCTATGTGTTAAGCAAAATAAAGCAGTGCTAAACAGCATTTACCATCATGAAGTATATGTAAACAAAATCACACACACCAACTACTACAAATGTGGTCAATGTAGAGTAATATTGGCCAATGTCCAGCAGTGATGGTTAATATTGAGCAATATTGGACAAGCTGGGTCTAGGTAGGGCATAGCTGAACAAAAGCCAACATGCTCATATTTGCTCCACTGGCCCCTAAGCAGTCTGGTCTGCTCAGTATGAAAATATAAGCGGCGATGGGCCTCGAACCCAGGATACTGTGCACTATAGTCATAGTACTGAACCAGTAAACAATGACAGTATTGCAGTGCTTAGCCTGTATGAAGAAATGTTGATAAGTCTATGCAAAGTATTTCATGGAAACCCTGCAGGCACAGCATAATCCCTGCCGAGTTATGACACAAAGGTGAGTCCAGCAGTAAGAATAGAACCTGACTTTCAACACACACAGTACAAATGTTAATATTGGACACGTAGACATACATCAACAAATGTAGTGGACCTCAGACAGCAACATACTGAAAGGTCACACTGGGCATGCTCACACACTTGAATACATGAGACAAATGTCAGGCAACAGAACACTGACAGTCTGAACTGGGCATGCTCACACACTTAGGCCATGTTGGAGTACACCATTGGGCCACACATAGCAGGCAGTTGCATGTGTTAACCCAGGAACCTCTCACTACCCAGAAATCTGCCCTGTGCATACACTGATATGACAACAGACACGTAAATAATATAGTGGAACCCTGCCATAAGCAAATATGTTCTGCAGATACTAAACGGTTCATAGAAAGTGTGAAAGCAAAGATGATAAAAACCTGCAAACGGTATCAGCAATAAACATTGTGCATCATGAAAATTATCATAGGTTCAGAGGTTGATACTAGGCTATCTGCCCTAGGGCATGTACAAGCATAGCCAGAGTGTGTTTGGCTTCTGCAACCCAGTCTAATCAGAACACTGTGCCTCTAAAAAATAGGTCACACAAGATAGCCCATTCATGTTGAGTGTATTGTGTCTCTGTCTAGCAGGGACCCAGAAGATATCCCATGGGTAAACATGTGGTCACCCATCTACATGTCAAGATGTCACCTGTAGGTGGTCAGTGGGTGGCTCTACCTATGCAAAACCGGGACTACACTCCGGAGTGAGTGGAGGCTTTCTGATAATAATCTGTCCCCCCAGCATGTTGTTTTAACATCAGTGCTGAGGTATATGTCCCTGGAGTGTGTAGCTCCAAGGGAGTTAGATATCCTGAGGTGGAGCATGTCCAGTAAGTCTGGGTCAGATATTGCCTGCAACTACAGGCACACAACACATCCGTGTAGGTGGTAAGTGACTGAGTATAGCTGGAGTTACTGTATCAGAACTGTGCAGGGCATCCCTACATCTGCTCGATGAGTAACATTTGTGGCCATTACAGTTGGTGCAGGTGTCAGGTAAGGTACATCCTAAATGTGGCATAGTAACCAAGCATGGTCGTGAAGAGTATAGGGGCACAATGACCACACGTGATCAACATGTGAAACCATGTGGGATATGGTGGGCTATGTAGACGTACTGTCTAACCACTATGGCAATAGGATTGTCAAAGGCGAGAGTACGGACAGGTTGTGTCCCCAAAACCGTAACAACCACTACTGTATGTAATGGATTACAACCTATGTGGTAATGTGTGGGCATTTTGCCATCCTCAAAGGGGATGACTATGCAACTAATGGCATGTAGCCATGGGCCATGGCTCAGGCACCATTCAACCTATCTCTGTGAGACCCTGTATGAGTATGCATGTGCCAGCAGGAGAGCTGATTATGGCACCCAGTTTGCAGTCATCTGCGAACATGGGCAGCCATAACCCTCCTGTGATAGCCTGTACATCGCATAAATATATACTGAACAAGAGAGGTCACAGGACTGAGCCTTGTGTAATGCCATGTGTAATTGGTGTATAGTCAGACATGGCACCTGCAACACTGAGAATGTGGTTGCTATCCCTGATCCAGGTAGCAATCCATCATGTCAGATATGTTGAGCTATTGATGCTGGGCAGCCTATGCATAATGGCCGAGCGGGGTATTGTGTTGAAGGGTTGTGCAAGGTTCAGGCAGGCTGTGTGGACAACCATCCCAACACTGATGGACCTGGTAACTGTTGAAAGAATATGAACAGGTCCAACAGGCAAGATCTGCCCACAACAATGCTGTAATGTGTAGGACCCAGTGTCTGTAGGTTTCCCATGTCTATATGCATGAGTCCCATTACAATACACCCCATAGCTTTGCAGAACAGGCTAATTAGCCTTTTAGGCCAATATTGCCTGTGGTCTGTTGTGGCAGTATTCAGTGGAGCAGGACCACTATCGTTGTACGCCATTCCGTAGCTACATATGCTGCAGTAACTCTTATGTCGAACAGTGACGTAATGTGAGTGTTATGTCTGTCATGAAGGCTGTGTACGACACAGGCTGGGACACCGTCTGGTCCCATTGATGCTGTGTTGTCTGCTGTGGGGAGGGCAGCACTCACCTGTTTACTCATGATGTCTGGGAGGTTATACTCGGTATGGACAGTACCACCTTAGGGGGGGATGTGGGGGACACATCTGCGCTGAACCCGTTTGCCAGGATGATGGCAATGTCAGTGGGTTCAGGGTATGTTTAGTCAGTATGCAGTAACACACAGCATATCAGTGAGTGCCCAGCCAGGTACCTGAATCGACTGAAGAAGGCCTTGTGAGTGTCCGACGTGTCTGGTGCAATTGTCCGTTAGAAGCGTGCCTGACATAATTACCCAAGTGATTGTAGCTGTCTGCTAGTACAGATCACAGATGCCTTCCCTGTCTGGGATTGTGCTTTATCATGTAGTAGCTTCCTCCATTTGTTGTAAAGTGTATGAATGGCTGGGGTCTACCACACAGGTCCATTGCCATTGCAGGAATGAGTCCAGTTGTTATTTTGGATGTAACGATCCATGCGGTCCACTAGGTGTCCATAGAATGTGTATGTAAAGGATACAGCAGTCTGAGCCATACTTATCACTGACCCAGGGTCTCTGAAGGATACCACCATGGTTTGGAGGAGTGTGATGTTTCCTAAGGGAAGTTCACCAACATTACCCAGGAAGGGTGTTGGGACGGGATATGGATGTCCAGTGAGATAAAGTATGCTCTGCCCTTAGCAATGAGGGGTATATCGCAGGTGTGGAACATAGAGTCCCCATGTCAGTGATGATCATGTCCGATATGTTGTCCCCTCATGTGGGTGTGGTGACCGGTTGTGCCATAGCATATAAGTGTAGAAATAGTAGCAACTGTTGTTTGAGGGTGTTGTGGCCTGAGTACTATCCACAGTCAATGTGTGGGTATTTGATGTCACCCAATATAATGGTGTTTGGGGAGACCTTCATATTGTCCAATGTTCCCAGGAAAGCTGAGTGGGATTGCAGAGTTGGGGAGTGTGGTCTGTAACAGGCAACAAACCAAAAGGCCGATTTGCTCAATGTTAGGTGCATATGTATGGTCTGTGATGCTTTGTGCAGTGCTACCAACCCGGAGGTATGTGTATCTGTGATGTATATGGATACACCCCCTATTTGTATTGGCCATTCCGAGTTATGTGGTCAGAAAGCATGGTACGAAATACAACCGGGTAGTGCTGGTGTACATGTGGGAGTCTGAACCATGTGTCTGTTAGTGCACAGATACTGCTATCCTCCATACTGAGGAGATTCCTGAGTGGGCGCAATTTGAGGGTAATACATCTGGTGTTGAGCAGCATTACCATCAGTGTCGTGTACTCTGTAATGTCTATGGAGGTGGTTCTGTCCTTTGAGCCCCGCTTAAATAAGGCACTATGGTGTCAGCAAGATCTCTAGCCAGTATTCAAAAGTCCAAGGGTGACAGGTGCAAGCTGTCCATAGGAAAGCTATGTGGCATGTTGAGCATGTCACCCCAGGGTGACAGACACTGTATCCCCTTTGAATAACACCAATATGTTAGCCAACTATTAAACATGATCAGTGTGTTGGTATACTGTGACGTCATACTTGGTGAGTGCAAGATGCTAGACAATGTCAGGGTAATACTGGGCTGGGCTACATGATCACAGAGTTCCTCTGTTTCATGTCATGTGGTCCAGGGAGGAATGTTTGAGGTTGTACACACCAGCTTGGACAATGATGGAGCCAGTTCTGGACTTGCTTTGGAGTGACCTGAGTGCATGTGTTATGTGGCGGATCCTGGCACCTGAGAGACAACTCAAAGTGACTATTCCCTTGTTTGGCCTGGTGAGTGGGACAACAGTGTGTTTCACATTAAGTGTCACCTATAACAAGTGTATCAGGTGTGTTGTTTAGCCCAAAGGGCAGTGACTGTGTCGCACACTGACATTGTGAACTGTGTGACATGTGGGCATTGTAGTGGGGTAGCAGTTGTATGTGTGTCTGCTGTGGAGGTCTCTGCTGCTTAGGCAGAGTGTATGTAGAGCCTCATAATATGTATATGTGTGATAATGTGGTTTGTGTGCTGTCACTATCGGTGTATGTGAGACTGATATGTGGTGTGTGTGGTCACCCTCACCACCTGATAGACTATGCCAGTCATGGGTCGAGAGATCTCAGCATCCTGTATGTCAATATTGTTACATCTCCCACATATATGTGAGTGTGATGTGAGGAGGAGAGGGTTGTCTGTGTACATGAGGCAGATGTGACATTGTGTCATAACCACAATATTCACTAGCTGGACTGGAGAGTACACATTAAACCGACCCCTGGACATGCCAGTGCATTATGATGACATACTCTGTAGCCTGAGCACAAAGGATCATTAGGGTGTTAAGTGTGTAAAAGAGTATAACCGGGATTAGTGCTCGGGTTTGTTGGTGTTTTGTAAAGAGTAACTGTGAAGGAGTCCAGACTGAGAATCATGACATGTCCTTCAGCTATGTAATAAATAGTAATGTGCATGCATATATGTGCTGAGCCAGGGACAACTGTACCTTACTGACATTGCCAACATCCTATCAGACAGGCCCATGTATACATACTCACCTCCCACAGACGATAGTCCCTGACATCATACCAGGAGATATCACGTGTAGAATGGCTGAACAGCTCCCCACAAAGCCAAAAGCATGGCAGCAATTGGATTACATTGTCTCAATATGTGTCAGGCATGCACTACAGAACAAACAGACCCTGCACCTGAACAGTCTGTTGAGCCTCACCCACTCCACAGGACCTGGAACCATTGATTGTGTTACAGCAACATAAAGCACTCCCCACATGTGTGGGTGCACAACACATCATGGGAAGTATAGTCCAGTAAGCCTATAAAGTCTGATCTGCATGTCCATGAAGTGCATCAGGGCAGACGTGATAAATAGAGCTATTGGAAACCGACAAACACACAACCCTACCGACAGTGGTATGTTTATGTGCAGATAATAGTTTCCAGGCATGCTACACCATCTGCAAGGCAGCCACCAACAACATACATCATGGAACAGAGCTACACATGTCCCACATAGACTTTGAACAGCTCTTCATCAACATCACATACACATGTCGTATCCACAAAATCAACAATCTGTGCATAGATATGTGTTGACATATGACAAGATGTCAATGTGTCCACAAATAGATCACACAAGGTGAGACTCATGGGGTCCTGTAGAAGCTGTTGATACCTGCCAACCTACATGGATCATTCCTGGGATTGCAAAACAATGTGTACACACATTACCATGTCCAGTCTGATGAATGTCATCATCCTACAAATATACCAGGAGAACAGAAATCACCCAATAAAGCATATAGCGCACCGTGTTAATGTGTATCTCTCTACTATTGTAACATAGTTTGGTAGGGGTTTGAGTCCTGCAAACGCCAAGTGTATGTTGGGGGGTGTGTGTCTATGTTTGTGGTATCCTTGGAGAGGAGTAGCCTTTTTGGAGACTGGGAAAACACATTAAAAGAGGTACATCCCTCTTTGGAAAGTCTGATGATGTCAGCATCCTGCAAATATTCAAGGAGAATATAAACCACCAACTAATGCATATCGCACGCCGTGTTAATGCATATCTCTCTAGTATCATAACATAGGTAGGGGTTTGAGTCCTGCAAACGCCAAGTGGGTGTGTGTGTCACAGGTGGTCAATGCCGTGTGGGTTTGGGGGGGTGTACATGTGTGGTATCCTTGGAGAGAAGTAGCCTTTTTGGAGACTAGGAAAACACATTAAAAGAGGTACATCCCTCATTGGAAAGTCTGATGATGTCAGCATCCTGCAAATATTCAAGGAGAATATAAACCACCCACTAATGCATATCGCACGCCATGTTAATGCATATCTCTCTAGTATCATAACATAGTCAGGTAGGGGTTTGAGTCCGGCAAACGCCAAGTGGGTGTGTGTGCCACAGGTGGTCAATGCCGTGTGGGTTTGGGGGGGGTGTACATGTGTGGTATCCTTGAAGAGAAGTAGCCTTTTTGGAGACTGGGAAAACACATTAAAAGAGGTACATCCCTCTTTGGAAAGTCTGATGATGTCAGCATCCTGCAAATATTCAAGGAGAATATAAACCACCCACTAATGCATATTGCATGCCATGTTAATGCATATCTCTCTAGTATCATAACATAGTCAGGTAGGGGTTTGAGTCCTGCAAGCGCCAAGTGGGTGTGTGTGCCACAAGTGGTCAATGCCGTGGGGGTTTGGGGGGGTGTACATGTGTGGTATCCTTGGAGAGAAGTAGCCTTTTTGGAGACTTGGAAAACACATTAAAAGAGGTACATCCCTCTTTGGAAAGTCTGATGATGTCAGCATCCTGCAACTATTCAAGGAGAATATAAACCACCCACTAATGCATATCGCACGCTGTGTTAATGCATATCTCTCTAGTATCATAACATAGTCAGGTAGGGGTTTGAGTCCTGCAAACGCCAAGTGGGTGTATGTGCCACAGGTGGTCAATGCCGTGTGGGTTTGGGGGGGTGTACATGTGTGGTATCCTTGGAGAGAAGTAGTCTTTTTGGAGACTGGGAAAACACATTAAAAGAGGTACATCCCTGTTTGGAAAGTCTGATGATGTCAGCATCCTGCAAATATTCAAGGAGAATATAAACCACCCACTAATGCATATCGCACGCCGTGTTAATGCATATCTCTCTAGTATCATAACATAGTCAGGTAGGGGTTTGAGTCCTGCAAACGCCAAGTGGGTGTGTGTGCCACAGGTGGTCAATGCCGTGTGGGTTTGGGGGGTGTACATGTGTGGTATCCTTGGAGAGAAGTAGCCTTTTTGGAGACTGGGAAAACACATTAAAAGAGGTACATCCCTCTTTGGAAAGTCTGATGATGTCAGCATCCTGCAAATATTCAAGGAGAATATAAACCTCCCACTAATGCATATCGCACGCCGTGTTAATGCATATCTCTCTAGTATCATAACATAGTCAGGTAGGGGGTTGAGTCCTGCAAACACCTTGTGGGTGTGTGTGCCACAGGTGGTCAATGCCATGTGGGTTTGGGGGGGTGTACATGTGTGGTATCCTTGGAGAGAAGTAGCCTTTTTGGGGACTGGGAAAACACATTAAAAGAGGTACATCCCTCTTTGGAAAGTCTGATGATGTCAGCATCCTGCAAATATTCAAGGAGAATATAAACCACCCACTAATGCATATCACACACCGTGTTAATGCATATCTCTCTAGTATCATAACATAGTCAGGTAGGGGTTTGAGTCCTGCAAATGCCAAGTGGGTGTGTGTGCCACAGGTGGTCAATGCCGTGTGGGTTAGGGGGGGTGTACATGTGTGGTATCCTTGGCGAGAAGTAGCCTTTTTGGAGACTGGGAAAACACATTAAAAGAGGTACATCCCTCTTTGGAAAGTCTGATGATGTCAGCATCCTGCAAATATTCAAGGAGAATATAAACCACCCACTAATGCATATCACACGCCGTGTTAATGCATATCTCTCTAGTATCATAACATAGTCAGGTAGGGGTTTGAGACCTGCAAACACCAAATGGGTGTGTGTGCCACAGGTCGTCAATGCCGTGTGGGTTTGGGGGGGGTGCACATGTGTGGTATCCTTGGAGAGAAGTAGCATTTTTGGAGACTGGGAAAACACATTAAAAGAGGTACATCCCTCTTTGGAAAGTCTGATGATGTCAGCATCCTGCAAATATTCAAGGAGAATATAAACCACCCACTAATGCATATCTCCCGCCATGTTAATGCATATCTCTCTAGTATCATAACATAGTCAGGTAGGGGTTTGAGTCCTGCAAACGCCAAGTGGGTGTGTGTGCCACCGGTGGTCAATGCTGTGTGAGTTTGGGGGGGGGTGTACATTTGAGGTATCCTTAGAGAGAAGTAGTCTTTTTGGAGACTGGGAAAACACATTAAAAAAGGTACATCCCTCTTTGGAAAGTCTGATGATGTCAGCATCCTGCAAATATTCAAGGAGAATATAATCCACCCACTAATGTATATCGCACGCCATGTTAATGCATATCTCTCTAGTATCATAACATAGTCAGGTAGGGGTTTGAGTCCTACAAACACCAAGTGGGTGGTCACTGGTGGTCAATGCCGTGTGGGTTTGGGGGGGGTGTACATGTGTGGTATCCTTGGAGAGAAGTAGCCTTTTTGGAGACTGGGAAAACACATTAAAAGAGGTACATCCCTCTTTGGAAAGTCTGATGATGTCAGCATCCTGCAAATATTCAAGGAGAATATAAACCACCCAGTAATGCATATCGCATGCCGTCTTAATACATATCTCTCTAGTATCATAACATAGTCAGGTAGGGGTTTGAGTCCTGCAAACGCCAAGTGGGTGTGTGTGCCACAGGTGGTCAATGCCGTGTGGGTTTTGCTTTTACTACGGTATGACATATGTTTCAAACAGTATGTGCATTGCACACATCGGGTATCTGCATGTCAAATAAATATTTGTACATGTGACCTCAATCAGTACATAGGTGTGAAGCCTGCATACGACATGAATGCATTTGTAACCTTCGACAGATTGTGCCACTGCTTCACAAATCATAGGTCACATATGTATGTCTGTGTCAAGCCCGGCCAGTGTAGTGAACCGTGGCCAAGGACATCTCTGCCACACACACCCATGACACATGCTATAGAGTACTGTGAGTGAGGGTAATTGCCAGGGTACATGTCAAACATGTTCATACACAACAACGACTGGCAATAATGGACAGTCATTATAGGTGTACACCATCCCTGTGGATATGCATGCAGGCCCCTAATGTGTTATGTGAAACACCGAGGGACCCCACAGTGCCTTTGGATATGTGGACACCAAGGGACAGATGACATAACACGTGTCTGTACACATTGGTACCCAACATACATGTTGAGGGCTACCACCTATGTGGTACTGTCGGGATAGTATGTATAGTAAATGTGAATGAATATGCCATAGACGGCTTACTGCTATACAGCATGTATTGGACAACAGGTATCTGTCTGTATGATACCCTTGTGTAGGATATGCGCCCCATCCAGGGAATGCATTGTAGGCCAATGCATGCATTTACAGATGTTGATGGACATATCCCAGTGTATTTGCATGTACCTAAGAGGGGAATATGCCACACAGGTGTGGTCTCAGGAAAGTGTGGTGATCAATACCACTGGTTACTGTTATTGTATAGTACTGGAAGGATCCAACTGTTACTGAGTTTCCTACAACTGTGAATCATTTGCCAGGACATCATCTAATGATTGGTTATAGTCATGCTGTTAAGATGGTGTATACTACCAGACTGCAGTTTATTGACAGATATCAACAGTATCACCCACAGCATAGTGCCAACCCATGTCATACATACATGTGTACCCATATTAGTACATATCTGTAGTAGAATGCATACTGGCCATCAAAAGATACCATGAGATGTTAACAATGTGTAGAACAGGGTATGTCGCACATCCCACGTGCCCACTATGCATGCACATGCAGACAGTGCGCAGGCACCATGTTCACAGATGTACACCCATTAATTTGTAATGCACACATCACACACCTACTGTCCACTCACTAACACATGCTGACAACACTGTACACTTCAGCCAAGTGGCACATGGGTGGACATTACATACTCAGGACTAACACTGGTGTAAACAATGCTACAATGACTATCACAGCTGTGATGCATAATGCCTGCAAAGGTATACCTACAAGGATATCATTACACTTTCCTGTTGTCAACTTGCTACTATTGCTACACTGCTATAATGTCACCCTGTGCATCAGAACCATGTTAGCCTGTTCCTGCATCAATGTTTCAGATGACAGGAGGTGGCACAGGTGTCATCATATGCACAGGGTGTGTTTTAGGTTTGCCAGAGCCCGACATTGACCCATCCAGTCGGCATGTCTGTATGTGTATGTGTGTGTGTGAGAGACAACAGTACTGCATGGGCCAATGTTGATGTAATATGTGTGTGTATGTGTGAGCCCTAGTTGTATGGTAAATGTGTGCGTGTCTGCATGCACACAACTCCACCATGTGGCTGCCATATACGGGCGGTTGTGGGAGAGCCACAGACTGTACCTGCTAGGCCATACAGATCACTGTCTCTGGACATGGTACCTGTGCCTAGCAGGGGTGCTACGGGCAGTATCGGGTACCAACCCTGACTGGGTGCTGTCATCAGAGGCAGAGGTATGATGACTGGACCCATGTCCCTGCTGGGACTGGCCAGTGCCATGTGCATGTGGTCTAGTAGGATAGTCAATATGGACAGGCCAGCCCCAGCATTGCTAGGGCTGGTACTGTCACTACGGGAGCGGCTGTGATCCATGGTCCGTCCGCGATGACTGCCAGCTGATGCTGTTGCTGGCATGCGTCCGCATCGGCTTCTCATCCATTCTGCACGGTCCTGGCTCATGGCTAACACATCGTGGAGGACATCTAATGTCTCCCTCCAACGGCTATCGATGACCTCAGTGTAATTCCGGATGGCACCAGTAAGGTCATGGATGCTTTCATTGATAGCAGTGTAATGGACCCTCTGCAACCTTAGCCCCTGTCGGGTGTACTGTTCCATACGTGCCTGTGCCTGCATTACAGCCCAGAACATACTGGAGGTTGTAATACCTCTGGGGTCACGTCTGCCAGGGGCAATACGACCAGTGGTGCTCCCCTGAGAACCCCTGGACATCCGCCTATGTGGTACCATTCCAGTAATCCGGCTATGGCTGCTGTGAGGGGATGCACGTTCATAGGTACCACACTCTCCGGGTCAATGCCAAATGTATGCTGTCCCTCAGCTAAGGCCATTGGTGACGAGGGATGTATAGGCAGTATGAGTGTGCACATAGATGGGGTTGACCGCTGTGTAGTGTCGATTGGTGGACCAATGACAGACCCTGTCAGACCTTCCTGTGCCACAATACATGTCTAATCATCTCCACTATCAGCGGGAGTGACATCAGGTTCCCCGCTGCATTCAGCCACCCCTAACTCAGCACCTGTGGAAGGAAGACAGGAAACACACTTTACAATCTGTATGTGATGTTAGCACACATGCACACATGAACACATGCACACATGCACACATGCACACATGCGCACATGCACACATGAACACATGCACACATGCACATAAATACACTGCTCACCACAGCACATACACACACACACACACACACACACACACACCAGCAATCCAACACATACACAATAGTGGGTGATGGTGGGTGACAGTATCACAAGACAAACAGCCACCACACACGTATCAGCATGCAGAATATGTGTTGATCAAGACCATGCAGTGCAAGTGTAGACAGCCCTATTTAATTACATTATACATGGCTTTGATGCATATGTGTAGTTGTTCAGTGATTGGGTACACCCTGAAACAGAGTGTGTACATGGACACAACATTGCTGTGCAAGTATTATCTGCTCTGCAATGTCATGTGCACCATCACTCAATGGTATACATACCATGGCTGCATGTGTTATCTGTGTGACACATAGATTGCCATGTCTGATGACAGTGTCTGTGTCTATAGCACATAATAATGGGCACAGGTGTAGCAAATGCATGCAATGTACAGACATGGGATGAGTGGTGCATGTAGACATGAAAGAATCCCAATGCTCGACATGGACATTGTACAGTGGTTATGGTGAGTGTGAGGCATATTGCAGATATGTCAGTGCCAGCCATGACATGGCATGCTACACCACTGCAACATTAAACACCACACATACCCAGTGTGTGTCATGTGACCTATACACCCAATAGCATTCCAGGACATATATGTGACTCTTTGTACAGATGGTGACTGATGTGCAGAATGTGTATACTAGCATATGTAAGCACACACACAACATGCTATGCATGATGTGTATAGGTGCATATGTTTGCACACACAGAACAATGAGGTGCGCAGCAAAGACTGCTATGTGTAGTACTGTGGTCACTGTAACCGGATGGGGTGTAGTACCATGTGACATCATAATCATCATGCATCTTGTGGTCACTCACGGCTACTAGTGTGTGACAGACCCCCGCCTAGCATGCTGTACCTGAAATGCAGTGCTGTAGATACGTTCACTATTGCACAGCCACTTTGTACATGGGTGTATGAGGTGCCCAGTAGGGAGCATTGCCTCACATGACTGTGTTATGTGTTGAAGAGTGCTGCACAACTCCATGATAGGCCTCTACCCCCGAGGTACATCATGTGTGTGTGGATGACATGTGGGATACTGAAGTGTGACCTTACAGCAGGTGTGTGATTACACCATATGTAGCATGACTTTGTGTACTACATGTGATAAATGTGTTATGTTGTGTACAGGTGTTGCAACTATGCCTATCCAATGTGCAGTACGGGGTTGCCACAACTGTGTGTCATGCTCTGTGTATTGCATGTCATTGAGGCAGCTACTGACATTACTGAGCTGTGCAACGTTTCACAGCAAACATGCATGGCATGCATTATTCGTAGGTGTGTTACGTGTACATGGCCTACACCTCACCTATGACATGCATATTTCATTGCCAACATTGCAGGTATAACACACTCACCAGCATGGATCAGCTGTCCTGCCGTCACACCAGAGGGACCTATGAGAATATGAGAGGGTTCATCAGTGGCCACAACTGTGGCATTGCTACAGTGGGTATGCTAAACTGCAGTACAACAACAGTCAACAGTCACAGGTGTAGGGATATTATTCAAACTATCCGTATTGCACAACACTAGGCAGCTGAACTGCTAAACACACAGTACACATCTCACATACACATAATCTAACAATACAGTTAAATGTAGTCTACAGATTGAGCATGTTACCTGCTTGCTCCAGGTGGATGTCCTGGGTGGCTCCGGCCTCCATTTCAACACATGTCAGTGGATGATGTAGCTGTTGTCCAGGAGCCACCATGCTTAGGAGCAGCTCCTCTGCTCTGGTGAGGGGGGATGAATGGCCACCCCTCCACCTGTGGCAACCTGCTGTCTTTGGATATCATACGCACGCTGCCGGACTTGTCTAATTAAATCACTGCAGTGATGGCGTACCTGCTCATATGTCCGGTTATGCATGCCTATGTCATTTACCTGACTAACAAGTTCTTGCCACAGTGCAGTCCACTCCTGCTGGTGCTGGCTGCTTCTGGAGAAGAGCATTGTGTACCGCTGCAATAGGCTGTCGAGTATCACCTCTTTCTCATCTGCTGTATACACTGGGTTGCGGTGGTGGGCCATCTGGATGAAAAAGATATGAACAATATGTGTGAGAGTGTCCTGTGTTACACTTTACACCTTTGCCCACAGATATCACTTTACTGCCATATATGCCATCCTATTCTCTGTCAGAGGTTTCACATGTTCAATACCACTTATTGGTTCTCAGGCCACAACTAACTAACCCTGCCTGGCAGACTCTATATATCACGCTACTATACAACAGTTCCCGACACACTGTTTGTGATACATTGCACAACCTCAAGACAGGGGTGTATATCACACCGATGCATGAATAGAGATGTCATCCATTGCAATGGATGTATAGTACAGGTACAGTAGTATCAATGAACCACCCTAGTCATTGATGCCATAGCCCTGCCTAACAGATGTGTCCAGTTGTTACTATAGGTGGCATACTGCTGTAACAGACTATATATGTTGCTGGATACACACATTTACCCTGTAACACACATATGATTGCAGCCATTGTACAGGCATAATCACACACACATCAGGCAAACATACAATGCACCACTGTATGCCAACACAGATGAACATTACCTGTGTACCATATGGTACTGTGTGCTACTACCTACACACCCTTATGTCTGCATTCTGTCCTCTGTGGAGACTACAGGAAACACACATGACAGTGTTTCCAAGCAATGTGAACACACACCATACTGTGCTGTTTAGGCCTACAGCTTCAGGTAGTACTACAGTTCATATTGGTGATGGATTCACCAGCAGTACCATTCACTAAGCATACATGTATTGCTTTAGCCTACAATGAGACACCACATTCATCAACGGAGAACTACGTCACATCGTCTGCTGTACTACTATGTCTGCCTAACAGTAAATTACACACCAGATGCTGTCCTCACAGCTAGGATAGGTACTACCATGTCAGATACAACATCACACTAAGCTATCACACGTTTACAGACCTTGCACACATTCAGCGTTACACTTATGCAACCTCACATAGCAGCTATTGCATTAAGTACATGTGTGAGTGCATAGTGTCATAGGTAGGTAATATGCTATTGGCCCTAGGGCCTACAGCAGCCTAGCCATATGCTACCCTGGCCTTTGACACACATGTACTTTGATTTCACTTGCCCCTGCCAACCTGAACCACATAAGTGTTTACTGGGGTGTATTACCAATCTCCCTCACAATCATCAGGGGTATTTATAACAACTGCTAAGGAGGAGCCTTGTTTGCTATTGCTATGTGGTCTATTCCGGTATATGGCATATCTCTGAGATGGGAACCTATCCCTCCAGCATGTGCCGTTTAGTGAGCTGACAAAGTTTAGGGTCCTAGAGTGTGTATCCCAGAGGGATTGTGATATGTTGCCATGGTGGTTGTCACCCAGCTATGGTGTGACATACCTCTGTATGTCCGGTAGAGGTTACCTCTGTGTGGCCAGTATG
This sequence comes from Protopterus annectens, assembly GCF_019279795.1. NCBI lineage: Eukaryota > Metazoa > Chordata > Ceratodontiformes > Protopteridae > Protopterus > Protopterus annectens. The sequence continues at coordinate 466,269,971 of NC_056751.1, forward strand.
CAATACAGTGTACTTGTGGTTTTGTGAGTCAGTCTGCATAGGGCATCTGTTTGCAGCCAGTATTACCCTCTGGGGGGGGGGTCTGTCTGTGGCCTGTTCACCTGGTGTAGTTGTCATGTGAAGTACATACCACACAGGGCATTGTGATGAGTAGAGGGGAACTCTACCCTATAAACCTGTTGTCATGATACATACCACACAGACAGATTACAGGTGTAGTGTGGCACTGTCTTCATCAAAGCGGAGGCTACTGTCCACCTGTGTCCCATGTTCCCTTATCACACCTTCACTGTTAGATAGATCTCTACCTATGTGGTAGTTAATGGGTACACTGTTTTGGGAAGGTGGAATGGCACTGCAGTATCAACACTTGTCTACAGTCCATGCCTTGGTCACCATACACCTGTTGAGGTACATATGAACCTGTGTCTCTCTGTCACTCTCTCTCACTCTATATGTGTATATATATATATATATATATATATATATATATATATATATATATATATATATATATATATATATATATATATATATATATATATATATATATATGTAGATATATATATATATATATATATATATATATATATATATATATATATATATATATATATATATATATGCATATCTATACACATACATGTACACATCCATTGCTGTACACATGGATGTATATATAGGCACATGTACAGTCCACCTTTCATGGTGGGGATATCATATCGCGACAGTTGTGGGATGTACAGGTATGTGACTAAATTGCACAGTGTTGTGCAGAATGCATGTGGGTGTCCTCAGTCCTTGTAGCATTATGCAGGTCTCAGGGACTAGGCGCAATGTTCCCTACAAA
>NC_056751.1:466278820-466388820 GCF_019279795.1 Protopterus annectens
TCATTAGTGGACTCCTTCTTCTTCTTCTTCATATCATACATGTGCTCTTTTGTCCTACTTTTTACCTCCTGATTGTCTTTCCCACATAAAAAGCCAAACAGGAGGTACAGGTTGCTAAATAAACAACTCCTAAAGTTTCACAATTGTATCTCCCAGGGCAAGCTATACTCCTCTCATAGTGGGGGACACTCACATAAGGCCCATCATTGACAAGTCTACAGTATTTGCACCTGCTGCATTTACTCATCTGTTTCCCTTAGATGACAAAAACCTAGTATGGGGGTGTACCTTCCAAACAATTTGTAATGTTTCTTCATTTACTGAAAACTATTGTGGGTGCCTCCTCCATTGTATACTTAAGATCTTCTGCAAAGACAATATTTCAAATCTTCTTAACTATATTCACAAATTTGTAAATGTTAGTACTAAATGGCAAGAATAAGGCTGAATTAATCCCCTATTTATGCAGCCATCGGTGTCAACTTCCCCAGCTTACTGCACACCTAACAACAGTGCAAATGTGACAGATGTACTGTCAATTATTTATTCTTAACCATGTCTAACAAGCTTTGTGGGTAACCCCACTCCTTGAACATTGAAATCACTTGCTCAATCTATGTGAATCTGTGCGAAAATCTATCTATCCTTTATCCTCACTGATAAGCCTTGAAATATGTGCTAACTGCCCTTTCACTATACCATTTTGATGTGTGGGATGGCAGCTACCAACATGCAAATATGCATTTAAAAATACTTCCATTCTATACAAATTTTGTGTGAACTGTACTGTCCAATTGACATATCCTTATCCAATATGTTGTCCAAATAATTAATCTCTTTAAAAGCAAACCAATAGGTAAACATCATAAATTGAGTAGTATTCTCCAAATAAGTAATATAAAAAAATCAAGTGAGCCTCACTTCTTTTCTACAAAATCAGAATATCATCAAGAAGTCTAAAATATGCATGAACATCAGCAAACTATTCAGATGAAGAAACATACTGATCCTCCCAGACTGTCAGCACAACACTGGCATATAAAGGGACACAAGTTGGCCGAATAGCCACACAAGTTGTCTGGTGAAAATATTCCCCTTCAAAATAAATATAATTGTTTTTCAACAAATCTAAAAAAAAAAACAACCAAGGGCATTGATTTCTAGACTGGAAAACTCATTGCAACTTTCCTTCATGTAAAAATGTTCCAGTCTTATCTGATGTGGCAAAACAGAAAATAAAGTTACCACATCAGCAGTAGCAAAAATTATGTCTTCAAAAAGTAAGTCCATCTCATTTGCTTCAAAAAGTGCCATGAATCATGCAAGGCATGCAACTTGCTGGCTAATGTGCTTAGCACATGTATCTACAGTAGATATAAAAAGTGTACACACCCCTGTTAAAATGCCAGGTTTTTGTGATATAAAAAAATTAGACCACAATAAATCAGTTCAAAACATTTCCCGCCTTTAATGTGACCTATAACTTGTACAATTCAATTGAAAAACAAACAAATCTGTTAGGAGAAGAAAATATAAAAAATAAACAAAATACAGTAAACTGATTGCATAAGTCTAAACACCCTTAAACTAATACCCGGAGGAAACCCACACGAACGCAAGGAGGGCACGCAGACTCCACACAGAAGGCACCCCAGCTGAGAAATGAACAGGAGAACCTCTTGATGTAAGGTGACAACACTGCCACTGCAGCAATATAGTGCAAATAACAAAGGGGAAAGAGGACAGACCCATCTGGTTTCTCTGCTCAAACAGAAATCATCAGAAAGGAACCCCTCCCACTTAGAGAACTTCATCATTGATCTGATTTTTCAGTGTTAAGGTGTTATCCTAAATGTAAAAACAAACCAATATAGCAGACAGTCCCCAAAACAGTCCGAAAGCAGTCCAAATGTTTAAGAACACAATCCAAGTGTTTAAGCATTCCTTTATTGTCGAATTTTTTAGTTATTATTAGTTTTAGTTATGCAACTAGTCCGGTTTATTTTACATTAAGTGCTGCTTGATAATTGATTGTTTTTTTAGTGAGTGTATTTAAGATATTTGTTTATATAATATATGTTTTAAGTATATAGTTGCTAGTAGATAGTTCAACAAATCTATTGCATTTAATTTAAGCTATACAGTATATATTATTTTGGCAGGTTTTATTGTATTTTAGGACAAGTTTATAATGTTAAATTAATTAATGTAGTTGATTGGTGTGATGAATTGATAGGTGGTTGAGAGCACTAGTACTAATCATAGGATTCAAATACAGTTTTTGTGTAATCTCATGTGATCTGAAGAAGTCTTGCTACCAGCGAGATGAAAAGTGCTTAATGGAATAAAGTGTTGCTGTGTTCTTAAACACTTGGATTGTGTTCTTAAACATTTGGACTGCTTTTGGACTGTTTTGGGGACTGTCCGCTATTTTGGTTTGTTTTTAGCTTATTTTTGTTGCCATTTTCTGAGTTTATCTTAAATGTAGTTTGACTACTGTTATGGTTGATAATCTGCCATTTCACCTTTCTTGTTTAGTAAAAAAAAAAAATATCGGTGTATATTTTAATACTCATGTTTTCTCTGTGCATTCCAGCGTTTGGAAGAACACCTGTAATTCATGTTTTTAGCCCATATGAAGATGGAATTAAGTTGATCTGTACATCTGCTGCATGGTACCCTCAGCCAAAAGTTCTGTGGATTGAAGAAGATGGAGAAGGCTTAGAAAACAGACCTGAAACATCTTTGAAAGTGTGTAATAATACAGGTGCTTATGAAGTTCACAGCTCAGTTATTGTGAGATCACATTCCAAAAGTGCTTTGTCTTGCATCATACAAAATACATTACTAAAGCAGGAAAAGGTATCAAGAGTAATGCTGTCAGGTAAGTAAACTAATAAGTATCCTATCAAAAAATAAAAAAATGTCAAATAAATACATTTATTTAATAAATCATGGGAATTTGATGGATTATTTAATTAATTCTTATTCACTATGGAATGGAATGTATGTGTACCTCAGTGCACTAATATTACAGCTGTTTTCCTACAATCGCAGTTGGTGACTAAATTGTGATATGCCTTACATAAGCTATAGCCAGCACATTGAACTCAAGTAAATGTTGTTATTCTACTATATTAGTAAAACAGTTCTCCCGTCTGGAATATATCTTTGTTTCTGTTGTTTAAGTAAATGATATTCATACAGAAGCAGGAGTCTGTTTGATAATGTGACAGCTTTGTTAGCTTGTGCCAGTTAGGTGAATGCAAAACTGTATCTCATTAAATTCATCCTTCTAAGTAATATGCACAGAAGCAAAAATATATAAACTGTAGTTTGATGGTTTGCAGACTTTACTGAGCCTAGCTGCACCATGGCTGCATATCAGTTATTCTGTTATTTGTGCAAAGACAGATACATATATAACAGACACATATATGCATACATATATATATATATATATATATATATATATATATATATATATATATATATATATATATATATATATATATATATATATATATATATTTTTTTTTTTTAATGGGTTCTTGTCAAATTGTCGAACTGTCATTTGTTTTTATTTATTTATTTACTATTTGCTCACAAGGTAAGTGGACTGATCTTCTGATCCTTTTCAGCCATGACTGAAGCTCAAAGAGGAGAAAATACATCACAGTCTTTCAATTAGCAATATTATACAAAAACTGTAGTTTCACTCTTAAAGGAGTGTAGTGACCATGTTTTAACACCTTATAAATAAGAGTATTTATAAGAAAAGTGGCCCTATGAGGCCCTGACAACCATCTGGATTTTTTTAGTTAATTGCAATGGTGCAACTGGGAGTCTGCTAATAGAATGAATCTGCAGATTTTATTCTTAGCTGACAGTATTCTGTGAGAATTGTGGGCTGAATGCATAAGAGGAAAAGGAACACCATGTTCAAGCTTGGGTATTCAAATATATTTAGCTATGGCCCTGCGAGCAGCAGGTGAATGGAGGTGACTGATCTCGTCGCATCATTTTTAACTGACCAAGGACTTTATTAGTTACAAAATGTGAGTGTGTGTGTTGCAGGGTGGGGTAAAGGAAATGGAAGGGATGAATATTAGGCCTAGGTACATCTGTTCAGTGACATTAAGTAATCTGTCGCCATTAAGACTTGTTAAGACAATAGGTGGAATCAGTAGGCAATTTCTTGGATGAGGCAAAGATGTTGACATTGGTTTTCTTGAGGTTAGTTGGTAGTTCTTAGTAATGGACCAGGTGCATAACTTAGTGAAACTGTCCTATAACTTGGTTTGCAGGTCAGAGTGACTAGTACTTGATTGCAGGAGGTGCATATTATCTGCTTACATTATAAAGATTTGGTGATTCTAGGGGAGATCATTAACAAAGTGAGCCAGAACAGAAGAGGACCTAGCACAGACCCTTGAGGTACACTTGTATTAAGTTTACCAGCAGTAGAAGATGAGATATTGCTGGTAAACTTAATACGAGTGTATCAGCAGTAGAAGATGAGATATTGCTATGAACTTCAAACAATTTGTCCTTTAAATAGCTGTGAAACCAGCAGATAGTATTATCTCCAAAGTTGAGTCTTTTGAGTTCATTGAGAAGGGTATGGTTGACCATTTCAAAAGCTCTTGTCATGTCAACAAAGAGACCTGCAGTAATAAGTCCCTCATTCAGGTTGCAATAAATGGTATCAGTGGCCATTACCAAGGCCATAAAGATACTTGAAATGCCAGCAAACAGTTTGAAAACTTCACTTTTTGAATTTAGCCAGTATTTTTGTGTCTGAGATTGCAGTGTACCTGGGAATGAAAATGTTGCCCTTTCTCCACTATAGTATGATCTCAGAACTGGTATATATAAGTAACTGGGGGAGGGATGCAGGATGCTTTATATTAGAAGTATATGACATGGGGTATAAAGCATGTTCAGGAGCAGTTATAAGTATGGCTATCATAAAGTTTATATTAGAAGTATGGAGATGGAGGGTGAGCAGTGTCATAAAATAATGATATAGTTGGGAGATGCTAGTAAATATATTCAGTTATTGGTGAAGACTTGTTTTATGTAAAGTATTCTTAATGATGAAAATGGTTTGACAATATGGCAGGCTAAAGTTAACAGTGGCATTTGTCCCGGAGATGTACAGGAGCAGGTCCACTGATTTGTTAAGTAAATATTTAGTTGTTCTTTAAATGCATTTGCCTTCTGAATGGATTTAAGTGGCAGTGGGATGGGGTTCCATAGTTTAGCTATACTATTGGAATATAAAGAGTCTCCTGTGTCATTAGATGATTTGGTTATAGTGATTAGTCATTTTTATCTAGAGTGTAAAATTCAACTGAGGAGTAGTGTTGTGTTAAGTTGTTAAGGGATGGGTAATTTTCTGGCTTATGGAGAGGTCTGTGTGTTATAGCCGGCTAAGAAATAGCTAGGTCATGAGCTAATTCTAACCAATAAGACAGAAACCTCAGAATCATGATGCCACCCAGATACGGAGCCAGTTGGTAACAGGAATAACTAAAAAAGTCACAAAAAAATTAAGCTTGCTACTGCCTGAAAATAGAAAAGCCACCAATGAAATACTGTAACAATAATGGATTTAATCAGAGCACTTTTGCCCCTTACAATTAATATGGGACTTCATCAGAGATAAAAGCCAACATAATTTCCTTAAATGGTAGTAAACCAAACCCACCCAATTAAAACCATTCATTCTTAAAGCAATGCACAATATAATCATATTAAATTGCATTCACAAATAGTTAATATTTAAAACATTATATAAATATCTATTAGAAGGTGATAAAAAGTTTACAAAATTTTTTTAAATTAACTATTGGTAGATTTAAACTTTAACACAAGCAGGACAGAGATCATGTTGGTCAGTCCATTTAGACCAGCAGCATATAATTTAATCTGCCAGTAAAGTTCCTTAATTTACAACATAATTTTCCATGGGCCACCTCTATTATCCTGTTTTAAAATATCAAAACCAAAAAACTTAAAGCTGAGGTTTCTGTCTCATTGGCTGGTGTTTTGTTCATTTCTGGTTCCAGGTTCACGCTTGATGTGGTAATTCTAATGATTTAAATTCTCTAAGCACTGATATGTTCTCTTGTTATAGTTTAAAGAAATGTTTCTGTTTAATTCTAATATAGCTCACGTTTGGACACTTGTGATACTTGAACTTTAGTGAAGACCAGGACACAATAGAGGAGAGATGTTAGTAAAAAAAGCAGAGGCTACACATCTTCTGGCTATGTCAGTGAGACAGGTTTTTACTCTGTATAATGTACTTAGTTGCTGATGAGTTTTTTAACCATGTGTGGTACATGGTGGTCAGATTTCAGTTAGTCATCTTGTTCTATCATGGTGTTGTTGTCAGAAATGGTAGTGAATACTGGTAGAGATATATTTTGGGGTGAAAAACTGTAATTTAGTATTTTAGAGTTTAGCAGTAGTTGTAAATTATTTAACCATGTTTCAATTGATAATGAAGATTTTAGTTTAGAGAGATATTTGGCAGTGTAGATTAGGGTCAAGTCATCAGTATTTTTGTAGCAGTGTACAGGTCATTGGTAAGTATCCTGAAATGTAATGGACTTAGTATAGATCCTTGTGGGACACTAATAATTACAGGCAATAAGGTGGAGAAATATATTTTTCTATTTCACTGTTTGTGCTCTGTTTGCAAGGTAGGTATGGACGCATTCTAGTGTAGTGTTGGGGAGTCCTATGGATGACAGTTTATGTAAGACTTTCAAGTGGGTAACATTATCAAAAGCTTTTGATAAGTCCAGAACAGTTTATATTACTAGCGTGTAGGTTTTGATTGGTTAAATAGTAGGTTGTCTAATTGTTGATGATATTTTTTTTTTGTTTGGTTTCTCCCACAACAATGGGGAGAAGGAGAAAATCCCCTACCACGCTGCCTGCTGATCTCAGAAAAAACACACAATGTATTACAAGTTAGAAGTGTAAGTAAACATAAAACCCATTCAATTATGCTGTTAAATGTCAGTGCAACAATCAAAGAAACAGGCTTTAATAAAATCCTTCAAAATAGCAATGGCAATTTAACAAAGCTGGACTCAATGTAATGGAGCACTCCATATATATCTATATCTATCTGTTTATATATCTAGCTCTCTTCTTTATATATATATATATATATATATATATATATATATATATATATATATATATATATTTATATATCTATATCTATATATCTATATGGGACTACTTCTCTTGTTTGAAATTACACTTGTTCGAATAAGAGAAGATCCGGACCCACTTTAATGAAAGTGCAGTTAACCAAAAGTGCACTTTCACAAAACGCACTAGGATCCATTTTAGCTCTTGGCCATCAACCTTGAGCACACACTTTGTTAGCTGTAGAGCAATAGTGAATAGCTATAGCACAATAGCACTTTATGGCTTCTTGTTCATGTACTGCATCCCTGGTTGCCTAGACATGAGTCTCTTACCCACCGTCCATACCATATTTGGCTATACAGCCCTGTTTTCCATATTTTAAACAAAAGATAGGAGTCAAATACTTTGGCCTTGGGAGAGGACTTTTCAACCAACTTATTAGCAGTTTCTTTAAACATGCTTTCATAAGATAATACCCTTTCTATGAAATTGGTGAGCTCTAGGGGTCAGCTTGACACACCCAGCATTTGATAGTGGCTGGCAGGACTGTCTTAAATCAGAGTATAACAAAGATTTCTATGATTGCTTATTTGCTATGTCCTTCAGGGCCTAATTAATATTTCACTTTGTGTTTCAGCTCACTTAGCTGATTCATTACTAACTTAGTTGAAAAAAGACTCACTCGTGAAAATTATGGACTTGCATCTCAGCTGTTACTTCATCAGACTATGTATAACTAGTAATTTTAATTTTAATTTTTACTTTTAGATTTTAATTTTTTATGTTTATTTTTATTTTGTGGTTTGCATATCTATAATTAGTACTTGGAAGATCCATACAAAACCTACAGGCTTCTCCTTTAAGATGAGCAGATAGTGTAATTGCCCTGGTCTCATGACTTGCAATATTTCAAATGTGACCAAAGATGTCTCTAAATCCTCATCGGAATTGTCAGTTTAATGGGGGTGCAGCCCTTGGTTGGCCTTTTGATTTTGTCACTGATTACTGATACCATTCCTCTGGCAGCAGTAGCAGTAGCAATGATTTGCACTGACTGCTCAACAGTAGGTATGGTTTGTTGAACAAGTATTTAGGGAAATAAATACTCACAGGGAGTGACAGGTGAAATCGCCTGGAAGTTGCAGCTGTCCACTGTTTCCAACAGATGTAAGACATTGGATATAATTATCCATGACGGCCTTTTGCAAACTTTTGCAGACAACCTAGAATTCCCTCAGATTAAAGATACTCAATCTAACAACCTTAAAAGTCCATTAACAGTAGAGGAAGTAAAAATGGCTATTGAAAAGCTAAAACTAGGGAAAGCTCCTGGTCCTGGTGGGTATGTGACAGAGTTCTATAAACACTTCCAACAACAATTAGCACCAATACTTTTAAAAATATACAACCATATAATAGAATTTAGGATATCAGACCTCTATATTAATAATTCCAAGACCATATTTATCCCAAAACCAAACACTGACTCCAAAAGTCCAAACAAGGGAGGTTGGCATAATGGTTAAAGTATTTATCTTACAAACACAAGGTGCAGGGTTTGATTCTCACATGGGGTAAGTGACTAGGCTTAAAATTGTCCACAAGAGCAGTTAGCCTAGTACTAATCTATGAACAACTACAGACCCATTGCTCTGATAAATATATATTTGAAGATACTTTCAAGAATTCTAGAATACAGAAAGTCAATCCATTTACAATTTCACCTGAGCAACTAGGCTTTATGAGTCAGAGACAAGTATGGGATAATACGCTAACCACTGATGCACTAACCCACCTATGGGCTAAGGACAAATCCCCTAAATATGCTTTATTAGTGGATACAACAAAAGCCTTTTTTACAGAGTAAATCAAAAATTCCTCCTTTTTATTCTCCATCAATTTGGATTCCCACAAGAATACATAACAATGATCAAAACACTATATAGTAAGGCAACTACAACACTTTACATTAATAAGAAAACAACTAACCCAATACAAATTGTTAATAGCACCAGGCAGGGATGCCCACTCTCCCCAAACCTGTTCAATTTCTATATAGAAGTACGACTTCTACTAATTAGTCAAAGAACATACCATCAATTTGTTTCAGTATCAAAAATCCAAATAAAATACACAGCATTTGCAGCTGACCTAAATATTTGCTTTCAATACCCTAATACTGATCTTGGTAAAATCTTAGTTTCCATAGACAATTTCACCCAAGTATCAAACTATACTATTAATCCTAATAAGCCAATTATCTACCTACTAAACCCCCTAGGCCATAAGGAATTGTATTTTCTGGGAACTAATATAAAAGTAGAATATACTTTGAAATATTTAGGTATAATCTTTAGTCGTACACAATCAGATAAGATTAATAACTTCAAAAATGAATGAAAGGCAAACAAGTAACCAGTAAGCAGGACAGAATATCCACAAAAGATGTTTATTGAGCGCTTTCATTTTATATAATACCAATAATATAAAGGAGATAGGAAAAATGTTGAAATGTGTTTTTTGTTTGCAATGTAAATACATTTTAGAAGGGACTAGTGTCTCAATACCTAATTATGGAAAATTTTTCTATAAACAGAAGTTTTCCTGTAGTACAAAAGATGTGTTGTATCTTGCCCTGTGTAACTTTTGTAAAAGTTTCTATATAGGTAAAACTATTAATGCACTAAGAACAAGAATATATCAGCATTACTATGACATTAAAAAGAAGGATGCAAAAAACGCCCTTGCCTCACATATCATGGAAAATGAAGGGCATTATTTTAGTTTTACCATTTTGGAACAGGTGTTTTTGAATGACAGAGGGAGTCCTAAAAATGATTTTTTAGAATTATTAGAGTTGAGGTGGCAATTGAGAACTAATGCCACCCAACAACCAGGGCTAAATAAGAATGTATCAATTGGTTCTATTCTTAGGTTAAAAGCTGATGGCTTCATGTAGTTATTTGTTTATTTATTTATTTAATCATTTAAATGCATGCTAGAAATGTGTGTGTGTGTGTGTGTGTATATATATATATATATATATATATATATATATATATATATATATATATTTACATATGTTTTGGTTTAGATAGGATTTTATGAAGTTTTAAGCCTTTTTATGTTTTATCAAATGTATTATCTATATTTATAGGTATTTATTTACTAATTTTGATAATATTCCTTTAAGTAGGAAGGATAGGCATAATTGTTGTTTGATTAACTTGTGCATGATGGGATATATATATATATATATATATATATATATATATATATATATATATATATATATATATATATACATATACATTTTGTTGAGTCAGTTGTCTGTTTGTTTTTCTACTAGATATTCTGATGAAGTTTTGTATTATACCAAACAAAAGCGCTCAATAAACATCTTTTGTGGATCTTCTGTACTGCTGGGGTTTATAAGATTAATAACTACATATTTAAAACTTGGACTAATATAGTTTGTAACATTAGCAAATGGGAAAAGCTTAAACTCTCTACTCTTTTGAAGGCCTCAGTTGTCAAAATGAACATACTCCCTAAAATTTTATACCAAATGAATGCTACTTTCATAAAAATTCCAGCTACCTTCTTTAATAAAATAAAAGTTTGACTAGCAAAATTCATTTGGTACCCGAAGAGTATAAGAATTAGTAGCAACAAACTAATACTACCAAAACAGAAAGGAGGTCTAAGCCTTCCAGACTTCCAACTCTACCATGAAATTATTAATTCTAGCCGCATTATTCAAATAGCTAACTACAATCCATTGGGTAATGAATGGTACCCATTATGGATTCAATTATTTCACCAAAATATTATTCCATCTAAATTTAACCCAAAAGCAATTCCCTTCCTAAATCAAGAAACCTTTAAGACATTAAAAATTCACCCAATTTTAATCAATGTGTGAAATTTTCAAGACACTACTAATATCATTAAAACTAAAACATACAATTACTCTTCTACAACCAATACACAACAATCCTGATATAAAACTAGCAAACTCTGTGTTAAACTTGGATAAATATCCATTAATAAAAAAATCATACATTATGGGACGTCTACCAGTTACAAAACTTACCAAAGGAAAACATCAAGAGCATACTTAAAGCAAGTAATAAACATAATGTGATAATAAAACAAGTCTTATACTTAGTTAACAAAATAACTAAGGATATTATTGTAAATGAGCAAGATATCAAGATAGCACAACAAATTCAAGAGTTGCTTTTATACAAAAAGAAAATGTGCTCAAACACATTTAAATTAATAACTAAAATAAAATATCAAAATGCAATCCTATTGTCAACATATTGGGAAGAAAAATGCAGTAACTTGACAGAAAATCAGAAGGAATTAGCCATTGGAAACACCTTAAAACTGGTGCCATTTAAGAAACTGATTTAGACTCAGGTCATGATCTTCAATAATGCATACCATACACCTGTCCATCATACCATACACCTGTCCATCATACCATACATCTTTCTATCTTAACAAATGTTATCCAGCTAAGTCACCTTATTGTCCTTTTTGTCCTAATAAAGAAGCTGATATTCTACATATCTTCTGGGGCTGCAAAAAAAATTATAAACTGCGATGCTCACTGAGATTCCTCTTAGAAATAACAGGCTACTCAAAATCTGCTCTATCATGGGAAACAGCGATATTACATATTTTTAAGAGCAATAATAATAGCCTCACTAAACACATCACTATAACATTATGTGCCTTATTAAAATTTTACATAGCCAAAGACTGGCTGGATAGATTCAAACTTAACTGGACAGAATACAAGAACATGGCAAAAAAAAACATGCATTAGCTAAGAAGCTGTATACCAAAAGTCAAAAGAACCAGGCATATTATCAGAAATACTGTAAAGCTTTAATTTATTTTATTTAAGTTTGATGTCCGGGGAAGTCCACTGGGCCAAGAAGAGCCCATTTTCAGTGGATGCCTGGGGAGAAAAGCTCCACAATAACTGCAAGTTACATTTCACATGTTACATAAGGACATAGGTCATACAGCTAATTAAACATTTACAGATAAGCTCCATGATATTTGCAATTGGCTTGTCACAATGCTACAAAAAGGAAAGACATAATTCAATACAGAAATGTTCATATTTACATAAAGTGAATATTGTTATAAACTCAATTTTAGGTTTAACATTTCAAAATGTTTAGCTACTAGTCATTAGTAAGTTAGGAAAATATTATGCATGGAGAGAGTAATAGTATATTTGAGATTGGAGAGTATAGTACAATAGATATTAGAGAGAAAATTAGTTTTTGGTAGGGGAGGGATTGTTTTGGGTGGGATAAAGTAATATTAGAGGTAGTTGGACGAGTCAGTGCAAGGTGGATTGGGGGGGTAAGTTAGAGCATGGCAAGGGTATTCTCATTTGGAAAAAATATGAGATAGTAGTTGAGATTTGAAATTTGTATGGTTAGGTAAGTTGCATAGGTGTGTGGAGAGAGAGAGTTCCACTGTTTAGCTAAGGAGTGGGACAGCAGTAGATGGCCTGGAGGTCATGCAGGTTTGTGGACTTGAAGGAGATTTTGTTTTTTGGATCTGAGTGAGCAGTTGGGAATGTAAGGTTTTAAGGAAGTAGCCAGAGCTGGGCAGTTGGCAGGTTTAAAGATAAGCATGTGGGCAATGGTGAATTGTAGGTAACTGAGGTGATTGGGTAGTTTAAGCCAGTTGAGGGTGAGGAGGGAGTGGCAGTGGTGGGATGAGTTTTTTTAAATTTGTTGCAAATTTGGAGAGCTTGTGGTATTAGGATTCAAGTTTGGACCGAAGACCAAGATGGAGTTTGGTGAAAAGAGGGGCACCATACATAAGGGAAGGGAGTAGGAAGATGGGTGCAAGAGTTTGATGTGTAGAGGGGCTTAGGAGGTGGTTGTGCCTGTAGAGGAGACCTAACATTTGGTGAGTTTTCTTGATTGCGGAGTGGGTGTCAAATTTTAGTTCTTCATCAATGATGTTGCCAAGAAGCTTGGTGTTGGGAACAATTTCAAGGTGGGTGTTGTTTTGGCTCTGTGTGGTGAATGTGGATTTGTCAATGATGGAATTTTTGGTAGGAGAAAAACATTAGTTTGGTTTTATTTGCATTTAGTGCCAGATGGATAGACTGCATCCAGGTTTTTTTTTGGAGAAGGCTAGTTGGGTTTTTGCTAGGAGCTTGGAGGGGGAGAGGGCTGAGCAGATGATTATTGTGTCATTTGCATATTGGATGATGGAGGAGTCTTGGATGGATTGGTGAAAGTTGTTAATGAACAGGTTGAAGAGAAGAGGGTCAAAAACAGAACCTTGTGAGACACCTGTGGGTATGGGAAGGAAGGGGGAGGTTGAAGTTTTCCATTGGACAGCTTGTTGGTAGTTGGACAACTAGCTGAAAAACAAGGTGGTGGTGGGAAAGAGGTGTAGGGTGGAGAGTTGGGATATAAGTAGGGTGTGTGAGATGGTGTCAAAGGCCTTTGACAGATCTAGGAATAGTGTGGGTACGAACTTGCCTGAGTCATGTTCAAGGTTTATGGTTTCATGAAAGGAAAGAAGGGCAGTCATGGTGCTGTGGCCAGGGCAGAAGCCATGTTGGGTAGGGGAGAGGAGATTGTTTAGTGTTAGGTGTGGCCTGAGTTGTGCTTGTATTGTTTTCTCTAGTATTTTAGAAAGAGGGGAAAGGATGGCAATAGGCCTCAGGTTGGTGGTATCAGTATTTTTGCCACCTTTGTGGAGGGAATGATGTAAGTGTGGTGAAAGATAGAAGGGATGTATGATTCTTGTATGGATCTATTTATAAGAATAGAGATGGGATAGGCAATGCTGTCTGCAGATTGTTTGAGGAAGGTGGGTGGAAAGTTGTCGGATGCATTGCGACAGGGTTTGAGTTTGAGGAGAAATCTTTTTACAGTGCTTGTGGGAATGGGCTTGAGGCAGAAGGATGTGGAGGAAGGCTGATGATTAGGGTGGTGTTTGGGGCAGGAGGGGGTGGTGGTGGAGGAGAGGGGTGGGAAGGAGGCTGATAGTTTAGCTATACAGTCTATGAAGAATGAGTTGAACTGGCTGGCTGTTCAAAGGATGGAGAGGTTGGGGTCTGGGCAGGGGTTTTCTTTGTTGCCAAGATGCAGCATGGATGAGATGGAGTCCCAGAATTTTTGGGGATTTGTTGAGTGCAATGACTGGAGTTTAGAGTAGTAGGCTTAAGCAGACTTTAGTTATTAGTTTTTTTTTCATAGTTACTTATACTCCAGGAGGGTGTTAGGGTTTTTATGTTTGTGATACTGTTTCCATTTTTTTTACTTTTGGACTTGCGGTTGTTTATTTTTAGTAAACCTATTATAATTTCAGCATTGGCAAAGAATGGTATTTTATTGGAGTAGGGAGTTATGGTATGGGAGGAGGGGTAAATTATTTTTACTCCACCTCCTTTTTTGTGGGGTTTGTCATTGCAAATGATTTGGAAACCTGGTGCTAGGTTTTTCTATCTTTTATATAGGTTTTCAGCCAGGTTTCAGAAACAGTGGTAATGTTGGGATGGTTATGGGGGAGCCAGGCATGGAGATTAGGGATTTTGTTTTTTAGGCTTTGTGCATTAAGTTTTGTGAAGCGAATGGACTTTGAGTTTGTGGGTTGAGTGGAGGGTTTGGTGAGATTGAATTTAGAGATGGGTCCGGGGTTGGGGTGGATGTCGCCAGCTAGTGAGAGAGAGATGTGGTGGAGTAGAAGAGTGAGGCAGTCTGGTGGGCAAGGGTAGCTTGGGTTGTGTGAGAGTAGTGATTTTCTGGTACCACATTTAAGAGGGGAGTACAGGGGGTGGGTTGGGAGCAGTCTTGGTTTGAAAAAATAGATTGGGTTAGAGGTAAAGAGTTCATCTGAGAAGGATGAGTAGGATGGGAACTGAAGTTGATGCTAAGATGTAGGAGTGTGTGTGAGAGTTATGACAAGGGTTTGGAAAAAGTGTGAGATGGGTAAGACAAGAGAGAGAGATTAGTAGGACAATGGGGGTTATAGGGAGAGTTGTTATATAGAGCATTGTAGGAGGGGTGGATATTTGGGGTGATGTAGATATACAGGTGGGTGTATTGTGATTGGAGAGGTGTTGGGTAGGGAGGAGTCAGGGGATGTATAAAAGTACAGGTAGTGGGGTTGGGTGAGATTTGGGGGCAGGCTAGGAGAGCGGAGTGAGCCCTAAGGGCGAACAGAGCAGGTTGCACCTTCCGGGAGGAGCAGGCAGTCGCCAAACAGAAAACAATTAGTGATAAGGTTAGCAAATACAGAAATAGGGCAGCCTCTCATTTTGGTATGAATGTTATTTTGATATTTTATCATGAATGGTAAAGTATGTTAAAATACATAAAGTTATTAAACACTCTCTTTAGTTGAGTAGTAACAGCATCAACTAAGGTGACATTTTTGTAAATATATATATATATATATATATATATATATATATATATATATATATATATATATAGTTCATTTTTGTGTATCACTAAGTTGGTGTTATGCCTCGAGATATACTCTTATTGTATTACCATATTGTTTAGGTCAATTGCCTTTCTATATTCATATCTCCTGATTGAACCATAACACAATCATAACTTCATGGTAATCCTCTGTTGATAAATTAAGCTAAAGTGAAATTGTTTTATTGCAGTGTGTGAACACCTAGTTTAATAACTTGCTCATGTTATGCAAATTGTAATAACTTCTATTGTACTGTATATCATTTTTGATTTCATATTATGAAAAAATTTAATAAAAAATATCTGAGAAAAAAAAAGAAAAAAAAAAGACATTGGGTATAGTCAACACTTGTTCAGCTTTCTACCTGAAAGTTGATTGCAACAGAAAACAACTGTGATGCAAACAGCAACAGGTGGAATGAAAGAAAATATTTCATAGAACAAAATCAAGTTACAACTTTGTTTCTCCTTTCTAACCTGAGTGGTTTCGTATGAAAATTATTCAATAGACATTTTAGTAGTAAGGTTACACCACTACCCAAAATTATCATGTTAAGTCTTAAATAAGTAATACTTCTCCCTCTTTTGGTAGCTGCACAGACAGATAAGTTCATAGTAGCAAAATAGTTTGCTCTTTTTCTTCTTTGCTGCAGCAGAAATTGAGAACATTTCCCAGAAAGAAAACAAGGTGTTCTCTTTATTTGCTACAGTCCATCCATTCGTACCATCACAAATCACTTCTCATTCAAAAAATCCTTCACTCACACCTAATTTCCCAGTGGGAATGCTCCTGCTCCCACCCAACATAATCTCCTCATACTAATAATTTTCACTTCTCCTCCACTATTCATAATGAGAATTTTTACTTACTCTCCTGCTTGTATTAGCTTTTTCTGAATACTTAAAAGTACCTTAGTGTAAATATACCCTCTGATGGAAAAGGTTCTCTGTTTCTATATTGAAAGGTTCTATGTCAGCTCATATACCTTTCTCTTGATTGTATTAAGCTACTCATCCTGAATGTATGAAAGATATCTCCAGTGTAACCCACCCTAAGTTGTAAAAGCCTCTCAGTTTCTATATTGTAAATTTTCAGCGATACAAGATTGTAATATTTGTATATGTTTGCACACTAGTCTACTGTATTTCCAAGTCCATAGGAATTGTATAATTGAAACTAAATACCTTATTGTAACATTGCTAATTGTTTTTGGAGCTTTTCTACCCAGGACTCCATTGAAAACGGGTTATTTTGGCCCAATGGACTATCCTGGTAAACCAATTGCAAATAAATAAATAAAGTTCCCATAAAAAAAAAATCAGTTTCGTTCTTCCCTTCTGCTACTGTGAGTCTGGCAGCAGAATAAATTTGCTCCTTTCATGTTGTTGTAAGAGAGCAGAGCCATCGCTGTCTCATTTTGTGCACATTCTGCCCTTTCATCCTCACTGTGTACATAAGAACAAAAAAACAAAAATGCCAATTCTCTCATCTGGCGCTCCTAGTATCTATAGTTTCTATGCAATACACAATCACACACTACAGCTGAGCCCTCATGTTTATGTGAGAAGCAAAAAAATAAATAAATAATAAGATCTGCCAATTGTGCCCTCTAACATCTTGCACCTGCCACATTCTCCTACTTCTGTAAGAAAGCAAGAACAGACTAACAAACTGGCAATAATTCAATACTTTTACATCAAGTTTTCTCCTGACAGATATTTTAAAGTAAATAAGGAAAACAAATAGGATTAGTTTCCATCAATAAATCTGCCCATTAATAAATGATAATCTCTGGGTAAAACTGTTCTTGAATAAAACCTCATGTGTAACATCAGTAATTAATGTCATGTTGAATACAACCTTTGGGTGGAACACAGCTTGCAAATGATACAGTGAGACTTGCTGTTCTTTAGGCACAAAATGTTAAAGGATTGAAGTAAGACTTTTAGAAAGGCAATACTGGAAAACAAGGTCAACAAAACAAGTCTCTTGCTGTTGATGCAGGTACAGATATACAAAAAAGCATTTTACCAAATCAGCTCTGGGGACAGGCAACAAACCAATTAGAATGACTTGGGGCCAACAACGTATAACAATGAGCTGAAAGCTATTTCTTTATTTTCATCAGCATTCCTGTGGGAAAATATGGTTCCCAGTCCTCCCATTCTCTTGAAATACACCTCTCCTGACAGCAGTGTACCCTTCTCTTCTTTCAGGTTCTCTACAGTCCTCCAGAGCACACACAATGAGTACAATAAACTCTGTAACTTATGCCATATTAGTTCTGACTGCTGAAAATATAGGTAGCTACCTCTCCCCCTGCACCTAAATACTTGCCTAGCAGGTGAGACCTTAAAGAACCAGCTAACTACCCTGCACCAACTAAGTCTGAATACCTGTGAAAGTTAAAAAATCTTCACCTATTCAGGATCTTGTTTACTAGCAGCCTTATGCCTTTCTGTCAGTATTACCTGCCTGGCAACCCCTGGCAGAGCCATCATGCTATGGTACAGTATAAACACAAATACCTATATCTATATCTATATCTATATCTATATCTATATCTATACCTATATCTATATCTATATCTATATCTACATCTATGTGAATGTACTTAAAAACTTTGGAACACCCAAATGGCAATGTTGCTAATTTTGACACAATAATGTAAAAAAAGTCAACATCTGAGTGTGTCAGTGCTTTCAATTAACAGCAATATATGTATATGTGTGTATCTAATATATATATATATATATATATATATATATATATTGGATATCAATATATAGATGTAACTGATTAACTGATCTTCCTCTTCTTTCGGCTTTTCCCAGTTAGGGGTCGCCACAGCAGATCATCTGTCCGCTCATGATTGGCAGTGGAGTTTTTTTACAGTGTCGAGTTGCCAGCCCGGCACCCGACCTTCCACAGAAGGCACATACACAAACACTCACACCTAGGGCCAATTTAGAGTGTCCAATTCACCTACTGCATGTCTTTGGGATGTGGGAGGAAACCATAGCACCTGGAGGAAACCCACGCAACCACAGGGAGGACATGCAGACTCCGCACAGAAGATACCCCAGCGGCAGAACACAGCTATAATACAGGACAGGCAGCAAGGCAGTAGGTAAATTCATGATTGTTAATACAGGTTGGCGCTTTCAGAAATACATTTGATTACATTGTTGTAAAGTTCATTTGATCTAAATTTGATCTAAAAGGAAAAAAATGTGGTTCATTTGATCTAAACAACAAATTAAATTACATTTGATAGAAAACTATGGTAGCTTGTAGAAGATGACTGTTGGCTTTTGGAGGATAGAAGTTAATAATGCAAATCAGTGTTAATCATTATTAGCTCCTGGTCAATGATCACTGTTAGTTGTACCTCCATGTCTATAAGTTTATGTATGCGCACCAGCAATTTTTCAGTCTTTTAGAAGTATTGTCTTTACTCTGCAGTTGTGTGATTGTGGAGTTACTGGAGTTGACTTTTTGTGCCATCTCACTGACGTAGGCTAACCTTAACCCCAACCCTGCCTATAACCCTAACCCTACGTGTTACCGTAGAATAACCCTTTCCGTAACACTACCACTGCACAAGACAAGCTCAGACAAAGAAAACGTGCACCAACAAACATGTACAACACTAAAACTATCCCCTTACCTAACCCTTACTCTAACCTGCCAACACTCGGACAAACTCAAGAATTAATCCTATCCCTTCTTGTATTTTCTGTCTGGTTTGATTTGTTCACTCTCCCCATAATATTTTTTGTGAACAAAATGATAATGTACAGATCTAGTATCTCTTACTCTTAACGTTTAAAAGCAAATTGAAACTTTCAGTGAACTAGTATCAGGTCTGCTGACATGAAAATTTATCTAATATTACAAAAATAAATAAATAAATAAAAACAGTAAATAAATAACAATTAAAAAGGTGTCTTAAGTCCCTATCATCCTGCACCTTAATGACAGCCTGAACCAACCACTGGAGACTAAGGCATATTTCAAATACCTAGCTCTGTGATCAACACTTAACCTACTTCCACCACATTGCTATGACTAGAGACAAAGTTCACAAACTACTAAGCTGTGTATGGAAGATTGGTCAGTTCCTTTCCCAGAAGCCAGTATGACTGTAGGTAAAAGAATGCCTTTACATTTGTATCCTCAACAGACAAAAAGAACCTCAGCTCTTTTCAAGCCACAGCTAATAAAATCTGTAGATTTATAACTTTGGTCATTGCAGTGAACACCACTCCTTGGTACTGAAAAAAAGCCAATGACTCACTATGTACTGGAGAGCTGACTTCCTGCTAGGCTCACTGTTCTTCATACTCCTTAAACTCAAACCCTTTTTATGCTTTGCCCAGAAACAATTTCATAGACAAAAATACTGTGTCCTCTGATTCCCTGATGAACAAGGATCCATCTCTTCGGACCTTAGACATTTTACCAACAATGTAAGTTGTAGCAATCTCTCTTCCCTCAGTGAAAAGTAAATATATGAATAAATGAATAACTAAGTAACTAAAAAAATAAATAGAAATAAAAAAAATATTCTCAATAAAGCACAATGTAACTGCTTTGCTATGGAATCTGCATGTAAGTCTGTTATTTTAACACCACACAGTCTTTAACAGAACAATACTTTCTGTTGACATCACCAAATGACTTACAGCCAGGTTTGATAGCCTGGAGTTGTGAGCCCTAGTGTGGCTCTCAGCCACTCTCTGATGCTTGTTATTTTTCTAGACTGCACACCACAGTCAATGCCTAAAAAGGTACCACCTAGAATTTGTGCTGCTGTCCACAACTATGTTCAATGTTTGGACATACCTTTCAAGCTCAACTGGGAAGTTGAGTTTAAACCCAGCAACTTCATTCTTGAGGTGAAAACACCCAGCATGCTTTTGGGAGGTGAGAGAAAACTCACACAAAAACAGGGAAAACATACAAACTCCACATAGCAACTGGAGGTCAAGATCAAATCCTGTACCTTGTGTTTATGAAATAAAGACATTAACCATTATACCAACCACATAAAGTAATTTGGGCTATGAGCAGTTTGGATTCAGATCATAATGCATTACAACTGACCCTGTGCTTGCAGTGAGATAGCAAAGAAGAAGCTGGGGGTAAGGAAAGAATGCAACTAGGAATTCACCGACTAGAAGAAAGCATATGACAACACCCCAAGAAAGATGCTTTGGGCTGTCCTGCAATATTATGGAATCCGAGAAACACTGGTAGAATCAGTGTAAGCTATGTATCAGGACACAATGGCACAAATATTACAAATGGACACAAATATTACAAATGGACTCCCACTGGTAGGAGGAGTTCATCAGGGTTCAGCTCTGACCCGACCGGTACTCGTACAGGTAATGGACTACATTAACATACAGGTCAGGGCGGAATATCAACAAAGCTGCTGCATTCAGATGATGTTGCACTACAAGCAGACTCTGAAAAGGAACTACTATAAGTTATAGGAGACTGGGATGCAAACATGAAAGCAAAGGGTGTAAAACAGAGCACGTACAAGACACTTGTCATGGCAGTATATGGGGATATCAGGGGAAACTGAAAATTGAGACAGAAGGGAAATAGGGGAACAGCTTCAAGTATTTTGGAGGAATGGTCAAGAAGGAGCATTTGAATGAATAGGTCAAAGTTAAAATGAGCAGAGCTGGATTCAACACTAGGTGACCTAGGCAGTCACCTAGGGCTCACTGGCATGGGAACTGCCACAAAATTTGCATTTTTTCTTAAAGAATGTAATCTGTGTGCATTACCACTGTGTGTGCATTACATTTCATTGTTAAAGACACACTCAGAGTGTGCCCTTAGTCATCCTTAGTATGATGCACGTATATTTAAACATTGGACCACATGCTTTTAAGACAAGCATGGATTTGGATTGCTGATGCCATTCTGTTCTGCCATGGAGAACAGATAATTTGTGAAATAAACACAAGTAGAGGTGTGTGTGTGTGTGTGTGTGTGTGTGTGTGTGTGTGTGTGTGTGTGTGTGTGTGTGTGTGTGTGTGTGTGTAAAATTCTCCACTGTGGGATGGCAGGTTGGTTAACTAATTCAGGCTCAAAACCTGTACATTAAATACAGGACCCTACAGCCTGAATCCTCTACACCAACTGCCAAACTGTCATCAGCAAGTGAACTTCAAGGACTGTTCAGTTTCAATGCATTTTCAAAGAATGTCGAGTTTCTCTGCATTTTCAAAGAATGTCGAGTTTTTGTGCATTTTTAAACAATGCACAGTCCCAATGAATTTTCAAAGAATGTTGAGTTTCTGTGCACTTTTAACAACTGTTGAGTTTCTATGGATTTTCAAAGAATGTCAAATTCCTGTACATTTTCGAGGGATGTTGAGTTTCAAGGGAAAAGAAGCTTACTGTTGCTCATGCTAAGTCTATTTCCAATGTGTAACTGTTTTGTTTAGCAAATGGCCATCATCAGTGTTAGTGCTGTTAATTTTAAAAGCAGTGTTAGCACAACAGGTAGCATGCTTACCTTTTCTGTGAAAGGCTGTGGCTCTACTCCCACACCATGGTAGATGGAGTATAGATATTGCAGTCTCTCCTTTAATGGGGGATGGGTGTGTTGTACTCAAGAGTGTGTCCTCCTTTGGATGCGATGCCTAGTAACTATGAACTTGTTTTTGTTTTGACAGCCATTCCACATGACAATACTACCAGCTTTCCAGTTTTTTTGTTAATGTAACATGGGTAGTTAATTATTTAAGGGCAGCAGGCATTGAATTTGTATATGAAACACTGAAATGTAAAGTTGTTTGCGAACAGCAACCTCTTCAAAAGTTGTAGATCTCTTTAATGTACAATTATTTATATGAATTTCACTTCTGCAGATATTGGGTACATTGACTGATACTAGTGGATTGTAATGACAGAGGTTTACATGACCATATGCGGTTGAAATGTTCTGTAGTGGGTGTTTTTGTTATTATTGGTTCATACATTTTGATTCATTACTTAACCTACAAATTTAAAAAAATACTCCAATAATTGGTGCTGTATTATACAAGGACTATAATTTAGTACAATCAGGATGGTACATCAAAGAACATATGTATGTGCACATAGTCCAAAAATGCGTGTAAGGGGCCTATGTTTGAAAATAGCCCAAAAGTAAACTTAATCTGCCACTGGCCAGATGCAATTTCTTTGAATGTGGGGTTCGATGCTGTTGCAATGAATGTGAGCTTCAAGGGCAGAGAAGCTTACTATTAGTGTTATGCCTGTGTTCGTTGTGAGACTGTATTGTTTTGTTTTGCAAATGGCTATCAGTCTTTGTGCTATAAAATTTAAAATAAAGGTTTTATATATTTCTAATCATTGTAGAAGTAAAAAAGAAAACAGTATGCACACTGATAGGTTTGAACAGTATTTATGGTAACTGGGGAGAAATACCAAAGTAACTGGACACTGGAATGGCTGGGGGTGCTGCCAGGGTGGTTCCCTGATCCATTACCTGCCTAGGGCCCCATTTGAATATGATCCAGCTTTGAAAATGAGAGGTGTTGCAGTCACACTGTACAGAGTATCAGCGGAAGTGTGGGATATAAGAATGCCAAAGAAGCTGAAAAGTGAGGTGTACAAAACAGTGGTGTAACCGGTGCTTCAATATGGAGATCTGGGAAGTGAAGGCAGAGACGATGAGAAAGCTTGAAATGATTGACAGGAAGTACCTGAGAGGCATGGTAGGAGGTACATTGTGGAACAGACAAAGAAATGAGGAAGTTAGAACAGAAGCCAGCGTGTCAAGGAGAACATATTGCATTGGTTCTATCACATGTTCAAGAAAGCAGAAGACAATTTGATGAAGACTTGGGAGAGACAGGACAAAGGCAAGAGGAAATGAGGATGTCCAACCAAGAGATGGATAGAGTGCATGAGAGAAGACCTGGTGGTCAAAGATGGTAGGAGAGAGGCACAGAACTGAGAGAGCTGAAGACAATTGATGCGAAACTCTGACATCATGTAGAGTGATGGGGAAAAGGGGGTTGATGATGATGATGATGATGATGACAATGATGACATTTTCTGCTGATTGTACTCAGGCTCATGAAAGTACATGGAAGTACTTTGCACAATACCACACAATTCCCCTCAGATTCCATCCCTTATTTCTGTTCTGCTTTTCTTTGCCATCTCTACCTTTCAATAAATGCTAGTTACTATATCGGGCGGTTTTTATTTCACTTGCATTATTTTGAATTCTCATGAATTATTAAACATTTGCATAGTAATTTTACTCTATATTGTTTAATTATTTATATTTTTTGTTGTTTGTATTAGTAACTGTTATGAGTATTGCGATATCCTAATAAAAATCTAAATAAACCCATAAACTAGTAGCAAATAAAAGGATTAACTCTCAGCAGACTTTTTAGTTGTTGTCCACATTGTTCTCTGTCTGACATTGTATGCTTCTTTGTATAGCCTTACTGTATATATATATATATATATATATATATATATATATATATATATATATGTGTGTGTGTGTGTGTGTGTATGTGTGTGTGTGCGCGCATAGCAGCTAACAAGCAATTATCTCATATAGTTAAAGAATATGCTCAACACTCACTTGCAACAGATATTTTTTTATGTCATGAACCCGAATGTGCCTCAACAATGATGTTTATTAAAGTACAGACATAAGACAGAATAATAGGCAACTGTTTCTACATTCAGTTTGTGAATAGTATTGCTTCTCCATGGCTTCAAAAGTTATTTCCTTTCTTTTCTTCAAACCCCCAAATGCCTATTTTTATTTTTTTTCAGAGCATAAATGTCCCCTTATTTCATTAATTTGAGATCATTATGAGTCTTCCAATCAGTTTCAAATTGGTGTAGATAAATGATGAAATGTAATATTAATAGTCATTTCATAAAATAAATGACATTAGGAGAAGCAGCTTTATTGTTGTCCTCTTGCCCCAGCCATGTGTCTGCCTCTTTTGCCTAATACCCCATGTGTTCCTCACACTCTTGCAAGACCTGACCCATTCATTCCTTGGGCAGGGCAAGAGTCCTTTACTCCATTTATTACTTAATCGACCTCTAGACCTCAGCTGTCAGGTCATCATATATTTGAGGATTTTCTCTCTCTCCATCTAATCCCTAAACATGCCTCTCAACTGTCCAGATTTTTGCAGAATGTCCAGATTTTTTACTCATATTTTTGGTCTGTTTCTCATACAATTTGCAGTTTTCTTGCAAATCACTGAGGATTGAAGTCATTAAATAATGACACGCATGTGAGTTTCAGACTTTATATTCTTCAGAAAATGCATGCTAACACACATCCTGTTATTCTAGCTACTTTCTACATTTGTAAGAGCAATATTTAAAATCTATCCCTATTTTTAGGCCTTTGTCCCCTCATTATTTTTGGCATTGTACAGACTTCTGTCCCCAACTGGTTGAGAAGTGTGTCCCTAAAGTAATAGTTGATTGCACTAATACTATAGCTTATAGGACTCCCTCATGGCAATTCACAGTATTACATCTGCTACCACTGTAGTATGTAAACCCTCCAGCTGAGTTCAGTGGTAAAGTGGACACACCGCCCCCAGCATTGGCTATTCACTACCATCACTACCTAACATGGTACTTCGAGCATGTAAGCCTCAAATCAGATACAGGTTGTCTTAATCATGGTTAAGGTTTTATCCTTGTAGACCTCATGGCTATGGCTGAGGAGAAGCAGCTTTTTACCAGTTCATAGAAGTTTGTGTTTATTGTTCTTTGCTGTATAAACTTCAGTCCATCTGATGTTCCTTTTCTGGCCCTGGTAACCTTCCCTTTGGCAAATCAAACATTGATCTTTTATGTGGCATTTTTAGGTACATGTCTGCAGCAGTAGTCTTTAATAAAGCCAGCACAAGGGGCATGAAGCTGGGATTAAATAAAATACTACTAAATGAGCAGCCACTATATTTAGGCAGTCTGGTAGAAAGTGCATAAAAATAAATAAAAAATTCCTAAAGCACTCTTTAAGGGATTAATTTTTGGAAAGCTATACATATGTAAGCTGCAAGAAAGGGCCATAGAAAACTTGTAAGTAAACGTGCAAACAGGTATGTAAAATCTAGGTCAATGTGACAACAGATATAATTAAGGGTGGGGTTTTAGATTCAGTATTATTTGTTAATCTCCACTACTGAGTATCACTTAAGTAATTCTCACTTTCTCTACTTGATGCTGTTAACTGATGGAACAATCATGACTAAAGACTGAAATCCCTGTCACTGAATTCTGTCTCCTTCAGGTTGCTAAATGATGCCTGTGCCTTACAGGGCAGTCTTTGACCCTGCCCTGATAGAAATACTACACATATTTAAATTAAACTGCATAAGAGTCACTCACTCCAGGGATGTTAACCTAGCCTCTGACATGAACAGGTCATGCTGGAGAGACACATACATCTCCCAGAAACTGCCACTTGCCTGGAACAAGTTTCCAATTCACATGAAACAGAGCATCTCTCTGACCCTCTTCAGATGCAGTGTAGATCAATGGATGGGTGGCCACAGACCACATGTCCCTCCTGGACAGAGGAAGTTAGTATTAACTATCATAGATGCTTACCTCTGCGACCTTCACTCACCTAACCACCAATAATTGGGGAAGCTCACTATAAATATGGCTAGGCTTGTAAGGACTCTATGGCCATTAGCCTACTAACCTTCTATGAGCCTATGAACTAATGCCTACTATATGATGCCAGGCATACTGAAGTATAGGACTGGTGGCCTAGACAGTGGACTAATATCTATGCAGTGTGTCCAGCTCTCTCAAAACTGACTAAACATGCAGTAACATATACAGTGCTAATATGCTGTCCGTGCAATCATAACATGCAGACTCGCTGGGAAGGTTGAGCTCCAGTCTGTTATAATATGATCTGACCTGTTATCTCTGTACATCCTTCACTGCAGGTCCTCTTTATTTTACTTGGCTATGTTCCAGCATACTTGTTCATTCAGTTGCTGACCTGAGTAGCTATTGTTTTTATGCACTACTGTGTCCTTTGTTTATTAGCTTTCAGATATACATTGGACTATTTTATTTATCTAACTCATAGCTTATAAGAAGTACTGCTGTCACTGAAATGGACTGAGTGTTTAATTCTTCCCTGTCTGAAGAAGAAAAGGGGAACTATAGATGACAACTAGTAGGCATGCCTGTCACCTTTATAAACCTTTCCCTCTTGTACTGGTACAAGAGTTGTACTTTGTGATCCCTGAGAAGGCACTATGTATGTATGTTAATTTCTTCATTTACAGATGATGGCGATGATGATGCTAATGCCTTGGTCATAGATCATAAGGTCAGAAAATCATAATGATAAAGAGCCTTGTTAACCCTGGCCATGCTACCAAAATGTAATGGACTGGTTTGGATCCCATACAATTTGTGTAGGGTATATTTAACTTGGGTATGGGTGGTCAAGCACTTACAAGCTCACACTTTATGATAAGGACACAGGTGCCAGGCTAGGGGGTAAATTTACAATTCCTCATGCACTGATCTAGGTTGTACTGTAATAAGTGTAGGGAAGAATTTTTCTTTACATGAATGGGTAGCCTGTTGCAGAGAAGGGGCAGTCTCTGAGACACATGCTTGTCTATCCATCATGTCTTATTTATGTTGCTGGCAACAACAGCATCCCTAGATAGAATGTTTCTGATGCTATTTGCTTTGCAAATGTGCAACAGGTCCATTAAGGCTGGATCAGAAGATGCTATGGTTTCAGACACAGATCCCCTGTTATCAGTCTACAGGAGAGCAAGTGTAAGGATAAGGCTTTGAAGTGATTCACATAGGACACATTGGATATATCACACATTATTTTTGTGATGCAAATGCTCCACTTGTTGCATATGCATGGTCAGGTACATACCAAGAGGGCACTGAACTCAATAAGTGGTCTAATGAGGGCTTAGTATAATGGAACAATGACATCTTTGGACCTATATGCCATACCTTTGCCTATAAGTTGTGCAACACAGCATGATTTCCTTATTATAATAGACACGTGGTGGTCAAAGGCCAAGTCACTGTGAACATGTGTTCCCAAATCCCTGATCACTGTATCTACCTTTCGGAGTGTATTATTAAGGTAGTAATTTTCAGGGTTGGGTATCTTTCCAAAGGAGACCATTATGTACTTCTTGGCATTGAGTTTTAGGCCATAACTCTGGCACCAGTTATTTTTCTGTGTCAGGTCTTCTTGGAGGACATTTGTGACATTGCTGGATTCTATGATTGCACCTATGTTTACAATCATCTGCAAAGTTATTCAGCCAGATGCCTTTGATGTTAGCCTTGACTTTAGAGAAATAGATGCCAAGAAAGACCAGTCCCAGCACTAAGCCCTGAGAGGACCCCACTAGTGACCTGCCATTTAGTGGAGTTAGACTCCCCTGTCTTGAATTTTTATGTTCTATTTGTGGGCCAGATGGATATTCAGTGGGTGACAAAGAGGTTTATACCTAATTTTGTGAGCTTATCTACAATAACTGAGTGGGTTATTGTGTAAAATGACCTGGTCAGGTCAAGGTAGGCAAGTTGCACCATTCTGCCCTCATCTATATAGGTTGAGTAGGCGTGACCTACCATAAACAAATCCAAACTGAGCTGGATTCAGTCTGAAGTTTACCTATGCCATCATTTATCATATCCATGCTTATTCTTTCTATGGATTCACTGCTTTACATATGGGATGAGTCAGGTTTATGAATCTATTGTTTCCTGGATCCATGGATGGCCTGCCCTTGAGTAGAGTGATAAAAGTTTCAGTTCTCCAGCCATTCGACACAAAGCCTATTTGGAGAGAATGGTTGAATTATGATTCTAGTGGGCCTAAAAAGGAATTTTTCAAGCCTTGGATATTTTCAGGTCCCATGGATATGTTGTTTTTGGACTTGGAGAGTGTGTTTAGTACCTGTTCCCCAGTGATAACTGAGGGAGTTATGTTTGGTGGTATTTCATGAGAGGTGTCCAGGGATAAAAGTGAGGTAAAATTGGAGGTGAATGTATCAGTAAATGGATTAGCTATCTCCTCCAGCTCAGTATACGTGGCTCTATTTACAGTTATTATGACACATTGGTGCTTATTGCCTTTGAGGTTGTGGACTTAGTTGAAAAATGCCTTATGATTGTCCTTAGCTGAAAAATCCCTTATGATTGTCCTTGGCCTGACAGACTACTTTTACCTCAAAAGTGACTTTGGTAGAGTTAATTAGTCACCTGAGTTGCTTATTAAATTTGGTGAGGGAGCTCTTGCCTTGCTGGGCATTTCACTTCCTATTTTTTGGAAATTACTTTTTTTCCTTTTGTTATACAACCTTTTTTTTGCTGAAATTACACCAGGGTGGCTTGTTTGTCTAGCTTATTTTGTGCTCTTGTGCTTATTTTGGTTAGGTATCATTGCCTTGATGCAGCTGCATACATAGTTGTACAGGGATTTTGTGAACCACTCTGCATAGGCAGAGGTCCTCCCTGTGTTTGGAAGGGCTTAAACTTTTGTTAGGATGTCACCTAAAACAGCTGAAACAGTCATGACAGACTATGCTGGATGTACAAATCATGCCTGTAGCTATGATTACTGCCACTGCGTATTGTACATAGTTTTTTTCGGAATACATGCATTTGTCCGAACAAACTTTCATCGATCAGATACAACACTGACCTGCAACATCAAATCTCCCTGTGGTGAATGTCGAACAAAACACTAAATTTGATAATTCCAACCACTCTACCATCTAAACAAGTGCTACCATGGTTCACAAAGGGGGTGACATTTTGCGTTTCGCTTACTTTGTGCAAACTCGCAGACATGCGTTCGAACATCGCAGACATGCGTTCGAACATTTTCCGGTCGGCCATCCACCAGCTGACCAAATGCGTGCACACCAGTTTAACCACCGATAATAGTTTTTTGTAGAAACTGTGCTGAACTGTACAGTGTCTTACTACACCACCTATCCAGGAGCCAGCATTGAATGATGAACAGATACTAGTGAAGTTATAGCATTAGATAGTTATAGTTCTCCTTGCTTTAAGAGGAAGATTGCACCCTTGACTGAGAGATGGTGCAAATGTCTTCCTGTAGTCCAAAGGACATTTGTCTATTAAAGTTAATGCCATCAAATGGTAAAAGTCAAAAAGGCTTACAGCAATGTGATACTAAGTTGGAGACACCATATAATTACCGACAAGTTTCTGCCATAGCTTATACAGAAGTTTTTAAAGAACTTCTAGACAAAGATGAGTTTAGTTTATCTGACTCACAGCTTGCAAGAAGTGTAACTGTCACACAAATGTTACTTAAACTTAACGTTTAGGGTATCCCTGTCTTAGGAAGAGACAGAGGAAGAGGGATGACAACTAGGGTTTATGCCATTTATCTTACTAAAACATTTTTTCTTGTACCTTGCAATCCACCTCTGCTTTTATGCTAACCCTTAGCATACTGACTCATAAGTTGCAAACCATACCATTTTCACACACTGCTTCCATCACACATCAATTACTTCAGGAGATATTGCTCTTTAAAATGGTAATGCATTAGTTTTCAACAATATTAATCTCTGCAGACTGTCTATTTGCTTTCTGTTGCAGTTCTCTCAATATCCATGATTTTCTCTTTACTTCCCCAGTTTCTATCAATGGATGGTGTAGTGGCACAGTGGTAGCACTGTCACCTCACAGTAAGAGGTTCTCTATTTCAATTCACAGCTGGAGTGCTTTCTGTGCAGAATCTGCATGTCCTCTCTGTGTTCATGTGGGTTTTCTCCAGGTATTCCGGTTTCCTTTCATATTACAAAGACGTGTCTGGAGTGTTTCTCCCTGGGCCTCTGTTGGAAATTGGCTTTGTTACAAGTCGGACTTTCCCAGTAAACAAATGTTAAATAAATAATTAAAATTTCTCCAAAACTTTAGGGATTCTAATACCATGACAGGAATAGATCCTGTTCCTCAGTCAGAGAATAAATAAAGTTTTAAAATTAGCATTCTTTCAATATTTAGCCAAATGTGTTCTTCACAGCACCTGCAATGTGCCCTTCTGTAATATGTATGGAGTTACATGTACTGGTATCATACTCTCATGAGTTTAATTTTTCCAAGTCAGATGCTTCCTGTTCTACTTGCTTCTCTGTAATTTGGGTACTTGTTCCATCATGCTGTGATGTTACCAGAGCTAGATTTTCTACACCACATCCTTCACTTTGCAGGTAATCCATAACTTCAATTTCTATTTGTTTAATGTCTTCATTTCTGATCCTCTTTTCTACTTTCCTTCTTTGTTTTCTTACTTTTTTGTATTGTGAAATTTTACATATCTGGATGCCTTTGCCTGCGTTTCTCTTGAAATATCTTTGGTGCTGCTTTTTTGTATTGATTAGCTTTGCTTTCTCCTTTGCATAAATATTGCACCATATTAAATCTCTTTTTCTTTCCCGTGTCCATATTTCTTCTTCAGATGTTTCCCGCTCAACCTGTTTCTCCTTAACTTGGAGATTCATTGTTCCATCATGCTGTGACATAGCCTGTGTTAGACTTTCTACACTAGGTCCTTTACTTCTCAAGTATTCTATAACTTCAGCTTCTATTTCTTTAACTTCTGGTTTACTAATTGTCTGTTCTACGTCCCACTTTTGTGATCTTATTTTTTGTGCTGTGAAATTTTCCATATCTAGGTGCCTGTGCCTGTATTTCTCTACAAATATCTTTGGAGCTGCTTTTTTGTATTGATTAGTTTGGCTTTCTCGATTGCATAAATATTGTATGTATGAGATAATTCTTTCTTTCCCATGTCCATGTTTCTTTGTTATACCTTTCAAAAATATTTAGGTTTTGTTCTTTATATTGTCACACTTCATCTGTCACTTCTTTTTCCAAAGGAAGGAAAGTTTCTTGGTCTATATAATGCTTTTCCTGGATCTATTTTATTAATGAACACAAATTTGCATTTGAAGCTTTGGGTAGTTTTTCTTATGAAATTATTTTTCTTTCCTCTAATTTTCTCTCTTAATCTTTTTTGAATATCTTCTATATGGAAATTCTGGACTTCTTGTATAATAGTAACAATACATAATTTCTTCCTTATCTTGAATAGTCCACTCTGTCGTCTTTATGACTCTTTTTGGCCTCTCAGATTTTTGTATTTTATGGTGTACTACAAACTTCTACAATAGGTGGGGCATCCACCCCCTGAGCCTGGCCTAGCTCCATTGTAGCAATGTTTCCATGTCTTGTGGATTCTAAACTGTGATTTTTTCCAGCCCGGGCAGCAGTGCACCTACCAGGATTTGGCTCTTTTTTATCTTTCAGCTTATGCACTCAGCAGTCTTTTTTCATTTTTTTAAACCTAATTCTGTCCCTAATATATATATATATATATATATATATATATATATATATATATATATATATATATATTTATATAATATAGTGCATATATCAGTGTCATCTTGGTGGGATTTTGTAAAACAAGGTCCATCTCATGAAGGTACTCACCAAGAGTTAAGGATGAATACATTTCCAACAATATTATTCTCTTTTACTTGCTGATTTTCTTATCTCTCAATTTCAACCATGCGTTTAATTTCTTTTGAGTTTCTAATACATGATGGGAATAAACCCCATTCCAAAGACAAAGCATGGTTAAAGTTTATGAAATTAGTACTGTTTCAGTTTTTGGTGTTAGCCAAAAGTGCTCTTTGCAGCACAAACAATGTGCTCAGAACTGACTCCTTCTGCAATTTATATGGAGTTACATGTATTGATAACATATCTAAATATGACTATCAATTCTTTTTATGAGACCCATTGCTTGGATCTGTCTGGGTATCCTTCTTCCACATTGGACTCATTTCTGCCCACACATCCTGGTATTTTATAACTCTGTGTATCTCTATACATAAGAGACTGTAATCACGGGGTGTAGCAATTTCAGTTATCAATGCTACTTTTGTCTTCTTTTCATGGACTACTATATCTAGTTTTCTTGCATCTATTTTTTGAATTGTTGGTAATGGTTGATCCCACATGATATAAACTTCCTCATTCTCTATAATGCTTTTTGGCTCATGTTTCCCATACTTCTCAGCTACTTCAGTAGTATGTTTTTACAATCTTCAGTGCAACAGTCTTGCCACATTATTATGCCTTTCAGAATACGGGCCTTCTGCCAAAGGCCATTAGTGTATCACACCCAGCAACAATATGTGCAACCGTTTCCAATTCTATTTTACAAAACCTGCATTTGTCTGTTTATCTGACATGTTCAATCTACTTTGTAAACCAACATGTATGCAGTCCACTGTCCTGGGTCATCAATATTAACCTTTCATCTTTTGGTTTAAATTCACCTCTCCTTAACCATTCCTGCAACGGATCCTGATCGACATGAGGTTGTTCCAGGAATTTTCTTCTTGCAAATATATGTGTGCATTTCCACATGTCTTCCCTGTTCATCTGATCCTTTACCTTATATTGTTTATTTTTTTTTTGACACATTCAGTTGCTGTCTTTTTTTTTTGTCTTCTTCTGGTTTGACATGCATTCTTGCTTGACACCAGTATGCTTCTGCTAAACTAAGCAGGGAGGTAATCTTAAACTTGTTCTCCTTATGTTTTAAAACTTTCACTATGTTTGCATTGTGTGATGCCAGCAGAAATGTATGCAGTCCAATTACTGCAGATCCATACATGTAATCGATTTCAAAGAGGTCCATATCTCTTTCAGAACAGGAAATATATAGCCCTGTTATATACTGACACTGATTTTTAATAACTGATTTGATATGCATGAAGGATTTTTTTTGCTTCCCTGTCAAACCGATCCAATACCTTTTGGGGCCAGTCATTCACACCAAAACTGTAAGTTAGAACAGAAATAGCAAATTCAATTTTAGCTTGGACTTTGTTCCTAGATGTCAGGGCTGTATGACTTGTCCAATGTGTGTCCAGTTTCCCATTATGTGTCTTGTACTAATACTAACCTATGACTTGTTGCATGTGCTATACAATATTTTCCTGCTATATATACCTTTTCTGCATATGTTTCCTGTCATATACACTACATGAGCTTATTGTCTTACAATGGTAATATCTGCACATACCCAGTGTGCCATTTGGGTAACTACTATGCTCTCTTTTGTACAAGTTTATACTGTGACCTCTTGACTAGCTCCATTGTACATTTATCTGTGTGTTATATGTCACAGAAATAACATGGTTTCTTGTTAATCTATGCAGGCCTTAACAACAGACCAGCAAAGGCCACATTGGATGCACCTGTTATACCACATTAGTGCTCTCACAGTGGCGTATGCTTTCCTGCATCACATGCACTATTCATTTGTTGCATACATGCCTTGGGTTCCACCTGTGCCACCTGTGTGACATCCTGTGTTGCCTGTCGTTACTAAGTGCTGTATTTAAACACAGATATCCAGCTGGTGTTGTCAGACTTTGCAGAGCTTGCTATGACAGTAGTATGACCCTTTACTTTATATGCAATTGTATATGTAATTCTTTTTCTTCTGTTTTTTCCACTTAATTCCATTCTTTGTGGTTCATTTGTACTGTGATATCCCTCTTATCATACTGTTTAATGACCATCAGTCATTATCTTGCACAATGTTTTCAATTCTGCATTGAAGTTCTGTAATATTAATGCTACCCTTGGAATATGTCCATGAATTCCATTTTATATGCACACAAAATAAAAATTATGTTTGACATGAAGAAGTACCTATCAATGTATATATCAAGGAAAACAAATGAAATTATGCCTGCAGCAATGTATTACTTGTTCAGAAGTATTTAATTTCATTACACACTGTCTTTTTTACACAAACTCATAATGTTTGGTTATGTTCTATCTTGCAGTTAACTCTTTTGTATTATTATTAATAATAATAATAATAATAATAATAATAATAATAATAATAATGATGATAATAATAATGTTAATTACTGTTCTCCTTTTCTCCTTTGCAGATGCATTTTACCCCAGAGTGTCAACCTGGATGGTTCTTTTTATAATATTAGTTATCACTATACTCGTATCTGGTTCAATATCAATTTGGAAGTATAAAGGTAAGCTTTTTTTAAAGTAATAAGAACACCAAGAAACTATTCAATTAACTATTTTTTCTAAATATTACTTGGAAAAGGATGTATATATTACATTCTTGTTTTTTCTTCAGCAATCCTATTATTACACTGTGGACAAAATTCAATGAAAAGCACCGATACAGAGGAAGTTATGTATTCAAAAGAAGCTCAATTTATAAATTAAACTTGTCATCTGTCAATCCTTTTATGAAGCTGTTACTTAATATTTTGTAAACAGATATTTTAAACAATATAAACAGAAAAAAAATGGAACCAGATTCATAACATTTTGACATTCTGAACAGCCTTAGATTATAACTTGTCCAAATGCACAATGAAACAATATGTGCCTATTTATTAAGGTGCGACACTTCACCCTTCACCCCAATATGCCCATAAAGAAATGTAAGCTTTTGGTGGAGCAGTAATCCAAAGTTTGTTATTATTGTGATTTTGCATTCTTTCCTTCTCATTCAGTCTTTCTCTCTCTCTCTCTCTCTCTCTCTAATAGAGGTCTGTTTAAATCCTTTAAGAGTATGCAAGCTGTTTTTCCTTTTTCACTTAACGTGTCCTACCTAGCAAAAAAAAGAAACAGTAAATTGAATAGAGACACAACCTGTCTTCAAAGAAAATAAAACATAAGAACAATATTAGACAAGCAACCATAGGATGCCTAGCCACAGATAACTTTAAGTAGACATGTAAAAGTATTCCTTACCTTTTATGTTCCCTTAATGGTGCTCATGGGCTTTACAAAATAACCCTGGGGTACATTTGCATCAACCCATCCAATCATCAGGCCTTAAAGACAGACAAAGTAATAACTTGCTTGATGTGTAATGGTAAGTTATTCCATAGGCTGGTAATATGTATAAATGCCTGAACTACAAAATCAGAAGGCAGGTAACACATAACTTCAGCTACCCTACCAAGCTAGAAATTAAACTTGGTTCATCAGTATTTCTCACCATTTTAGCCACCCAGTATACATTTACTGTTGATACCTCATGCAATTTGTCATCCAATATGTTGAAGCTGATGCAACATATTGAGGAAAGATATATTGGTCAAAAAATTATTACACTTGTAACAGTGAGATGGTGATATATATAGCTCAGTGTCTTTCATGTCCAAGCTATTACACAGGTATGACAAGATAGACAAGGTAGACAAGATGTCTTAGAAAAAGAATTAGTGAACATCTTTTAGCTATTAAGAAAAACGATTTAGCTAATGCGTTAGGAAGACATTCTGTAGCATGTAATAATTTTAAGAAATTCACCTTTTCTGTTTTAGATAGTGTTTTACAAAGAATTTTTATGGGAGATAGTAAAGTTATTCTAGAATGCAAAGAATCTCTTTGGCAGTTACACCTAGGAGCAGATTATGCTCCTGGATTAAATGAATCAATGAATATAAAATGTTTTTTACAAATGAAAAAGTAATATGTTTTGTATATGTGTCATATGTATTATATGGCATTTTGTATAAGTATAATATAATAGTGTTTATTTTATTTTTATATTAAATTAATTTTTTTACATGAAATTAATTATTTATGACATCATTTAGCATGTGATCAATTTTATCACTATATAAAGTGGTTATAGGGTGGAGTTCAAATTGTTTCTGAAGAAGTTCATGAGAAATAAAGTGAATGAAAGTGCTAATTTTGGTGTCCGTATTTTCCTAAGCTACTTAGACTAGAACATCAGTGTTTATTTGTTTGCTTTGTCGAAATTTTTGTGATAATCAGTAGATAGTCTGGGGTTACCCAACAAAATGAAAGGGGACTATTATACAGCCAGAAGTCCTGATGTATTAGAACCTTAGTAGTATACAAATCTGACATCACTTTATGCCAGCTGGCAAACTGTGAAATTGTTGTACTAAGTTCTTAATAAACAGGCAGTGGCAGGGTAAGGGAAACAATTAAAAGGGACACACAGTAGCAGCCTGCACATACAACAATGACAAAGTATGGTAGCTTTTAGGAGTTGGCTGGTACAGTTCTAAAATTTTATGTTGTTGAAAATTTGAGTAATTGTACTGCATTTAGGGAAGATGTTAAACGTTACTATAGGAGAGATCTAGATTTTGCAGGTTGGATGGGGAGTGCAGTGTTATGGGATGTTGTCTAAATGGGTTTATAATGTAGAACCAGTAAGGTGAAATTTTAGTAAAGATGCCGTGGGTGTGGGTTTTTGAGTAAGTTTATATACCGGAATAAGCAAGTAGATATGTTGTGCATTTGTGGAAGAAGTGATGTAAAACAGGAAGTTTATATAACTGATGAATTGTAGAAGTATTTAGACATTTAATGGAAGGAGTTTTATATCTGGAGAGTGAGAGGGGAGGAATTGGGTGTGGAAGGCAATTTATTGGGCAAAGACTCACACATGAGAAAATCAGCTTGTACATGTACATTTTGATGGTCATTGATTGACTAAATTGGACAGTACAGAAGATAAGGTACAAAAAAATGAAACATTATGCATGCTCAGTTAAAATAAAAGTCAGAAGTGACATGAAATAGTGGAGTAGGAAACAGACTGCCTAATGCTGATGGCAACTTAAGTATTGGAGCAGGGGGTGCCTCACTACTGTTAGAAGTTCTTAGCTTATTGTTTTTGTTAGCAGCAGCCATGTTAACTTCAGCATTCAAAACACTAAACTTTAACTGTGGTCTTATTAAGCCAAACTTTTAATGTAGGTGAGAGCACAGCATAAGTGAATCTTTGCACATTACATACATTTTTTCAGCAGACATGAGTTGTGTAAGGGTCTTTAGTTTCATTGTCTAAGAGATGAGGGGTTATTGAGAGAGCTGTAGGTGCAGCCTGTTTGGCATTAGCTTACATAAACTTCTTTCTGCAGACAGGAGCTGTATAAGGCTCTTTACCTGCACTTGGCTGGAGGAGGGGGCATTGAGAGATGTGTAGATGCAATCTGTTTGGCACTGACATACAACCTTTTTCACCATGACCTTTTTCATGCAGTTAATTACTTTGTACCTTATTGTCTGTTCTGCTCAGATGGAAGCAGCTTTGTGCCATTTCAGCCTCTGAAAATGCTTTGGCATCAATCTCCTGAATTATGTTCACATTT
This sequence comes from Protopterus annectens, assembly GCF_019279795.1. Taxonomy (NCBI): domain Eukaryota; kingdom Metazoa; phylum Chordata; order Ceratodontiformes; family Protopteridae; genus Protopterus; species Protopterus annectens. The sequence continues at coordinate 466,316,782 of NC_056751.1, forward strand.
CTTTAAATCTTAATGTTTTCTGCCACTTCCCTCTACTCTGCTGCTTGGTTAGCCCTTCTTACTGTCCCAGAAATGTTCTTATTTTAGAAATTCTGTTGCCTTTTGGCTCAGTGCTCTTCTGGTTATTGTTTTTTTTTTCCCCCTGCGATCTTCTGTAACCGTCATTCTGTGATCTGGGGCCTTGGGCTTTATTACAGTAATATAGTACGACAGTAAGAGGTGGTGACAACAAATTGTTGACTTAACATAAATATAATGTAAGAGTTACGGAAGTCACTCATAACAAGAAGTGATACAAAATACCGTACTTACAATGATAATACAATTTGGATGAGAGTTGACTAACAGCTACAGAATTTTTGTATTATAAACATTTACTGCAGAACAGGTGACTATGACTATACTGTATCATTTCTCAGAGAAAAATGGAGATTATATACAAATGTAGTGAGTTGTTATAGAGAATGCTGAATAAGAGCAAGGAATGGTTTTGCTTAAAGCTGATATCTTCTGTAATGAACTTCATCTAAGGTTAAAGGTTCATTTCGATAGGACAAGAAGGCAACACTGAACTGTTCAGATTTGAAAGTAATGTATGCTGCTTTGATTTAAGTCAGAATGGACAGATCTCCATAATCAGTAGGTTGATGTGGAAAAAGAGTCAGATGATTTTTTTTAAAGAAATAGTGGAAGGGATAAGCTTGTTTGGAAGTCTGCAAAGGCTTATTAATTTGCTTTGAATTCTTAGTTTTAGCAGTTTGAATAGTGGTGGAAAATAGATTCACTTTATGAGTTTAAGCATGTCAATATAAAGTAAAAGTAGTCCTGGCCCCATAGCATCGAAGGATAAAGGCTAAGCTATTACTTTGATGACCCTTGCTTGACCATCAGCATGGGTGCTGGAGGGACTGGGCATGGTAGTGTGATCATGAGTGACCACTGCCAGCTCACTCAAGTAGCAGGGGTAGTGGGAAGGAAGCAGACTGGCTAATAGGTGTACCACTCAAAACAATGAGCCTAATGAGCTCCCACCTTATAAGATATGCCTCACTCAAGCAGTAGGCTGTGATTAGTGGAAGCAGGTACATAGAGAGGTTTGCAAAGCACAATCAGAACAGGAGGAGCTACATGGTGATCCTTTCCTTTAAAGAAAAATAAAAAAGAGGAAAAAGTAAAAGCTGTTGCTGAAATTTATTGGTATGGTGGGAAGAAGTTTTTTGAAAGTTCACACACTTTTTTTACTACTTATGAGTACATACATATGAATTTATTGGCTTTAGTCAGACATATTTGCAGCTATGGAATGGTCATTGAGGAAGTCTTTATTGTAAATGATAATGTGTATGGGAGTGATGGCATAACTGTGTGTTTACCAGTACAGCCTTACATCTTTTTATCAGATGATTTTGTTTGTGGTAGCACATTTTTTGGAGTGTCCACAATTTGCATTTTTTTTCTGGTTGTCATTGAAGGATAAGATAGGGTCTATTCATTCTAGTGAAGAATTTGCTAATTGGGTTTTTAGAGGGTGTGGCAAAATATCATAATGTTTTATTATAAATAATTTTGGGGGACTTAAACATAATGTCTCTTCATTACCTCTGACTCTCTTTCAATGTCACTAAACTTACATGGTTCCTTACAACTCATACATACCCAAGCCAGATGCAACAAGTCAAAAGAAAAAAAATCAACACTAGACTGGATTCTAATAAACAAACCTGATAAGATTTAATCTTCTGGCACCTTCAAAAAAAAAACAATAAAATAAGAAAACAGCTCCACAACAAAGACCATTCAACTTTTTGACTTTATTATTCTGGTACCTGAGCCATTTGCCTTCTAGGAATAACTTTCATATACAAAATGGTCTGATTTATGCACCCAGTGCTCACCAATTAATCAATTAAAATATTAAATTGCCCCAAGTGTCAAAAACAATTAACTATTCATCTTAAAGATATTCCATACAAAAAAAAAAAAAAAACTACTACATTAATAAACACATTCACACATAAGTATGTAAATACATAAATGCTCATAAAGTCAAACTCGCATCAAAATTCATCCCCTAGGGTACAATGTTCTATAATTTAATATCATTTTTACATTCTAACTTGTTTACCTCTTCCTTAAATCTTCCACCTTTAATTCAACTGTACATGGAGGGTTGAAAGATCCACATTTAATTAGAGAGAATAATAAAGTCAAAACATTGAATGGTCTTTGTTGTGGAGCTGTTTTCTTATCTTATTGTTTTTTTTTTTTTTTTTGAAAACTTAGTTTTTGTTTTGTGTTTCCTGTTCATTATGCCATTGGATTCAGCTTCTGCTGAGTTTGGGATCTCAAATTCATTGACCTCTGAAAAAGTGCTGTTTGTGGATATTTTACTTGAGAGAGAGTCATAATTGGCATCCAAAGAACTGTGGTTATTACTAATGAGGATAGTCTGACCAGAAGATTTGAACCACTTGAATGCCTTATGCTTAATGAGGTGACTGTTTTCTATGATATTAAACTTTTAGAAAAGTTATGCATCCCTGAACATCACCCCAAGGGATTTATGGGTGGACCATTTACCTGCTGGGGAGTTTTCTGAAGAGAGAGTGATGTGTTTCATGAATGGAGCCTTGTTTCTTTAAACTGTGCTTTTGGCTGGCTCCATATTTTAATTAAACACAACTTTAGGCTGCAGGATAACGTGCATAGGGAGATTACAGAGGTACAATGTGGTTTAATGAATGAAACATCAGAAAGGAAGTATAAGGAATTGATGAATGATATCAAATCCAGAGTACAACAGGTTGAAATGGATGTTCTGGAAAGGAAAAAAAGAAAAAAAAATGTACAGGGACATTAAATATTTTAAAAACAACATGGTTTAATCCTAGCAGTGGAAAGGGTGTTCTGGTCAAAAGTTAAAGCAGGAATAAATCATTCAAGGGAAACGTGTGAGTCCTCCAAATTTTCTGGTGAGACTTTTGAGTAAGAAAAGTGTTTCATTCAAAAATGAGCAGATGGGAGAAGTATTAAATTCCCCAAAAACCTCTACCAAACTGGTACATTCTCTATACAATGGTTACAGCTGAACCAAGAAGGGTTGGGGAAGAACAACAAGAAGTAGTGGATGTTTTGTTCAGTCCTACAGTTTCTCTACCTAGGTTTTAAACCAACAGTCCAGGTGAGTTTTTCATTTTTAATGAACTACAAATCATAAATATGCCAGACTTCTGTATAACTAAAGAAATTGAAAGTGTACTTTTAAGGGGTGCAAAGTTTGTTCTGACTAGAGTCCCCTGTCTAGTGGATTTGATGCTAGACATTAAATGCTTTTGTAGAAAATTGTATTTGAAAGTACATTTTCAAGAGAAAGAGTAAATACAATCAACTAATGTGGTGAAATTAAACATTTGGATATTTCTTTACACCAGACTGATTTGTTTTTTTAACTGTTAACTTTTGGGGGAAGGGGAAGTAAATGTGAATAACGGTGTTGATATTGAAAATGATTTAAATGATTTTATTGCTAAGGCACATCATGATGGTTTTTGTAAAGGTTATGGTTGACTTATTGTTCCCAATGTATCTACTACATTTTATGCCACCAAAAAATTAATTGGCTGTATGTCTATATGAAAATATGTTGTGCAAAATAATTGGATACGAGTTTGGTAAATTTTTAAAGCCTGAAAAAAGTATAATTTAATGAAAAGTGAGTTGGTGAATTTTCAAAGTTTATGACAACAGTTAAATGAATATGTATTTAAAAAAGCAGACAAAGGTGGCAATTGGGTAGTGATGAGTAAAAAACAGTATTGTGAAATGGTCAACAGATGGTTGCATGATTCTAAAAATTATGTAGAGTTGAGGAATAACCCAGTGAAAATGTTTAACTTGGAATTGCATGAATTGTTGGAGAGACAGGAAAGATTAGGGTTCCTGGGGGATAAAGATGTTAAAAAGTTGTTTGCTGTGGAACCCAAAGATCCAAAATGCTATGCTATTCCTAAAATTCACAAAGATTTATCTAACCCTCCAGGGAGGCCCAATGCTTCTAGAATAAGTTCGTATTTGCAGAATGTGGGTATTGTTTTAGATTTTCATTTAAAAAAATACCTCTCCAGAGTCCTGTCACACGTTAAGATGTGGATTTGTGTCAAATGGCTTGGCCAGGTCAAGTTCGGCATGATGACAGTGTTGTCATCATGTGAGCCCTTGTTGACCTTCTTGAGGCCATCAGACAGCTGTAAGAGACATGATGTAGCCTGAGCAAATCACACATGTGTTTGGTACACAGTTGCGATATTACTTGTGTCCTTCTAGAGAAGGTCCATGATGACTTGTTGGTCCACCTCACATATGAGGGAAAGTCAGGATGGGTCTATACAGGCATACATCACCCAGTCCAAAGGATACATGTTAATGTACAGAAACATAGGCTGTCTGGAATGTCTGTGTTGTGAGTCATGCTATAGGCAGCCTGTGATGTTGTCAGGGACCACTGATTCTGTGTTATTAGGTGTAGACAGTGCACAGATGAGCTGTCCTCTTTAGAATAAAAAGTGAGTAATGTTTTGCATGTATACTTTGGCTGATGGCCAGAGGCGACAGGGTGGGGGTGATGTGTGAAACAAACTGTCAGCTAGCAGATTGTCTACTTCCTCTGCTTGGGTATGTCTGGTGGCATCCACACACACAGATCTGTGCTCAGTTGTATATTTCCCTTAACATTTCACATTTATTAGAATAAATGATCTGTGAAAAGATGTTGAAATACAACCTTGGTCCTTCATCACATTCCACATACTGATGCAGTGCACACAGTTGTCCAACTGTACTAATGTCACATACTTATATAAATTGCACAACACAGGCTAGGGAAAGCGGATAAGGTACACATACTAAACCTAGAGTACCCGATAATAGCTTTCACCCTTACTCACAAACACTGGCTAATGTACAATGTATGTACTGTACCCCTGTACTATGTATGTATTCTACCTATGTTCCAAATTTCAGCTGTACACTACAAATTTATTAATCACCTTTTTTTTTTTTAAATTAATATTTTGTTTGTTCTCTCCACTGTAAATGTTGATGTGCTGCATATCACTGTAAAAATGTGTCTATTGCAATTTGTGTGTATACTGATCATGTCTAAATATCTAAATATATCTGTAATTTTTCTATGTTCAGTTTTTCTCCCCAGGCCTCTGCTTAAAAAGGGCCTTTTCAGCGCACTCAGACACCCCTGGTTAACAAATGTAAAATAAATAAATAAATATGCCTAGACATTTTTCATGGGCAAGTTGTGTCTGAAAGGCCTGATGCCATATAAGGACATATTAGCAATCAGTTTTTTTGTGGCTTATGCAGAACATTTCCTGACACAAATGTTAATACACACAATGGTGTTGCTGACCATCTCAACAATCCTTGGGTGTAGCAACACAACTGCACATAGCGTGAATTCCACAAGGTTGAAGTTAAATCAAAACATGTCATACACTGGTTGTGTATATCACAGCCTAACAACATGTGTATTAGACAAGAATTATGTGACCATGTAATCAATATAAATGTATACTGATGTCTGTCACAGAGCATTTAATGATGGTATGTAGACACATGCACACCTGTGCCATACTGCAAGTGTCAGTGTGATGGTGGAATGTGAACTGTGTAGAAGGTTGATCTGTTCCACTACAACAACACATGTCCTAATGCACAGACAATATACATAAAAGTATGTCATACCATGCCAACAGTTCTCAGAAGGAATATTACTACAGCTGTTATAGAAGGAACATGTAATGCAATGGCAGGAATGGGCATCAATACATTACCGCATATCACAGATTGTAATAAACCTGTTATAGCCCTACTGTACATCCACACCTTGATCCAGTATATGTCAATGACAGCAGCATTGACATGTCAACTGTTCATATGGTCATAGGACATTATTAGACAAATACCAACATCGCATGAAATCCTAGCCATTATTATACTATCTAGAAACAAATTCCTATATCTATATTATTGAAGATAGTAAGACTATTGTGCATATGTGAATATTTGTTTGATTTCATTACATCCTGCCACTAACCATATGGGACACATGCACCACACCATGACAGAATTTCCAGTCACACATGCAGTGGTCTGGAGATGGCTTACAGAGGCTCATGGAAGGGCTCTGCTTCATGATGTCTATATGCATATTTGACATGGCAACATCCTCCAAACATTTCAGGAAGGATGTCATGTGGCCAGAGAAAAGAAGGATGGTGGATACATGGGGCTACATGAAAGGTTCCTTAAGTGGTAGTGAAATAAAGAGTAATTTCAGATATCATACAATGACCATAATGTACCACCAACCACATAACAGCAGTAGACCGGGCCTGATTTGAACATTATACTTGTCTAGGTATAGAATATGAATGCCATGCAATGTTACAGTTGCAACATCACATAGGTCTGACTGTAGCATTGTCACACTGCACTTTATGGAGTATGATAGCATCATTGTATGCTGAGGAGAACATGTTTTGAGGAGTGTAGTGCATGGCTGTTGAGTCACATCCCTGTGTAAAAGTGCCTCAAAAGTGTTAGTTGTATGTATAGACATGCAAGTTGCTTGCTGTCAGATTAAAACCCCTATATGTGTAGGCAAAGTAGCCTGCAAACACAGTAGTTAATGTTACTGCCACAGCACAGGTTTGTTTTGAATACTGTCAGAGTGCAATGTTATACAGGATGACATTATCATTGTATGCTACAACAAGATGTTTGATTGATCATTTGACATAGCTGTGTACTCAAATATTCTAAAATCGTCACCATTATTGTTTCAGAAAAAAAGATTAATTATGAGATATTTCACATTTTTAATGTGCCTTTCTCTAAAGTTTCAGCTATTTTTGGCATTCCCAAAATTCACACCAATTTACAAGACACTCCATTTAGACCAATAGTGGCAGCAATGGGGTCTATTACTGAAACAGTGGCTATCTGCTTAGCTAGGACACTAAAAGGTGCATTTGACATTTTTCCACACCTCTTGGCATTTTTTACCCAAAATTAGTGTTATGGAGTATGCAGAAGACATCTGTCTGGTTACAGCTGATATTAGGAGTCTTTATACAGTCATTCCCCATGCAGAGGGGATGAAATGATTTATGGAAGCAGCCATGAAATGTCCATGAGATGATAGCAATGAGGTTGGCATAACGGTTAAGGTGTTTACATTACAGAAACAAGGTGCAGGGTTTGATCCCCACATTGGGCAATTGGCTAGGCTTAAAATGGCCCACAAGCATAGCCTAGTACTAATCTATGACCCTAAACACCATAGAAATGCTTATGGATGGTGTTCTTAACAATAATTTCATGTTCTTCAAAAGGAAATATTGCAAGCAGAAATCAGGTGTAGCAACGGGGGTGGCAGTAGTGCCACTTCATGCCAATTTAGTACTAACCAAGTGGGAGAATTTCCACATTTTCAACAGTGAAATTTGTTCATTTATCAAACTGTGTTTAAGATACCAGGATGATTTTTTATGTTAGAGGCAGGGGATCACCCGACATTAGATTTTTTTTTTTTTAATTTTTGAACAAGTCCACTAGTTTTCTTTAATTTTCTTATGAACAGTCCAAAGAAAGCATCCATTTTTTGAATGTGTTACTTTATAAAGACAATGTTTAAGGACATTTCACTCCATGGTCTACAGAAAACTGACATTTTCTAACAGTTATTTACACTGGTCTAATTGTTGTCCCACTTTTCAGAAAAAAAAACTATTGTTAGAGGGCAGATGATTACGTTGTTGAGAATTATTTCAGACAATTCTACTTTGAAACTGAGGTCTGAAAAATAGAACATGTGTTTTTGGCAAGGGGTTACCCAAACAATGTTTTATTTGACTGCAAAGAACTAGTTTGTACTTATAATATGATCTATCAGCCTATTGTTTTAGATTAGTCTTTGTCATGTATGAAAAACACTACTGTTAGTAACAACTGAAGTCGAACTTTTATTTGTACTTTTACCAGTGAAGCTAGTTATATTACAAATATTCTAATTAAAAATTTTAAGAATTTTTCTGAGGGATTCTTGGTTAAGCTGGGTTTTTGAGCCTACAGTAATTTTAAAAGAGGAGTTAACCTCAAACAATGGTTAGAAATTTTACCTAGATCAGTTGATACTAATAAATCAAAACTGAATAAATGTGACAGGTGTAAGCAATGCTATTACATATTAGATGCCAAAAATACATTTGCAAAGAATTACCATACAAGTTTAATATGTCCTGATAAATTTGACTGCAATACAAAAGCAGTAATATATTTGAGCCAGTGTTTCTCTTATGAATGTCAGCTTAAAAAACACATTTATGAACATTGTCTAGACATAAAGAAGTGCCATCTTAATAGTGCCTTGTGTAAACAGTCTAAAGTATGTAACAACTTTAAGAAGTTATTTTTCATTTTTTGACCAGATTAATGGTGTTAAAATGGGCTAGATAGGAAAGGAGTGAAATGGGGGGGGGGGGGGGCAAGCAGGGGGAAGAACAAAGGGAAAGCAATATAGGAATATGCAGCAGGAGGTAGGAAAGAACAATAGCTATCCACTTCTTCAACAATATAAAATTAATTTCTTTAGAATATTAGCTGAAATTAGACTGTCACCTCAACAAAGACAGGTGACAGCAATGCAGTCATGTTGTATAGCCATTTGGACCAATTCAGGTGTGTCAAGAAGAGACGTGTGAAGAGGAGAGCTATGTATGGGGCAATTTGTTTTTGGTGGGGGGACAGGTGCCCATTTTTGAGTTTTTATTTCAGTAAGAGAGGAATGTTTGGTAAGGGATTTAGGTATTTCTGGGTCAGGTAATTAGGGTGGATGTGGAAGCTGATGCAGACAAGCAGAACACACAAGACAAGAGACAGGGGTAGTGAGGAACACAACAAGTTGGGAGACACAATGATTGGGGATAGATAGGGGACATCAGATGCCCATGTCTGTAAAACATGGGAACAGTGAAAATCTAGTCCTAACACACAGAACTGTCATCACCATCTCCTTGCTCTGCTGGCTGTTGGAGTGTTTGATGTCTTTGTTTTCTCACTATTATGGAGAATATCCTCTCCATCCAATGGAGGTGTGCGCCAATGGTGCTCTCCATGATGTTGCTTGCCATGCCTGGCATCTCCTGGCAGGAGACAAAATCCCCACTTCCCCCTGTACTTCAGGTGGTACCAGTGCACCAGCTGCCAAGGTAATGCTAACTGATGTGGATAGTCCAGGTATTGCAGGGGCAGCAGAGGCAGTGCTTCCAGGTTGGGTCTCAGATGTGCTGGATGCCGGTACAGGAACTGATGCAATGGGGGCAGGGTGAGCCACAGTGGTTGGCCTACCTCCCTGTGCTGTAAATCATTTTATGAGTTTTCAGAAATTGGTGACAAACGTGACCACACATTAAAAAAAAAAAAAACAGAGATAAGGGTTGGGGTAAGAGGAAAAAAAAGAGATAATTAGTACCATCATATGTGACATAAAATAAATTAGTACAATATAAATAATTTATTTCTCTTGTTATATTTAAGTATACATTTTAACAACTGCAAACTATATCTGATGATTGCCCAAGTAATCCTTACAATATGTATATATTGCACACATGCTTGTTCAAATAAGGCAGTTTAGCATGACATGTATGCCACTGTTGTTGAAATTATTAAGTAATATTTTAAATAATTTTACTATATATTTGCTACTTCTGGGATATGAACCCACAGCATCTGAATACCGTATTACAATTGACTCCTACAGTTGGCTTGTGCTTCAGACAAAGCATGCATTCTTGATTTTGCAGTTAAGATATGCTTGCTTAATTTGCTACTACTGTACAGAACAGCAATACTTTAGATAAAATAAAAGGTAAGTTGTGCTACATGCATACCCCTTGCTTCCCTCAGTCTTTCTAAATGCTCAGTGTGGGCTTCCCTGTTCACTGCTATCTCCTCGTTGACTGTAGAATGAAAACGAGAGAACAAGAGAAGAGCATTATGCATACAGTTTGGCTTGTATGCAGCTTTCTATTTAATTTAAATTATCTTTATCTGAATACTTACACAAATGTGGGATGTCAGAAGTCCTAAACTCACCCAGCCACTGGTTGAGTGTATCCTGTGGCACTTTACAAGGATTCCAATAAAAATGCTGGACTCCTCCACACCCTACCTTTGAGCCCTAAATTGAGCATCTTCTCTTCTAGCTCCAGGCATGTCTGCTCAGGGCAAACAGTAACAGTTAAGAGTATTTTTCCACCAATTTGTGTTATCACTTTTAGTGCTAGTGCAATAACCCAAACATCCATGCTAACCAAGTTTGTGCGACTTTGAGCAGAGAGCAACAGTGCCAAAAACAGAGAAAGGCAGTTTATGAACTAAGAAGTGTAATGTGACAGTTGGCATTAGTTTTAGGATTGGATGCTGCTGTACCTGTTAGTTGATTTAACTTTGCAGACATGTATTGGGGGTATCAATTTTATGACATAACACATTTTTGTTTGGCTTTACACACTGATAAAATTAATTTGTGCAATGTGGGATTCAAACATGTGCAACAAAGACAAAACATATTCTGCCACATAGGTAATTTTTCATCCTTGCCACAGAAGAAGTGCTTGCCAGATGTGCTCATTAATTATATACAAATACACATGACAGAGTGAGGGGTTAACTGTGTATGTGTATGACCTGACAAAGTCCTGGTTTTATTCATTCATGTGTTTATGAGTATCATTGAAGCCTGAAGTCCATCCAAGGCCAGAAAAGACAATTATAATTACAGAAACATAATTGTCAGTATACCTTCAATCACACATATGAGCCCCAGTGCTATACATACTTATTGTTATTTATAATTATGTTTACATTGCTTTATATTTTATAAAACTGAGTGGCCAAGCATTACTAAAATTAGCAGTGTACTACATTAGAACCGTGGCTTTGTAACTGTGTAATTGTACATCCATAACTGTACTGATACCCACATTTGCACACGCAATATATCTCTGATATCCTGTGCATGCTGAATGCACATGCTATAGATATTCCTATGAATAAGCATTTTGTACTGTTAATTTGTATATAAAGTGAAACATCAGTAAGAAACGTTTAGCCTTAACTAGATTAGAACCCAGGATCACCTGCACTATTACCCTCAACTTACAACTGCTGCCACAGGAACATCTAGGCAGTGGTTGTATATTTTTACATTCATTACTTTGTATGTGTGCTAACCACCATATGATGCACTTTAGCATGTTTGTGCAATGGCAAACCACACATGATACAATGCATCCATTTTAAAATGGTCTACTGTCTGCTTTTTGTCTGCAGGTGTTCTGGACCTGCAGCTGTTGTGGGAAATAGCTGACTATTGAGTAACACCACATAGCAGGTTCATGCGATAGTTAGCAAAAGATGCAAGAATCTATCCGTTTTTAAATTGACTACTGCCTGCTTCCTGTTTGCAGGTGCTCTTAACATGCAGGTGTTGCTGACCACCATGCAGCACCTCTTAGTGGAATTGCACAGTGGTCAGCAAAATTGGTAACAATGTATCCTTTTTGAAACTGAGAATGTCTGCTTCCTGTGTGTGTCATTAGACCTTGTTTGCACAAAGGTAAGTGATGCACAAATGTGACAGGCAAAGCCTTCCTTGTAATATCCTAAGAAGTGTTTAATAGATTTCATCCTTAAAAGATAAATGTGTGACCACGTTCTACAAATAGTATATACTGTGTGGTTCATCATATTTACCAGGTGTGCTACACAAACACTTGATTCACAGGTGTAATTTTATGCAGCCTTTATCATAGAAGTATGTTACATGAAATGTATTTGATTTATCTATCTTACTGTGTTTGCTCTAAGCCATGCAGTACACAAATATTAATATTTAAAAAAACATAAACATTACAAAATAACTTTTAGCACACATTACAGAATTTTAAACAATTCTAGATTTGAACTGTCACACCAGTTAACCTACAAAACACAGTAAGAGTGTATTATCCATATTTACCACAGAAACAGCTTTGCAGTAGGAATGCAAATCATTGTGCATACAAGCAAGCCCCATTTCATCCACAGTATTAATGAGACAAATGACACTTGTGCACTCTCAGTTGTTTGTAAATGTGTTAATTACATATTTAGTGCAATGACTGATCATGCAATCATCCATGAGTATTTTTTGCAGCAATGCATCTCTGTCTTCTCTTTGTATTGTGTCCATTTTTCTCTTATCTGAGCAGTAATGTAAGACATTCAGTCAGTAAGCCTTTTTGTATCATTGTCCTTAAAATGTATAAGAATATTAAATGACAATAATATATAGTTTTCAATAAAGGCAAGGGAGTTTGGCTATTAGTAAATAGAAACTGAGAAATGTGTGCTGCTCACTTCCATTTAAAACCTTGATGCAATTACTTCTACACTTTGTAAGTATAACCTGGGTGACACACCCACTGCAGATAAGGGAGTCTGAATTGCTGTTGTGCTTTCATGCTCCTTACCAGTAATTATTCACAGTTGCAATCCATTAGTGACTAACATTGAGGAGTGCCTGCACTATGTTTGCACTTGCTACATAAGGTCAAATAATTGGGATTCAGCAAGTCTAATAAGTTCTCACCTCATTTGCATCTTCAACTTGCTCACAAGCCTGAATCTATACTATAAAAGGTAACTGTGTAGCTAGGAAACCCGAAGATAAGGACAACTGTGTATGTGGACAACACAGAAACAGATTGCTATTACTTTGAAGTTAGCTGCACAGAAGAATTCTGATTTTGCTAAGGTATGATTGAATTTTTCAATTACATACTATATTTGCTCACGTTACCAAGAAAAAAATATATCTATCTCTCTCTCTCTCTATATATATATATATATATATATATATATATATATATATATATATATATATATATATATATATATATATGTGTGTGTGTGTATATATATATATATATATATATATATATATATATATATATATATACATATATATATATATATATATATATATATACACATACACACACACACACTCATACACATATGGGCCTACTTGAGATTACCAAAATCTCAGTAGACCGACATATAAAACACTGAGCCAACAACACCAACACCACACAAAACTGACACCTCACATACTTGACAAACACAATCCCAACACTACAAAATCCTGACAAACCACCTAACAACATACAGACAATGCACACAAACAATATACACAATAAAAAACACAACATTCCAAACAAAACTACCTAGTTCCCCTCACCCACACCCTGCCCACCATCTAAACTAATCTAAGCCCTTACCAGTAAGACAAAACATACACTACAATAAAAAACCCTAATGTACATACCTTTACATTTCATGTTTTTGCAGGGGAGCTACCCCCCTGCACCACTCATGGGGGGGGGCTGCACCCCCCATCCCCCTACAATTTATAGATGCCAACTCTGAGATTGCACTACAATGTCCACAAGAGCAGATTTCCTGTTGCACTCAAGTTGGACTGTTGAGCATTTTGGAAGTCTGCATTCTGACATGTTGCTTATTTGACACATTGAGCTTTTCGGCTCGGTATTTTAAAAGTTGGTCTACTGAGATTTTGTTTATCTCAAGTAGAACCATATATATATATATATATATATATATATATATATATATATATATATATATATATATATATATATACTTATATCTATATATACATACACGTACGCACACACACATATCCATTAGCAAATGCACTACTTAGAAGTTTACTGATGGCATAGGCATTTTGTCAGCACATTTTACTTTATCATATACACAGCCTTATTAACTTTCATCACAAGTGTTATTGTTGGAACTCCTTATCTTACACTCTTCTATGTTATTTCAATGAAATGTAAATATCCTATATTGTCAATGTCATAGGGGTGTTAACCTTCTAAAATGGCCCATAGACACCTCTGGGGTAGTGCTGTGCATGGGTACAGGTGACTGGCAATTGTATAAAAATTACTCTTTTGTTGTAAATGTGTACACATTTTGTGAGAATTTTTGGAAATCACTTACAAAAATTGAATGATGTATTATTCCTTGCTTGGTAAAAACTGTCAATTGTGTGCTGTTTTGTGTGGGGGAGCCAAGTTCCATTTTCTATGTTTGCCACAAACAAAAACTTTTTAAAGAGGTTTACTCTTGTTATTTCTTGTTTTGATCAAACCTTGGTTTGTGTGTGACTGTGATATGTTACAATCACATAACCTTTCATATTTTAATACGTGAAGTTTTGAGTTTCTCCAGTGAGTAAAAATAGGATGTTTATTTATGTAATATTTATGTGTAGTATCCTTTTTTATTGTTTTATGTCACCTAGTATTATGGTACCCAAGCATCCCATTTCCTGCAAACCTCCATTCAATGACTGTGAGAATGATGTATTTGCCCAAGCATATAGGCAACATGGTGCCCTTCTGCTTGAGGGAGGAAGTGGGGATATTTATGGCAGAATGCAGATTTGGAACCAGATGGTGAGTGATGTCAGTGCCATAGGGGGGTCAGCAGGACTTATGATCAGATGCATCATAGGGCAGCTGATATGATTTCATCAACCCAGAGGAGAGCAGCTGCAGTAGCCCATAGAGAGCTGGCTACAGGTGGAGGGCCGTGCTACAGAGCCACCACTGACACCAAATGAAGAGTTTCTGTCCACTGTCAAGTATCCAGAGAGCTCAATGGAAAGTGCACAACAGCATGGTATTGATGTTGGTGTTGTTGTTTTGGAGGACAAGTATGTCCTAGGATTAGCTTTAGCTTCCAGGTAAGCTTACATATGTCAGTTTTTAACATTTTCTTGTATAGTAAAATACTGAAAGTAGTAATTTAGTTGTTTTAATTAATATTTTTTGGGGGGACCTATTGATAAATGTATACAGTTAACAACACATTCTGGTTCATTACACTTGGGCTTTGGGTGTACGTGTTAGCCAAGTTTCAGTTAAAAGTATTGTTACTGGATATATAAAGGCAAAAAGTTGGTTATCCTGT
The DNA here is from genome assembly GCF_019279795.1 of Protopterus annectens. Lineage (NCBI taxonomy): Eukaryota > Metazoa > Chordata > Ceratodontiformes > Protopteridae > Protopterus > Protopterus annectens. The sequence continues at coordinate 466,331,908 of NC_056751.1, forward strand.
GTTACTGGAATTGTGTTGATGGCGTCCTTTCCTTTTGCTTAACGTCTTCCAAGACTATCTCCCTAGCAAGTGTGGAGTCATCTGCATGTGGTAAGCCAAACATTTCTATTTAAGTATTGATGAACATTTGACAGAAATATGTATTTATCCATATGTGTGAGGTGGGTGTCAGGTGAATGTTTATTGCTGTAACATTTGTGATAGTGGCACCAGTGTTAGTTCGTTAGCATATATTAAATTGTAGTGTAGGTATTAATTGGGTGGTGGTGCTGCGGTAGCGTTGTCGCCTTACAGTAAGATGTCCTGTTCGATTCTCAGCTAAAGCGTCTTCTGTGTGGAGACATGCGAGAATGGGCATACCTTCGTTTAACATTGTACGTCAGGGCTGGCAACTCAGTATGTAAAAATCTGCTGCCAATCATTAGCGGACCGGAGTTCCGCTGTGGCAACCCCTAACCAGGAAAAAGCCGAAAGATACAAGTGTAGGTATTAATGTCTTTCCTGTGTTTGTTGCTTATTATCACAGGTGATCCAGACAGTGGAAATGTTGGACTCTTATCACCTCATGTCAGAGTATCAACAGGCTCTGAGGATGATGGTGGCCAAATAGGGGCACAGTCAGAGGGTGCAGAGGTTGAATCTAACAATGAGGTTTACATTTAGCCATCCCCTGTATTTCCATCAGGCACAGCCAATAGGCCTATCCATACTTATTCAAGTGAGCCCTCAGATAATGAACAGGTGGAGGGTGAGACACTTTATCAGGTTAGTCTTGTTACTGTGACTTCACTGTCTGTTGATTCTGGCCATAGCCAAAGTGTGGGCAAGATGCTACTCACGAGATTTGTTAGGGGTGCTCCGATGAGGCCTACTGCCCATCCTCTACCTGATCATAGTTTGTCTTTCTGTGCCACTCAGCATATACTCAGGGCTGCCATGGAGGCACAGACATATTCCAATAGGGCCTCTAAGGAACTACTTAGGGTTGTAGATGTGGCATAGGTTGACATACATGAATCCCTCCATTGTGAGATATTCCAATAGGGCCTCTAAGGAAATACTTAGGGTTGTAGATGTGGCATAGGTTGACATGCATGGATCCCTCCACTGTGTTGCCTATTAAATGTAACAGATGAAAAACATGTTGGAACAGTCAGTTTGTCTATGATGGAATGTCTCCTGGGAGGGGGACAGCATCCACATAAATGTAGGTCAGCCGCATCACCTGATGTTAGCAAACATGGCTGTTCCTGATTATGCTCCCATAATTGCACTACTTCCACCTCTCCATAGGTGATTGAGGTGTCCACACCCAGATGTGGTAGGCTATAGTGTCATGATTCTAGGCGTACTTGTGAGGATGGCTCATCCAACAGACATCAGTCACAGTCACATAACAGCAATGCATCTGATCATGGACATGGACTTGCCAGTGCAACTCCTGGCAGAGCCATTTCTTTTGTTCTGGGATGACAGCCATGAACTGTCACCTCTAGCATGCACAGCTTACACCTGTCTGACATACCAGGATGTAGAGCTAGCATAGGGCTTGGTTGTGTTCTTGCAGACACTCATACACATTTTACCTTCATTGCCCATGCAGACACACAAACATAACAGATGCTTGAGTCATTTTTGAGGCTTATAGCTCATTCTGTCTCAGTGGTCATTTTCTACTTTATCCATATTCTGCCTCTCTCTCTCTTTCTTACTCACACCCACTCACTACCATTTTATCAGTCTAGCCCTCCTGCCTCCCCGACACACACACACAACACCCTGTGCAATTGATGATAACTGTGCCATATCCTTGATTTTCTATCTTCAGGAATACTTATGTCTTTTCTCTGAAGCCCAGGGTGCATAACTGACAGAGTGCTTAGTATATCTGTGTTTGTGATGTTGTTTTGCAAATTGCGCTGCTTTCTTAGAGGTTTTTGTAATGTATACACCCCCCTCAACCTCTTAAACCAAGAAAGCTAAATCAATTCATAAATAATAGTGGGACAAAGGCCCAAAAATAGGGAAAATTTTGATATAATTTGGTTAGAATAACAGGATTTGCCTTACCGTATGATTTTTTTTTCTGAGGGATATGAAGTCTGAAACTGAAATGTTTGTCATTAGTTTCTAACGGCAGTCTTTAATGATTTGTCAGTGCAAATCTATGAGGCCAAGCTATGTACATTCTGTAAAAATCTGTACATTTTAGAGGTATGAATTTGTGAATCTTTGATGCATGAGGTCTATTAGTTGATAGAGAACATATGTATTGACATAGAGAACAAATGTATTGACATAAGTCTGTTGTGTAACATATTTATTTTATTTATTTGTGTTAATTGTATTTTATTTTATTTTGCATTTGCTTACTGGGAAAGTCAGACTGGATACATGTCCTTTTTTCAGCAGAGGCCCAGGCAGAAAAGCTCCGCACAGAACATAATACAAACAATTTAACAACATTAGATTAAAGTTGACAGCACAGCATAATACAAGTAATAGAGTTTAAAACAATCAGGTCCTGCATGTTACCTAATTAATCAGTTATAAAGTGTAAGAAGCATTAAAGCTTGGTTAATGCAGAATGGAATCTATATATTTACATATTAGTGTAATTGCTGTAAAAATCACTCAGCTTATACTTACTAACATTAGCAAGTAACAGTATGCAAGGCTATGCCATTCATTCATGTTCTTACACATTTATTTTTCTACTGAAGGTTCAACACTTACCTTGGAAGTCCAGCAGTTACAATTTTTACTTAACCAGCAACTACTCCAGCATCAAAATAATCTCAAACAGTGCTGGGCAAATATTAACAAAGTTTGCAAACTAGGGCAAAACAGAAAAAAAAGTCTTTCCACAGTAAAACTGATATTAACATTGCTGCCACTTTCAACAATTATTTCATTGTACAAAACCCAATGCCAAAAATGCATTATAATGCCCTTTGGGAAACTGTCAACCCAAGTTAATTTCTCCATCAATAAAACACCCCTAAGAGTTGAACCAGTAGTATGGAATCTGGAAACATATGTAGACAGCAATCTGCCCTTTGACTAACATGTAGCTAAGAAAGTAGAAAAATCATTCCCCAGGATTCACTAATCTTTTGTGTAAGACTAAATTAGTCTTACACGGAAGAGCCAGTCTAAGAGTAAGATGGCAGCACGCCATGCATAATAATGAGGGCGCTCTGCCTCAACTCTAAAACTAACATGGAGCGTGGACGAGTGTAGGGGGCATGTCGGACTGCCAATTAGTCCAAACATCCATGCCCCTGCAAGTTTGAAACATGGGAAATCTCTAGTTACATGAGCGAGTCCGCTCACATGTGTACATTCTAACACTAAACTCCCCCATATAGTAAACCCGTACAAATATAAAAAGTAAAAAAAATGTTTTTTTTTATTTCTGATATAGCTGCCCGTATTTGCGCGTGTTTGCCTATTGCTTAGCTACAGTTAGCAGTTTAGACACCGAAGAGGATAATAAGAAAAATATATGCAAATTAAGTGAAATAGCGATAGTGTAGTGGTTAGAGCCTTCGCACAAAGAGGAGGCATTCCCGGTCTGAGTCCCACCACTACACTTTTCATTTTCTGTTGGAAATCTGTATACAAAAATATTTCCTGGCATGTATTCATGTATTATTTAAACTTTTGTAAAAAGCATTGAAATGTTATATGTAGTAGCGAACGAATTTTATATATATAGATATATATATATATATATATATATATATATATATATATATATATATGAAGGTGAAATGGTTATGCACACTGATGCATGAGTAAATTATTTTAAGCAATGTAAAGCACATTTTACCAGTATTGAGCATATTTATATTTAATAGCTTGTAGCTGAGCACTGCGTTAACTAGTGTAATGTCTATGCGTGGAGCTGCGCATCGCACAAACTAGCACAAACAGAACATGTTTGCATGTAGCTGTGCACCTCGCTAACCAGCGCAATGTCGAGCAACGTCAGGCAACATCAGGCAATGTCGAGCAATGCTGAGCAACATTGGGCAAAGTTGATCAAAGTCGGATAAACACGGCCACACCTCCTTCACTGTACCTTAACCATTGAGGTTGGCCAGTAGGAAAATAAACAGGACTTGAACTCGGGATACTGTGCACTATAGTCACAGTACATAACCACTAAGCCATGACAGCATTTCATAACATGCACTTTCAACAGACACATATCTATCAAAGGAATATTAAACATTGCTAACATCAGCTAAGCAGGTGTGCCAATAGCTGAGTTTTTTCAAAACTGGCCAATCACAAATAAGTGTGGGAAATGAGGCATATTTAAGCTCCACAGGTGGGAATACTTGCCATAACTGGTTGTAGCTCCCTTCCACAATCAGCATGGCCAGGGTTGGAGAAGGCACTCAAATTCAAGCGCAACGTTGAGGCATTGAGGAGACCAAAGTAATGTTTTGGCTCCTTGTCCACAATCACGAGAAAATACTCCTGTGGGGCCAGTACCAGGGCACCCAATACAAAACAGAGGTCTGGAACTGTCTAGCTCGTGATCTCACCAGTGCCACTGGTGTTCCTCAGACTGGTGAGCAGGTCAGGCACCATTACTCTGTCCTGAAGCGATGCAAGGAGGATCAACTAGACCACTGGATCCAGGAGGCTCGTGGGATGGCAAATGCCCCAGTATTGAGTAAGTAGCCATTGTATTAAGTATTTAAGAATTGCTATTCTTGTCTAAACTATGGATAGGTATGTCTCATTATCACTGCATTTACTTCACAACTGAAAGTGTCTAGGCTATGAATCAGAAAGCCAATGCAGATAGGCTGCAAAGGCTGTGTCACCAGGCAGGTTAGTAATTATTCTGCATGTACTGTATATAAAATAAATGAGAGAGCCTTCAAAAAAGGGTTTTAACCCAATAAATAAAGGTATAATAATTCTTTAATAATTATTCTGCATGTACTGTTATATAAAATAAATGAGAGAGCCTTCAAAAAAGTGTTTTAACCCAATAAATAAAGGTGTAATAACTCTTTAATAAAGGTATAATTCTTGGAGTGCATCTGTGTGATTTTCTTTGATATGTTGTTGTACTGTTGCATTTTAGAAATAGTACTGTTGTATTAAGCAGTGTTTGTTAACCCACACTTGGGTAGGCCCATATAAAGTGGATGAAGGGAGTGCCAGTAACTTTTATACATATTTACAGCCCTTAACTGTTTGTTCATGCCCAGCATGTACAGGTTAATCTGGCACATGAATAGATTGGCATTGTGTTCCCCAGAAATGTCAGTGTGCTGCCAGAAATGTAGGGAGCTGTTAACATATAACTGATAATTTCACCTGAACATATCTAGATAATTTTATGAAAGTAGAGCTGTCAGTGTACCATCACAGCAGTAGTGTGTGTGTGAGCAACTCTCAAAATATGTAACAGTAACATCTGCATCCTGGACAGTTTGTATGTCAGATACAGCTCATGTATATAATGATCTAGCAAAATCCAATTGCACAATAGAAGGACATTGGGTAGTGTAATAATACATGTAAGGGACATATAACTGCAGTTAATAGGAATGTAGTGTAAACTAGAAGGATATATAAGTTGTTAATTGAGCTATCTTTTCCACCCTACTGTATGTGCATAAAAATGCAATTCTACACCTCAGTGGGTATGTCTAATCTCAAAACATTTGTTGGGACATATGTCCTATTGGTGTATAAATATTTGCATTCATTTCTATGCATGCACCCTGTTCAAATACCACTATATTGGTGGCCTGTTGCCATAAATTAAACCTGCATGCTGTTGTAATGTCCACTATTGTTTTATATATGCATGTGTTATGCTTGCTTTTCAGCTGTTGAAACTCTGGTGTGTTGGGTTAATGGGAGTACTTCTGCATGCTGTTATAACTAACTGGGAATGCTGTTGACTGTTACTAACCCATATCTTTATTAAATTCTCCAAAACATAGTTCGTATGGGAAGGCCGGTCCCAGTGGACCCATCTGTCCCACCTCAGCTGGCCATGTCACCTGGCACCAGCAGGTCCGGTGCCCAGCCTGGGACCTCCTCCATTGGCCCTGTGCCACCTTTGGGTGGAAGCACTGCAGGGGATGGGGCTTGGCCCCCCATGCAAGCGTGGGAGGAGGAGAGCCACCTATCACCCTTCAAATGGTCCGGGCTCTGGTGCATAGAGAGATCGCCTCTATGCCAGCTTGAGGCAGGAGTGGAGCAACTCCCGGGTCAGCCTGCCCCTCCTACACAGCCCCCAGCACAGCCTCCCTCTGGGCTGTGAAGGTGCAGTGGTGACTGCCCATGGGTGGGGATCTCAGTTCCACTGTTGCCATCTGTGGGCTCATGGGCTTGCGATTTCCAAACATCCCTTCCTGTCAAAGCTGTTCACCCACCACATGTCATATTCTGCCCCTGTATGTGTCTTGTTTGTCTTGTCTGTTTACCTTCCCAACCTACCTCCCCAAATATACCTACTTCCCCTACCCCACATTCCACTCTCACCTGAAAAAATAAAAAGGGCAATCTGTTCCCAAAAAAAAAGTTACGCCCCATAGATAGCTGCCCATTTTGCACACATGTCCCCTGGACACATAAAATGTAATTTAATTGGCATTACAACATACTTTGTTGTCCTCACCCCTCTCTTAGGGATTGAAGGTTTCATATTTACCTCCAAATTTATTCCATATGCACAGCTGTTGCTGTTAAAGAAATGGGCAGCTATGGACCTTCCCTACACCCGTCCTGCACATCCCAAGCTATTTTCTCTACTGTCTTTCCCTCTTTGTGCCCCTTTTTCACTACTTTCCTATCTCCCCATTTTCTTTTCTTTCAAAGAAATGAGCGCGGGGGTTAGCGGGAGTAACACTATTAAGCAGTTGTTAGCAGGTTTGTGTGAGTGTGCGCTTGTTTGCACTTAGCTAAGCATTGCTAAGCATCACACAAACCTGCGCAAACCTGCTTACAACTGCTTAAAAGTGCCTTAGTCACTCTGTATGTGAGGGCCCTTGTTCTGCTCAGCAGCAAAATAAAACACCTCTGTCAGTCTCGAACACGGGACCTTGTTCACACTAAACTGCATGAAGTACCACTAAGCCATGGTAGATATAAAAGAATTTCACTGCTGAAATAAATATATCATGCATCAAAATGAGTGAATGTAAAGGAAAAGTAAGAATGCCATACCACACAACTTGTTCTGTGGATCTTTACCAATAGTTGTTGTGGGATTACATTACATGACTGTGATAAGAGAAGCAGACATTCTAGCAGGAAATAATGTTACAGCATCACTTTACAAACCCCACACAGTATCACAGCAGGTCAAACACTGGCATATCTGTTTAGGGCAGAGACCATACCTCCCAACTGTCCCTAATTTTTAGGGATGTTCCTGATATTGAAACAAAATTTAGCTCTGTCTCTCTGAATACCTCCGAAAACTACTGACTTTGGCCAGAAAGGTGGTGAATTACACATAATGAGTAATGACAATAATGAAGAGTTAGACACTTCTTTTACTTCAGAAAAGGTGTATTAATCCATATGCTCTGGTTTTCTCAAAGTCTCAACTTAATGGCACTAATATTTTAAATGTGTCCCTGACTTTTTCTCTACTTTTCCCTGAGTCTGTTCAAATATGTACCTGAGTGTTTGAGAAGTCTGGCAGAGGCAGAAACACAGAGGCATAGCAGCCTTTCTGTTGTTACACACTGTGCAAATAGCTTTGGAAGGAGTTCCGGAAGCATACCCTTACGTAGTAATACAACGCCAAAATACAAAAGGATGTAGCCATGTACTGGTAGCAATCAACTGTAACAATGCCATTGCTCTAGTGCTGAAATGACATGTGTGGTGCACAGACAAAGAATAACAGGCTAATCTCTGGCTACCATGTGGATAGGTCCACAGTTGGGAGTTACGCAGACAGACTAGTTGCTTTGATAAACCAACATGTACACAGCAACCCTGTAAGTCCAGCAAGATAAAATTCACACAATAATACGTACGCTCTCTGTACTTCTGCACCCCTACCCAAATGTAGAATATACCTGTGTGTGCAGGGTCTACCAAGGATGTAGGTAAGCATACTCACAGTACTGAAATCTGTCCAGTTTTCTTGAGCAGCTTGTGCTAATGTCAACACTAAAAAAGCACAAACTGTTTAGAACTGAGTAAATGAATATTCACAGTATAGCAGTTCTCAAACAATTCTTGTGCCAAAGGAATACATCTCAATAACTAGTTTTGTATGGCAGTTAATTGTAAAATTTGAAAAGAAAGTACATCCTCCCATGTATCTCGGGTTATCATTTTGAGGGGTGAGTACATTTCTACACTGACAAGTGTGTACTGGAAGCAGCAACATTGAGTTCTGAGTGCAAAATGTAAATCACTGGCTACACTCCTGGCTTCTGATATAAGAACTATACCAACCTTCTGTCCTAAACAATGATGTCCACAGCAAACAAGGAAGATCTCCATCTTGGAAAGCTGAAAGGGTCTACCTGAGTTAGCAATTTATAGTACTGGGTTGCTATGGCAGTGATTACTGCAATTACTACACAGCAGGCTGCATGCAATTAGCAAATGGTGGCCACTAATTGGTGCAGAGGCCATCACATGCTCATGTGCAAATACCTACAAAAGCAGGCTGCAATCGCTGCCAACAAACTAAATCACTCTATTGCAGAGACTGACAGAGAGAGAGGGAGAGAGAGGGAGAGAGAGAGAGACAGAGAGAGAGAGAGAGAGAGAGAAAAGGAAAAAGAAAAATAAATAATACCAAATCATACAAAGGAAAGGTATGTGACACATATGTATTTACTGGCCTGTAGTAGATGTTTTTGAAGAGTAGTCTACATAATGTGAACCATTCATATGTGGCAGCAGTACTTATCTATGCACAGATGTCCTGCTTAACTACTGCTATGGACAATACAGTGTGTATATGTGGGCAGTGGGACATACCTGTGAAATGTGTAGCTCAGCATTAAATGTCAAAAATCTGATCCATGTTATCTGTGTTCTGTACAGTAGTGTGGCCAATGGCTATTGGGGGGATTAGTGCTGCCATTATATAAACATGGGTGTGACAGAGCAACACATGCATGATAGTCATATTAAAGTGTAGCTTAGCATTGGCAACTGCTGTAGCAGTCTAGTATGCTTATCTAGCATTTGTAGCTATATATACCCCCTCTAATGTTAGTGCGTGTTCACATGTGACACATATTTGTGTTGCAACAAGGCCCAACAGTTCAGCTGTGAGGTCCAGGGACTTACAACAGTGTGGACCTTGTGTGTGTATACCACACACATACGGAGAAATATATATGTGTCATATATATTCACATCTGTGTATGTGCATAGAGCAGGGGACATATTGCAACTGTCTGCGAAGGGTGGAGATATATATGTTGGTGAAGGTTAGTATGCACATATTTGTATGTAGGTTTTAGTATGTGATGAACAAGACAGCATACAGTGCTGGTATATGACATGTGGTGGTTAGACAGTGTGGGTGGTTTGTTCAGTTTGCAATGTTGAAGCCAGTGAGGCCTGCTAAAGCTACCTGGGCTGTGAACACTTTCAATGCATTTATCACAAGACTGTGCAATATTATTACATTACTATACACCTCACATCCTTTGTATAATTGATATTCCCACTATGAAAGCTGAAATGTATATGTGCACCAATGGATGTGTGTATATCTATATATATATATATATATATATATATATATATATATATATATATATATATATATATATATATATATATATGTGTGTGTATATAGGGGGAGAGAGAGTTCTCTGTGGGAAACTGTTTATGTCATGGCATTATGGGCCCTTGCTTTGATCCCAGCAAAATCTGTGTATTCTGTTGCTAGGCAGAAAAAGTGCTATGGCATACACTGTGATTAAGTCCCTTGTTTTTAACTGGGGTGTGTCATTGGAGGCTAAAGCACTACATCTTTGATTATTGATTGGTACTGATGTTGAATCCAAATCATGTGTGTACTGTAGTACTACTTGAAGCTCTGGGCCTGTACAGCAAAGTATGGTGTATGTCCACATTGCTTGCATCCACTGTTTTGTGTGGTCCCTGTATTCATCAAAGATTACATTCCCCAAGATTAATGTTTTGTAAGTACTGACACACAGTACTGTATAGTACACACGTAAAGCATATCTGGGTTGCCATACCTTTGTGTCCTGTAATTATGTCTGATGTGTGTGTGGGTATGTCTGTAACATGTCCTCTGTCATATGTGTGGTAAATCATATAACTGTGTATCTAGCAGCATTTATAGTGGACTACAGCAGTATGCAACCTATAGTCCCAATTGTGCACATATTTTGGCCACGGGTTTGCCATTAACAAGTTGTGTGGTATAATAGTAATACATTTACTGGACCGTATACTCATTGTGACGGATGACATATTTCTTTACAGATCAGCTTGATGTATATCTGCTATGGCTAGGTGGTGCATTGTGTTGCATACAGTGTGCCAGGTACTCTTGTATAGTCTTATATAGTGATTTTATGTTGTTGCTGTGCAGACCATGGTTCAATAGATAGAGTGAGCCAGGCACTTTCAAGCAGTTTTGGGGTGAGCAGTGACAAGTGGTAGTTAAAGTGTTTCACTCTCAGTTAGCTAATCTGCTGCTACTGTGTCTTTCGGCTTTTCCCGGTTAGGGGTCGCCACAGCAGAACTCCGGTCCGCTAATGATTGGTAGTTGATTTTTACATACTGAGTTACCAGCTCTGATGCACAACCTTCAATGAAGGTATGCCCATTCATGCATGTCTCCACGCAGAAGACGCTCTAGCTGAGAATCAAACCGAACAGCGTCTTACTGTGAGGCGACAATGCTACTGCAGCACCACCACCGTGGGTACTCTCAGTTAGCTAATAGGTTGCTACATATGGCAGTTCAGTGATATCTGTACTGTATAATGTTAAATGTGCCATATGACTTGTGCAGACATATTTTTTTCTTTTTGTCTTTCAGGGATGTTGGCACATCACAGAAATCCCAGCTATAGTAGTGCTGAAGATGAGATCATTACTAGCTGTATGATTCAGCACTACAGTCTAATGTTCTCATGAACCAGCCAGAACCAGCAGGAGTGTACTGCAATGTGGCAAGATGTTGTCCAGAGGGTAAATGAGGTAGGCCTGCATAACCGGATATATGAGCAGGTACGCCACCACTGCAGTGATCTACGCAGACATGTCCATCAGCATGCTTCTGATGTGTGGAGACAACAGCTTGCAACAGGAGGTGGTGTTAATATCCATCCCCCCCCCTCACCAGAGTGGAGGAGCTGCTCCTGAGCTTCATGGCACCTGCCCAACAACAACAGCAGCAGGCATACACCATGATGGAGGTTGGAGCCACCCAGCAACCACACATGGAGCATGCAGGTAACATGGCATATCTGTAGACTACTGTTACCTGTATTGGTAGATCATGCATATGTGAGATGTGGAGTGTGTAGTTAGAAGATATGGAGCCTGTTGTTGTGCAATGCTGATCATGTGGAACATAATCTGTAGGCCTGTGAATGTAAACTGTTGTTCTACTGTAAGATTGCAAACACACAGTAGCAATGCCACAGTTGTGGCCACTGACAAACTGTCTCATCTCTATGTAGGTCCCTCTGGGATGACATCAAGGCAGCGGACAGATGCTGGTGAGTGTGTTCTACATTTATTATTGTAAATAAAAAGAACATTTCGATATGGGTGGAACATCATCTTAGACCCTATGTAGATAGTGTGGACAACATATTGAAGGACACGGGAGACTTTTTGAGAAAATTAGGTAATGTTGAGAAAGGCACATACAACAGTACTAAATTGTTGATGGTCACATTAGACTTTAACAATTTATTTACAGTAATAGATAATAGTTATGGCATAGAAAATGTAGGCACCCTCATGTTGGATTCAGGGGCTACAGGTGACAAGATTAGTTTAGTGAAAACATTGTTAGGTTTAGTTTTGGAGAATAATGTTTTTATAGGGGGTGATTCTATGTATAGACAGGCACAGGGGGTGGCGATGGGCACCCCCTGTGCCAACATGTATGCTAACCTTGTACTATCACAATGGGAGAAAGTATTTGTATTGAATAATGAAACTTGGCGAAGTCATTTGAAAATGTATGTACGTTTTGTGGATGACGTTTTTATCTTATGGGATGGGAGTTTAGATACATTGCAACTATTTGTAGACCATCTACATTCCACGACCACATTTTTTAGATTTACCATGAAAGCCTCTACAGAATGTATAGACTTTTTGGATGTGAATATAATACAAGAAGGGGCAGGATTTAAATCCAAGTTGTTTAAAAAGGAATGTTGGAAAAATAGTTTACTCCCATATGATAGCATGCATCCACGATATAATGCTCTAATATAGTGCAAGGACAGGTCAGTAGGATCTCCAGGATCTGTTTAGATGATGAAGATTTTGAGAAAGAGTTAGTGACACTTAAAGGTTGCCTGCAAGATAGGGGGTATCAGAGCGAGAAGGTTAATAAAGTTATTAGTGACAGTAAGGGCTATAGGGGTAATAAATATCGACCTTGGTTAAAACGTACGGGTATAGTTGAAAGTGAATTAAGGGATAGGACTACAACATTTAAAGCACCACAGGTGTCTTTCACATATAGTAGTAATCTAGGGGACATATGCCATATTGTCCGAAAAAACTGGAATATTTTGACCAGTGATGTGAATTTGCACAATGTAGTAGGACAAGGACCCTGTTTTAGGTATAGACGGAATAAAAACCTTAAAGATATACTATGTGGAGAAAAACCCATTAACAGTGGACCAGTCTCCCTAATTTTGGCAGGGACAGTACCCTGCAGGAGATGTAAAGCTTGTGGCCATATTAACAACAAGAATTCAGTATTCACTCACCCTGTAACTGGTAGGAAGTTTATTTTAAAAGGTAAGGCAATGTGCAACACCACTGATTTGGTTTACCTGGCAGAATGTGAACACTGCCCTTGTTTTTATGTGGGAAAGACAAAGCAAATGTTTAAAACTAGGATCTTTCAACATATGTCAAGTATTTGGAATAAAGATCCACATAATGCACTTAGTAGGCATATAGAAGAGTTTCCCACACATAGTTTTTTGTTTAGGGCTGTTGTTAACATTAGGCTTACCAATAGGGGGGGTGATTTGAAGCATAAAACTGAATTATCAGAATCAAAGTGGATTGTTGAATTAATGGCTACAAGAGCACCTGGCTTGAATGAAGCAGTACCAATAAGGCCCACACTTCAGAATAGGCGGGTCTTTTATTGAATTTTACTTGAATTTTATTGGGTGAGTTGTTTTTTAAATGGAGTATTGTTTGCATGTGTAATTTTGTCTGAGGAAGGGAGTAGTCCTGAAAGCGCTTACCACTTTTATTGACTCTGTTTTTACTGAATAAATATTTTAATAAGGAGCAGCAGTGTCCAGCGATGTTCTTTGTTTCATAGTTAAGGTGTAGGCCATGTACACATGTAACACACCTACCCATAATACATGCTGTGCATGTTTGGTGTAAGGCCATGCACATCCAACTAATGTGATCAGCTGCCTCAAATACATGCAATACAAAGATAATCTCAAACAAATGTGGCTACACTGTAGTGACCATTGGATAGGCAAAGTTGATACTCAACATGCACATAACATACACAACTATGTCATACAAAGATCATTTTAACATGCTACACATAAAGGATTCACAAACCCTCTGTAAAGACACACTCCAGTATCCAAAATCTCATCCACACATTACACGTAATATACCTGAGGGATAGAGGCCTATCATGGGGCATTTACACACTCTGCAACACACTACACATTCATGTCAGGGAATGCTCCTTACTGGCCTCCTTACAAACCCATGTAACAACTGGTTGTGAAATGGTGAATGTAGCCAAGGTAGTACAGTTCCAGTACAGCATGATTAGTGCTGGTTTGGGAAATATTTGTAGCCTTGTGTGACCACATGATGCTTCATGATGATGGCCTATGGTACTACACCCCATCCAGTTATTGTAACCACAGTACTACACATAGCTTTCATTGCTATACACCTCAATGTTGTGTGTGTGCAAACATATGCACCTCTAAACAATATGCATACCAATCACCATTTGATATATATATGTCTTGTGATGCTATTGAGTGGCTAGGTCATATGACACACACTGGGTATGTGTGATGTTTAAATATGCAGCTGTATTTTAGCATGCCATGTCATGGATGACACTGGCATGTCCCCAATATGATCTACACTCACCATAACTACTGTACATTGGGTATGTGGACAAATGGTATTCTATCAATTATACATGGCACCACTGATGATGTTGTGTGAATACTCATTATGCATGTGCTAAAACTGCATCCACAATTATTTGCTAAAGACACAGAGGCTGTAATCAGCATTGGATACCAATCTGACACACAGATACACATCCAGTGATGGTATGTAGACCTGTGAGTTATGGTGCACAGTACATTACAGAGTTTTGAATACTTGCACAGCAATGTTGTGTCCATGTATGCATTGCATTCCAGGGGGAGGCCAGTCACCTAATAACAAAACACATGCATTAAAGCCATGTATAGTATTAGTAACAAGGACTGTCTACACTTGCACTGCATGCTGTTGAGCAACACATGTCCTTCATGCTGACATGTGTGATATGACTGTTTTGCTTGTGATACTGTACCCCACCATCACCTGCTATTGTGTATGTTCTGAGATTGCTGGTGTTTTGTGTGTGTGTGTGTGTGTGTGTGTGTGTGTGTCTGCTTTAGGGAGGAGTGTATTTGTGTGTGCATATGCGCATGTGTGCATGTGCATGTGTGCATGTGTGCATGTGGTCTGACATCATGTTCAGGCCTTAAAGTGTGTTTCCTGTTTTCATCTCACAGGTGCTGAGGTGGGGCTGGTTCAGTACAGCAGGGAACCTGATGTCACTGAGACAGACAATGATCATGAGGATAGGTGTGTTGAGGCACAGGCAGGTTTGTCAGGGTCTGTTGTTGGGCCATCAATTGACAGTACACAAGTCTCCACCCCATCCATGCACACAGTCATACTGCCTGTACATCCATCATCACCATTGCCCTTAGCTGAGGGACAATGTACAGTTGGCACTGACCAGGACAGTGTGGTATCTATGGCACATGTAGCAGAACACAGCAGCCATAGCCAGATATCTGGAATGGTACCACATAGACAGATGCCCAGGGGGTCTCGTCAGAGCACTGCTGGTCATCATGCCCCTGACAGACGTGCCACAACTCTTTCAACCACACGCATGTTCCAGGCTGTCATGGAGGCACAGGCACGAATGGAGCAGTACACCAGACAGGGACTAAGGGCACAGAGGGCTCATAACACCTCTGTAAATGACAGTTTCTGTGACCTAGCAGGTGCCATATGTAATTACACTGAGGTCATTGATAGACGTTGTGGTGAGACATTGGATGTCCTACACAATGTCATGCCCATGTGTCAGGAAAGTGTGGGACAGTTGAGACATCGACGTGGACGTATGCCAGCAACATCAGCAGCTGGAGGTCGCCGTGGATGCCCAGCAAGTCACAGCTGCTCCTGTAGTGCCAGTACCAGCCCCAGCAATGTTGGGGGGTGGCTGTCCATAGACTGTCCTAGAAGACCACATGCACATGGCTCTGGCCAGTCCCAGCAGAGACTTGGATCCAGTGGACATATGTCAACTTCTGAGGATAGTACCCAGTCTGAATTAATACCTGATACTGTCTGTAGCACTCTTGCCAGGCACAGGTTCCGTATCCGTGGCCAGAGATGGTGATCTGTAAAGCCTGCCAGGTACAGTCTGTAGCTGTCCCACAAATCCCCGTACATGGCAGCCACATGGTGGAACTGTGTGCATGCAGACACACACACACATAAACCAGAAACCTAGGGCAAACACATACCCACACACATTACATCAACATTGGCCCATAACAGTAATCATGGCCCTCTCACACACACTCACACACACATGTCAATTGTATGGCTCAGTGTAGGCCTCTAGCAAACCATCAACACACCCTGTCCATATGATAAACCTGTGTCACCTCCTGTCATCTGTAACATTGATGCAGGAACAGGCTAACATGGTGCTGATGCACAGGATGACTTTGATAAAGTATAGCAATGGCTGAATGTGTAGCATGTTGTCAGTAGTAAAGTGTAATGATATCCTTGAAGGTGTAGCTGAGCAGGCATGATGCATTAAAGCTGTAATTAGCAATGTTGTATTGTTTCCACCAGTGTTTATTCCAATTGTGTTTTGTTTGCCCATGTGCCACTTGGCTGATGTGTGTAGTTGTGTCAGCATGTGTTATACAGTGGACAGGAAGTGTGGGGTGTGTGCAGCACAGGTTTGCAGGTGTACATTTGTGAACATGGTGGTACATGCATATTGGATACATGGGCAGGGTGACATGCCCTGTATTGGCCAGTGTTAACACTCCATAATTTCTATTGGCGGCCAGTATGCATTGTACTACACACGTTTTGGAACTTGAATATGCATGTGTGTGTATGACACGGGTTGACACTGTGCTGTGGGTGATGCTGATGTTCCTATCTGTCATTGGTTTGCATTACTAAGTTTAACAGTGTCCCAGCTGCATAATCCTGTATTAATGCACACTGTTCACCTACAGGGTTGCATAGACAGTGCTATCACAAACACAAGAAATTCTCACTTGTACAGTAAAAGTGCATTAATCTCATGGACCTCTGCCATAAACTAAATATATAATAGAAGGTGTGATGTTATACCAAAAAAAAGTTACATACCAAGAAGGGATAACCTCTCTGGTCAGTATCATTTGGAAAATTCAATCCCTCAAAAAGCATACAAGGCAAGCTTCAAAATACAAAATGGCAACGATTCCAAAAACAACACTAAAGCTGTCTTTACTGTTGTTCATAATCTACAGGGAAAATCTTAGATTGGGTCACAGTTAATGTAAATGGTCACAAAGTACACTTATCTGACTGACATTACCAATTCCTTGTCAGACAGTTTAAATGCAGATTTCACCACACTGTCACTATACAAGGGCCACATTTCCAGACCTGCAGAACATAATACCTGATGATTCACAGACACTCTAGTTAAAACATCTCTTTAACAAGGTCCACACCACAGTGGCAATGGTACTGGACAGTGTCCCTGGCTGTGTCATACACAAGCTGACATATGAAATCACCACTCACCTAAACGCTCTGTCCAGATGGAGCCTCTATACAGGTTACATACATGTGGAATGACGTACGGTAATGGTATTCAAAGTCCACAAGGGTTGAGCTACAGCATCTTCTTCTCCTTTCAGATGCTCCCATTAGGGATCGCCACAGTACATCATCTGTTTCCATGTCTTCCTGCCCTCTGCATCTTGCGCTGTCACACCATCCACCTGCATGTCCTCTCTCACCACAGCCATAAACCTCATCTTAGGCATTCCTCTTTTCCTGATACCTGGCGGCTTCATCCTTAGCATCTATTTTACAATATACTCTGCATCAACCAACTTACTCCTGCCTATCTGGCATGGTCTACTAACCTTCAAACCTGGCCTGACCCTCTAATATACTTATTCTTAAACCTGTTCACCCTTGTCACACCCAGTGCAAATGTTAACATAAATTGATTAAGGGTAGAACTACAACAGGTCCTGGAAACTCTCACCCTATAAGCCAGACCAATGTTATCTGGAAGGCTATGGAACACAGCATTATCAAACTCATTAACAGAGACATTATGAACCTGCAAACACTGCATCATACCCACTTAGGTTCTCTAAAGGCCAGATCATGGCTCCTACACCTAGTAGACTTCAAGCCAGTCAACAAGGCTATAGGTGAAGGAGGGGAGGTCAACACAGCCAAGCTATAGCTCACCAGCAATTCATACCCATCCCACATACCGGTATTAGACATAACCTCAACAGACTGACCATAAACGAATGTTAGATGATGGCTTGACAACTAATGCGCAGATGTAGGACACACAGTAACATTTGCAGCCTCCATGTACTATTCTATGCCAGTAACAAGTGGTATTCACCTGCACTCAGTCCTGGGACCACTCCTGTTTGGCATATAGCTTTCTTAGGTACAAGCAAACACAGTAGGGATATGTATGTACACGTTTGATGAAAATGCATACCATGGGCTATACTTTATTCTCCAGATGACACACACATCCTCCAAAAGGGTATCATACAGACAAATACCTGGTGTCAAACTCATGCTGTAAAGCTATAAGCCTAAGAAAGCATAGTTATCCACTTTTAGAAAACAAAGTATCCCCAGAGTACCACATAGGTAGTAGCCCCCACAATGTGGAACAGGTACTAATATATACATAGAGCCATGTGTTAAGTCATCTCTCCTTTGATAATCACATTACCAAAGGGTTTTGGAAATCCCTCTGTGGAGCACATAAGCAATAAAGGGTTTGCATGCAGATCCACAGAGGTTGTTGCACACCTATAATGATTAGTCATCTTTCCAGACTTTGCTTGCTTTGGAAAAGGTTTCAAATATACCTCAAGCATAAACCCTCACTCACACTCTTCAACAGAAACTGTGATGAGTGGATGTGAAATGGAAGCCATAGCCCAGGGATCACTGCAGTGGCTAAGCTTGTCGCAAGTATACAGAAGTGACCTAAGGTCTGGAAAGCGCCAGCATGCTCTGGCAAAGATAACACATGCGTTCATGGAGAAAGCAGAGTATCCACCTATGAAATACTTGAGGTCACATGTATGTATATGGATTTGCCCCACAGCTACCTGACATGTGTAATGCACATACAGTTGTCATTGTGATATATCATACACTATAAAAATGAAAACCCACTCCACATTGGCCAATGGTGTCACACACCTGGAGCACAGACACACAGTCAGCAAGTGCACGAGTCAAACTCTTTCCTAACTACATTATGATACTACAGCAGTACGCATTTACACGACACACTATACATATTGCTGGGATTTTACTTTTCCACAGGTATATTTGTAGAATGGTGACATCATTGGACTTGACAAAGATGAGTATACCACTTTTAAGATGTTTGAGTAGTCTCTAAGAAGGTTGCTCCTCCCCAAGGAGACACACATACACACACTTGGCAAATACAGGATTCAACCCCCTACCTAACTACATTATGACACTATAGCAGTATGCATTTACACCACATGCTATACACATTACTGGGATTTCACCTTTCCACAGGTATATTTGTAGAATGGTGACATCATCGGACTTGACAAAGATGAGTATACCCCTTTTAAGGTGTTTGAGTAGTCTCCAGAAAGGTTGCTCCTCCCCAGTGAGACACACATACACAGTTGGCAAGTACAGGGTTCAAACCCCTACCTAACTACATTATGATACTACAGCAGTACGCATTTATACCACATGCTATACACATTACTAGGATTTCACCTTTCCACAGGTATATTTGTAGGATGGTGACATCATCGGACTTGACAAAGATGAGTATACCACTTTTAAGGTGTTTGAGTAGTCTACAAAAAGGTTGCTTCTCCCCAGGGAGACACACACAGTTGGCAAGTGCAGTGCTCTTAATCCAAACTAAGTACGTCTTTGCACTTCAGTAAGCAATATGGAGTTACAGGGTGCGATACAGACATTACTTGCTGACAGTTTGCACAAAGGTGTTTTTCAAATTTGCTAACCTCAGCAGGCTTATCATACTAGGTGTATTGTGAGTGTATTGTATGCATAGGCTATGACCATATCCTATATGGGTTGATGCACCACATGCTGGCACACACAGGGTCAATCCTTGATTAACATCTTACCTTCACCTACATGATACTGCAATATAACAGAAAGATGATAAACTTCAACAATTGGCTGAGCTTCTGGTGTCATTCAAAGGGGATCCAGTCTTTGTCTGCCTGTGATGACATGATAGACAAGCCTTGTTGCTTCACTACAGATGGTTTGCACTGGTTGTCCCTATGCTTCTGAATACCGGCCAAGGCTTGTGCTGTCCTCATATTACCTTTTTTTAGGCAAGGCTCAAAGGTTCATAGGTTCGTAGGTAGATACTAGTCTATCGGCCCTGGGGCATATATACAAGGCCAGCCAAAAAGGTACCCTGGCTTTTGCCACCCAAGAAATTTATTTTCCTGTACCACTGTTGTGCAGAGACACAGAAGTGATCCCCAGGGTGAATTTCCTATTTCCCATCCAATAATCAAGATTTTCCTTGAAGGGTCCTAATGAGGAGCTTTGTTTGATATAGATAGGCAGTTTATTCTGGAGTATGTGAAGCCTGTGGGACAGGAATCTATCCCTCCGGCATGTCCTGTTTATTGCTTTGCTGAGGTTTAATTCACTGGAGCATGTGGCTCTAAGAGATTTGTTTTTCTTGAGGTGGAGCATGTCCATTAATTCAGGGTTGGACATGGCCTTATACGTCAGGCATAGATCACATCTGAGCAGGCAGTAAGCAACTGAGTAGAGCTAGAGTTTCTTTAGTCGAGCTGCATAGGGCATCTCTTTGAGGCCCATGATCCTCTTAGTGAAGTACTTCTGTGATCATACCAGGTGTTGCATGTGCCAATTAAGGTACATACCAAATGGGGCAATATACTCTATTATGGGCCTAATGAGTGATGAGTAGAGGGGCACAATGAACTCTCTTGATCTAGAGGTGAACCCTTTCGTGATTAGGTGGGATACATAGTAGGAATAACTAACCACTTTGCCAATGTGATTATCAAAGGAGAGGTTACTATCTACCTGGGTCCCCAGGTCCCTAATTACATTTTCCGTACCTAGTGGATTACCACCTATGTGGTAATTTGTGGGCACTTTGTTTTTTCTAAAGGGGGTTACTGTGCATTTTTTGCCATTCAGCTTGAGGCCATGGTTTTGACACCAGGTATCTGTCTCTGTAAGACCTTTCTGGAGGATGTCTGTGTCAGCCAGAGAGTTGATTATGGCCCCCATTTTACAGTCATCTGGAAGCTTGGTCAGCCATAGTCCTCCCATGCTTGCCTGTACCTCAGAGACGTATATTCTGAACAGGAGGGGTCCCAGGACCGAGACCTGTGGGATGCCACTTGTGACTGGTTTAGAGTCGGACATGGCACCTGCAACTCTGACCATGTGTGTTCTATCAGTGAGCCAGTTGGCTACCCATCTCGTGACATAGGGGTTAATGTTCAAGTTGGTAAGATTGTCTATGATGCCAGAGTGGGGAATGGTGTCAAAGGCCTTAGTGAGGTCCAGGTAGGCTGTGTGGACTACCTTCCCTTCATCTATGGCCTTGGCAACTGTTTCAAAGAAGTCAGCTAGGTTTAGGAGGCAGGATCTGCCTTTAACAAAGCCAAATTGGGTAGGGTCCAGTATCTGGAGGTTCCCAATGTCTCTGTTTATGAATTCCATGACAATTCACTCCATAGCTTTGCAGACCAGTCTGGTCAGGCTTATAGGGTGATAGTTCCCAGGTTCTGTTGTGGCACCACCTTTGTGGAGTGGGATGACTGTTGCTGTATGCCATTCTTTGGGTACATAGCCTGTGGTAAGGTTGAGTCTGAACAGTGAATGCAGGTGAGGGTTTACTTCCTTTTGGAGCTTGATTAAGACACAGCCTGGGACAACATCCAGTCCCATTGATGCTTTGTTCTTAGCTTTGGAGAGGGTGTTTTTACCTGCATGTCCATGAAGTCTGGGGCTCTGCATTCTTCTGGAATGGACACGACCCTTTTGGGGGTGAGGGGGGGGGTGAAGTTTGCACTAAACTTGTCCACCAGGATGTTGGCAATGTCAGTTGGTTCAGTGTATTTTTTGCCATTTTGCAGTAGCTGAAAGCATATCTGAGAGTTGCCACCTAAATGTTTGATATAGCTAAAGAAGGCTTTGTGGTTATCTTTAGATTCCTTGGCAATTTTTCTTTAGAAAATGGACTTGGATTATTTTATGAGCGATCATAGTTTCTTGCTAATAATGATCAGTGATGCCTTTCCTTTTTGGAATTTTGCTCTATCATGTGTTAGTTTCCTCCTTCTGTTGTATAGCTTATTTATGGGCAAGGACCGCCAGATTGGTTTCTTCTTTTTAGAGGAGTGAGCCTTGGTTTTAATTAGGATGGCTCGATCCATGCATCCCTGTAGATGCTCATAGAATGCACTTGTAAAGGATTCTGCAGATTGGATAGCATTATCCTGTAGCAAGGGGGCTTTGAAACTTTCCACTTCGGTCTTGAGAAGTGTGAAGTTTGCTTTGGAAAAGTTTTTCACAGTGGTTTTGTTGACTGGGGGGGGGTCGGGATGTGGATGTCCAATGTGATTACTTCATGATCTGATATTACCAGTGAAGGGTTTACCTCTGGTGTGGAACACTGATCCCCCATGTTGGTAATGATCAGGTCCAGTATGTTGTCACCTCTAGTGGGCGTGGTGACCAGCTGTTCCAGGCTGTTTGAGTGTATAAACTCTAGGAAGCATTGGGCAAAGGACTTTGTACTCAAGCAATTCTCCCAGTCAATGTTTGGGAAGTTGAAATCTCCTCATATCATGGTGTTTGGTAGGACCTTTATATTTCCCAGTGTTCTCAGGAATACTGAGTGAGGGTCCTGAGACAAGGTATGTGATCTATAGCAGGCTACAATCTGATAAGCAGCTTTGTCCAATGTTAGTTGCACTTGCATGACCTCCAAGGCCTCGTGCTGTGCCACTAACCTGAAGGTGTGGGTATCCTTTATGAAAATGGATATACCCCCTCCTTTGGTATTTCAGTCTGGGTTTTGGGGCTGATGCTCAGAGGGATTGGGATTTCTTTAAGTGGAGCATGTCGAACAGCTCTGTGTTTGGCATAGCTTTGTATGTTAGACAGAGATCACCTCTGGATAGGCGATATGCGACAGAGTAAAGATGTAGTGTTTTGAGACGGTCTGTGTATGGCATGTATTTGAGGCCGCTAATCCTCTTTGTGAGGTATTTCTGCAGGCTTTCCTGTTGTTATAGATGTCTTGTGTGGTACATAGCAAAAGGGGCATTGTACTCTATAATGGGTCTAATGAGTGATGAGTAGAGGGAAACAATGACATATTTTATTCTACATGAGACACCTTTTGTGATGAGGTGTGCCACGTAGAAGGATTTCCTGACTACTGTGGCAATGTAATTATCAAAGGAGAGTCTACTGTCCACCTGTGTCCCAAGGTATCTTATCACACTTTTGGTGTTAAGTATACTACCACCTATGTTGCATTTCATGGGTACAGTGTTTTTACCAAAGGGGATGACAATGCACTTTTTGGCATTGAGCTTGAGGCCATGGCTTTGACACCAGGCATCTGTCTCAGTGAGGCCCTTTTGTAGGATGTCCACATCGTTAGTAGTCTCGATTATGGCTCCTAGTTTGCAGTCATCTGTGAACTTCATTAGCCAGAGACCTTCCATGTTAACCTGTACTTCAGGGAAGTAGATACCAAACAGGACAGGACCCAGGACTGAACCCTGTGGTACTCCACTTGTCACTGGTCCGAAGTCGGACTTGGAGTCTGCTACTTTCACAGTGTGGGTTGTGTCAGTCAGCCAGTTGGCAACCCATCTTGTGACATAGGGATTTATACCTACTTTAGTGGGTTTATCCATAATTCCAGAGTGGCAGATGGTGTCAAAAGCCATGGCAAGATCTAGATAGGCTGTGTGAACCACCTTAACCTTGTCTACGGCTTTGGTGACTGCTTCAAAGAAGTCTATCAGGTTTAGGAGACATGATCTGCCTTTTACAAACCCAAAATGGTTGTGGTTCAGAGTTTGGAGATTACCAATGTCTTTGTTTTTAAGTTCCATAATGATACATTCCATGGCCTTGCAACCAGGCTCATCAGGCTAATGGGGTGCTAGTTCCCAGGGTCCATGGTGGCTCCACCCTTGTGTAGTGGGATAACCGTCACTGTGCACCATTCAGCAGGTGCAAAGCCTGAGGTGAGGCTATGACTGAACATGGTATGTAGGTGTGGTTCCATTTCGTTCTGTACATCATGTAGAACGCAGCCTGGGATGTAATCTGGTCCCATGGATGCTGTGTTCCTGGCTTTGGGGAGTGGTTTTTACCTGTGCAGCCATGATGACAGCAACTTTGCATTCTTCCAGTATAGAGATGTGCTCTTTCATGGGGGGTAAAGTTAGCACTGATCCTATCTGCCAGGCTGTTGGCAATATCAGTTGTGTCTGTATATTTAGTGCCATTGTGCTGTAACTCAGAGCAGATCTGAGTGTTGCAATTGAGATTCTTGACATAGCTATAGAATGCTTTGTGGTTGTCTTTAGAATCAGTGTCAACTTAGTTTTCCTAACTAGCTTTGGAGGATTTTATCAGGGATTGCAGTTTTTTCCTGAGGCTGACCAAGGAGCTCCTCCACTAATGGGATTTTACCCTCTTTTGCAACAGTTTCTTCCTTCTGTTGTGCAGTTTGTTTATGGCAGGGGACCACCAGATTGGCTTCCTTTTCTTGGAGGATAGCATCTTGGTTCTGTTTGGGATAGCACGATGCATGCAGTCATGTAACTGCTTATAAAGTGCAATTGTGAGGATTCAGTAGTCTTAACAGTATTGTCCATCTGCATGGGTGTTCTGAAGTTCAGCACTTCTGTCTTAAGAAGCATGAAGTTGGCTTTGGAGACATTTTTTAGCATGGTTTCCTTAATGGGGGGTGGGTTCAGAATGTGGATATGTAGGGTAATTAGCTTATGGTCAGATGGGACCAATGAGCCGTTGACTTCAGTTGTGGAACACCGGTCACTCAGGACAAACCAAACCCCATAACCAACACAAATAACCACAAAGTTAGCTAAATGCTACTCATTGCCAGAAGTCTCAGCCTCCAGATGCACACACTTGAGGCACATCTCAGTATGGAGAATATTGATATCTGTGCAGTACAAAAAACCTAGTTCAAGGCTCCAGAGAGCACACCAGCGCTACCAGGATACTACTCATTCCATACCTTCCAGCATCAGGACCTGGTTCATAGTACATAGGGTGGGGATGCATCCATATTCATCAAGGATACCTACACCTCTCTCTACATGCTCTGTGCAGGATATGTACCCATAGAATGTTGCACAGCAATGTTTTTCACACTCCACAGGGGTGGGGCCACAAAAACCCCTTGGCATTCATGCTCTATGAGCCTGATGAGTCTGGTCTTTAAGGCAATAGAGCCAATCATAATGAAAGTCAACAATAAAGAGATTGTGAACCTTCACACAGTTGAGCACACCCAGTTTGGCTTCATCATATGCAGATCACACATCCTGAACTTTGTGAATTTCTTTGAGACCATTACCCAGGCTACAGATGATTGAAATGAGCTCAACACAGCCTACCTATACCTCATTACAGCCTTTGACACCATTCACCAGTCAGGTATCATAGATGAACTCACCAATCTGGGCATGAATCCATGCATTACAAGATGGATTGAAAACTGGCTCACAGATAGATTCCACAAACTAAGAGTTGCTGGCTACATGTCAGACTCTACACCGGTAACAATGGGTGGCCCCCAGGGTTCAGTCCTGGAGTCCCTCCTGTTTGGTATAGACTTCTCAAATGTACATGCCGACACAGGAGGGTTGTGGTTGACTAAGTTTGCTGGGAACTGTAAAGTGTTTGCCATAACAGATTCCCTGGATGACACAAATATTCTCCAGAAGGGAGTCTATGAGACAGATGTGTGGTGTCAGAATAATGTCCTCAAGCTCAATGTGGAGGAATGCATAGTGATCCCCTTTGGTGAAAACAAAGTACACACAAACTACCACATAGGTGTTGCCCCCTTAAAACTGACAAGGTAAGAAGGGATCTGAGGACACAAGTAGATAGTCATCTTTCCTTTGACAACCATGTTGCCAAAGTGATTGGGAAATCCTATGTGGCCCACCTAATAAACAAAGGGTTTGCATCAGGATCTGAAGAGGTAGTGGTGGCCCTCTACTCTTAAGTCATCAGACCCATCATTGAGTACAATGCACCATTTTGGATGTACTCGACTACACATATCCAGCAGCTGTAGAGACCACAGAGGTACCTTACCAAGAGGATTACTGGCCTCAAACAGTTGTGTTATAAAACACAACTGGTAAAACTAAATCTGTTCTTCATTGTGTACCGCCTACTCAGAGGCACACTCTGCCTAACATACAGAGCCATGTCCAACACATAACTGCTGAGCATGCTCCATCTACAGATAACAAAATTGAGTTGACCTACACTCCAGGGATATGAACCTCATCACAACAATGAATACAACATGCTGGTGGGATAAAGTACCATCCCAGACACTTGCCTTACTGTGGAACAGAGTCCCAATGTACATCAGACAGAGCCCCTCGCTGACACTCTTCAATAGGAACCTTGATGAGTGGATGGGAAACAGACAATCCATGCCAGGCATCACATCAGCAGCCCCACTAGAAAGGGGCTTAGGGTAATAACTATTAGAACGAGGGCTTGGGAGACTACCCAATGAGGTGCTGAAAGTTGCACAACTTGCCTTGGGTAACATATACCTTATTGAAGATAGGTTCATAGGTATGTAGTAGACTATGTGACAGGTACATGTCTACAGATAGTAGATATGTACTTCATTGTACCGTCATATTGTAGAGCAGGCACATGGACCACATAAACTGTAATGCTTACAGATACTGGTGGCTGTTGTGTACACTGGGTGAGATGTACACCTCATGTCTTTTGTGCCATTGGGATGTGTGCTGGGTGGGACAGTCCTGGATGGCTCCCTGTCATGGTCACCCTCTTACACACATCTCTGCCCATCCATCTTTGGCTTTTTATACTGTGTTCCCCCTACATATATATGTAGGTACATAGGTAGGTAATAGGCTATCTGCCTGAAGGCATATATTAGTATGACCAGAGTGTGCAACTATCACCACCCATGGAGTTAGTTCCCTAGGCATCTGTGTAGTAGAGCTGATGAAGTGATCCATGGTGTGACAGTTCAGTTTCACATACACTCATCAAGGCTCTTCTGGAAGAGTGTCAGTGAGGGACTCAGCTTAATGTAGGTTGGGAGGGAGCCTGTTCCAAAGAAAGGGAAGTCTGTGAGTTATCAATGTATCCCTCCAACATGTTCTATTTATTGTTATTAATGGAATTAATTTTGCATGAATTTATGTAATTAATTAATTAATTAAATGGAGTATAAATAGAGGGGTAATTAGGCTTTCTGATGACATCTGAGGAAGTTTCATGTGACTAAGATGAAAACGCAGTATTGTGAATAGCGTTCATGCTTTGGTGCTTATTGGATTATGTGGTTTAATATATTGTCTGGAGCATTTGTGGAATAAACTTTTGGACTATTTTCTATCGAAGTCCTGGTTTGGTTCTCCGTTCACTATTTTTTGTTTCTCTATTTATTGTTGTGATGATGATATCCCTAGACCATCTAGTACAGTGAGCTTGGGGTTACTTCAGATAGCACATGTACATCCATTCTGCATTGGACATGGACCTGTCTGTTGTGCAGAGATCACCTGAGTAGACAGTATGCAACAGAGTACAGATTGAGTTAAATTCAGTCTTGTTGCATGGGCCAACTGTTTGAGGCCAGTAATGCTCTTGTTGAAGTACACCAGTGGTCTTTCCAGCTGCTGAAGGTGCCTAGTCAGATTCATTGCAAGTGTGTTGTGGTACTCTATGATGGGACTGATGACTGATGAGTAGAGGGAACCTCCTTTGACCTACATGCAAAGACCTTGGCAGTTTGTGGGGCCATATAGCATAATTTTCTAACCACTTTGTGAATATGTTTCTGGAAGTAGTGATAACTATCCACATGTGTCCATAGATCCCTTATTATTACGTCCATATTTAGGGTGGTGGCAACTGTGTGGTATTTGTATGACGTAGCTCAAGCCCATAAGTTTGACACCACATCTGTCTGACTGAGACCCTTTTTAAGGATGTCTCTGTTGTCCCAAACATCGATTATGACAACCTTTTTGCAGTCATCCACAAACCTTGCTAAACATAGCCCTCATGTTTGACTGTATTTCTGAAAAATATACACCAGACAGGAGGGGTCCCAGGACTGAGCCATGGGGGACAGCAGTTGTAACCAGCTTGAACAGGAGACCACAGTTCTTACCTTGTGAGATCTATCTGTGCCCCAGTTGACAATCCATCAGATGACATACGTGTTTATGCACAGGTTGTTGATTTTGTGGATACAACATGTGTGTGGGGTGTTGGAAAAAGGTTTTTCAAGGTCTATGTAGGCCATGTGTAGCTCATTTCATTGATGCATGTCCTGGGTGACTGCCTTGAAAACTGTCTAGCAGGTTCAGGAACCATGATCTGCCCCCTGACCAAACCAAAATGGGTAGGGTTGGATGTTTGTAGGCTCTCAAATGCTCTGTTTATGAGTTCCATAATGATGGAGTCCATGGCCTTGCACATCAGGCTTATTAGGCTTATAAGACAATAGCACCCATGGTCTGTTGTGCACCAGCACTCGTGGAGTGTGCCAAACGTTGCTGTAACCCATTCAACAGTTTCATATCGTGTACAGATGGTGAGTCTCAACAGACTGTTCAGGTGCAGGGTCTGTTTGTTTTGGAGTTCACATATGACACAGCCAGAGAAACCATGTTATCTCATACATGCCATGTTTTTAGGTTTGGAAAGAGCTGTTTAACCATTGTATATGTAATTTCTGGGTTTTCACAATCTCCAGGTATGATAATGGGCCCTTATGTCAGTGAGAGGGGGTAAATGTGTATGAACCTGTCCGACAAGATGTTGGCAATGTCAGTCATGTATATGTATTCATTTACAGTTTGCACTGACTCAGAATATATATGAGTTTACATTGATATTTATGACATAGAGAAAGAAAGCTTCATGGTTCTCTATGGACTCTTTGACCATGGCTTGGATAATATTAGGAGTGCTCATTGTTTCTTTATGATACTGATCAGAGTATTATTGATCTCCTTTGGTTTATCACTTTCTTTGAACAACTTAAGTACTTGAAGTACATAGTTTGATTATGACAGGCGTCCAATATATTATATGGATCTGTTTTCATATCAGTGTGTGTACAAGGCAGGATTGGTGAATAGTGACAACTGTCTGTAGTAAGAACGGCAACTGCCAAATATGTGTTGCCCACTGCTGTACTCAGACATGGCCTAAGTGTGTGAGCATGCCCAGTATGACCTTGCAGTATGTTGCTGACTGAAATTTGCTAAATTTGTTTAAGTGTGTGAGCATGCCCAGTATGAGCATATATACTATATGTGTGTGAAAATCAAAGTTGTTTTTTACTTCAGGGCTCACCTTTGTGTTGTACATCGACAGGAAGAACAGTGTGCCTGCAAGGCTTCCATGAGTCATTCTACATACAGTAGGGACAGCTATTATTTGTACATTTCTACCTGGGGGGCACACCTGATTGTTACTGTGGGTGTACATAGGATGAAGGTTTCACCTGACACTTATACACATTTGCTAGGCCAGGTACTCCATTTCAGTCTGTATTGCTGCCTATCATACTGGCTTGAGGCATACCACTGTACTACAGACCTTAGCTTCCAATTACATGCATATTAGTTTGTGACTTCATAGCCTACCCATCCCACATCACTCTGCCTGGCCTGCTGTTATCTGTCTGCATAGGCCTGGGGGGAGGTTATTCATATGCCTCTTCAGAGGGCATAATACAGCATATGTTTGTGTTTGCATCTGTCTACATTTGTCCTGCTGGCTGTGATTGTTAGGTATGTGACCCCCCCAACTGGTATGTGTGAGTGAGTTAAGTTGTGTTTGTGCCAGTGAAATGCTGTCATGGCTTAGTGGTTCAGTACTGTGACTACAGTGCACAGTATCATGAGTTCGAGCCCTGTCACTGCTTTTTATTTTCCTGCTGGGCAGACCAGACTGCTTAAGGAACAGTAAAGCAGGTGTGAGCGTGTTTACCCGACTTTGCTCAACTTTGCCCGACCTTGCCCGACTTTGCCCTACATTGCCCAATATTGGTCAATATTGCACGGCATTGTACTGGTTAGCGCGGTGCACAGCTACATGCAATTTTATTTAAATATGCTCAATACTGGTAAAATGTGCATAGCAGTGCTTTATATTGCTTAAAATGTGGCACTCATGCCTCAGGTGGTGCTGCAGGGCTGCCTATGACGGATGCACATAGTACACTCCCTATACATGTTTGAAAACAGGTAGTGTCAAGATAGGCATCCCTTTTACTGTATGTGTGAGTCACAGAGAAGTGTCATTTCCAGGGTTCTTACTGAGTCAGTGTATGTGCTATGCGTTGCCTCTTTGCCAAAGCCAGGGCATACTGGACATGCCTCCTTCTGCCTACTGGGGCAGGCTCAGGTTGTTCCTTCTCTGAGTCATACTGTGCCTGTGCAGGCCTTAGCAATGGTGGGGGGCTGTTTGGCCCTGCCCCTTGCTGGTCCTGCTGCAGCTGTTTTTGCAGGATCATATTGTGTAGCATGGCACATACCATGACAATTTGGGTACATGTAGTTGGTGAGTACTGCAAGACTCCACCAGATGTGTCCAGGCACTGGAACAGTGACTTGAGCATCCTAAACACTCGCTCAATAATGTTTCTTGTTTGTGCGTGTGCCTCATTATGAAGTTCATGTTCAGGTGTGCACGCATTTCTGGTGGGTATCATCAGCCACGGCTCCAGTGCATATCCAGCATCCTCCACTAGGTGACCGTCAGAGATGTCCCCATTGGCAAATCTCTGGTACAGCTGCGTCATATGCCAGATGTGGGAATTGTGATAGCTTCCAGGGCAGCCAGCACACACATTCATTATTATGCCCTGGGCATCGCACATGACCTGGCAGTTGATAGAGGAGAAGCCCTTGCGGTTGATGTAGACCCTACCCCGCTCACTGGGTGGTGCTTTGATGTGTATGTGCATGCAGTCTATTACACTCACTACCTCAGGGTGTTCTGCTATCTGGTGGAAAAGACACATATTGCTGGCCAATGCCTCACGGGAATTGAGGAAATATACGTGCTCACCGACATGTGCTGACATGGCATCCAGGAACTGGTGCAGTACCCTGGATGCTGATGCCTGTGAAATCCCCATCATATCACCAGTTTGCCTCTGGAAGGTATCTGTAGCTAGTATTCTTAGGCCAACACATACCTTGGCATCCACTGGGATGGGTTCACCTCTCTTGGTTCTGTGTGTGAGGCATGGCTGGCACAGTTCAACAATTTGCTGCAGGAGGTATCTGTCCACCCTATAGTGCTCCACTATCTCCAGCTCATGTAGGCCCTGGTAGGTTACCCTGGGTCTGTATACTATTCTCTGTCTCCTCACTGCGGGTTGCTCAGCAGCATTCACAACATCACCACCCTCAGCACCTTGCACATGTTGGTTTATGATAGCAAGAGCAGCCCCTAACATTTTGTCTGACTTTTAAGTTTTTAAGCTTCCCCTCTTTGTATACTGCAGTGTTGCAGAGTTCTTGGGAAAAAACAGGGAAGAATGCTGTTTGCAGAGTTTCATAGGTTCATAGATTAGTACTAAGCTAACTGCCCTTGCGACCCATTTTAAGCCTAGCCAATTAGCCCTTGTGAGATTCAAACCCTGCACCTTGTGTTTGTAAGGCAAACACCTTAACCATTAGGCAGTGGTGGCTGGTGACTTCAAATCATAGGGGGGCTGCAGGAGACAGCTGGATGGGTGTGGCCAACAAGACGGGGTGTGGCCAACAAGACGGGGTGGCTATGGTGCAATGGGATCAATGCTTCACATACTTATTTACATGAAATAAATGCTCAGTCAGTATGGCACATGCTGAATAGTCTACACAGCACACATTGTTACATACACACATTGGTTTGAACACTTACCTCTGTGGTATACTGCAAACAGTACTTCATACTCCGTTTCTGCACCTGAGGAGAAGCTGTCGTGCACCTTAGAAGCTGTGGTCTGGAACACATCAGGTCATACTGAATTTCTCCCACCCCCTTTTTCATGGAGGCTCAAAAGGGACAGTTTTAAGTTTCCCAAAGCAAATAATATTCACATGAGCCCCAGCTAGTTCCAAATAGGTGCTTGTAGTCTTTCAGTTCTTCCAGTTAGGGGTTTGCCACATCAGATCTGTTTCCATTGGTTCCTGTCCTCTGCATCTTGCTCTGTCACCACATCACTTTCTCTACCACATCCATAAATCTAATTACAAGTCCTTCCTCTTTTCTTCCCTGGCAGCTCCATCCTTAGTATCCTTCTCCCAATATACCTAGTAGCATCCCTCCTTAGCATCCCTCCTCAGCACATGTCCAAATCACATATTACCTTTGGGCATGCCTTCCCCCTCTTCTAGAGCCAACAGTAGCCCCCCCCCCAATTTCTGCCTTCCCCCTCTTCTAGAGCCAACAGTAGCCTCCCCCCAATTTCTGCCAGCACCCTTTTGGTAAAGAGTAGTACTGGTGGTGGTGATTGTTAACCTGGGCCTCGACCAATCTTGTATCAAAATCTGTATTGTCCCACAAAATGTTGTCAGGAGGTTATATGTGGTGATGCCCAGGCTTCCTGACATAACCCTCCCCATTTATCCGGGCCTCGACCAATCCTGTATCAAAATCTGTATTGTCCCACAAAATTTTGTCAGGAGGTTATATGTGGTGATGCCCAGGCTTCCTGACATAACCCACCCCATTTATCCAGGCTTGGGACCGGCACGAAGAAATGCACTGGCTTGTGCATCCCCAGTGGCTGGGTTACATAGGTGCTTGTCGTACTAGTATAGTACCAAATAAGTGCCTCTTGTGTTCTTCTGTATGGTGTTCCATTACTTATAGATAAAGTCCATTTGTCTTTCTTTATTTTGTGCAAAATAATCAATAACTCTGTGGTTGAAGTTGGGTATACTCCGCATTAACTCCTTTCCTATGGAAAGAATAGCCAAAGCATTCAATATGTCTTGCCCCATTGTAGAATGAAGAAACGTTTTAATCCTTTTCAGTGTTGAGAAACACCTTTCTGCCTCAGCAGTTGACATTGGTGTGGTGGCTATAATTAACAACACTTTGTAAGTCTGTGAAAACACACTGGTTAAGGAGTTGTCCAACAAGAATTTTAACATCTTGACTGCACTGCCAGCTGCTTTAAAGTCTTCACATTGATACACCACTCCAAGTTCTGTTCTAAGTTGTCCCCTCATCAGGAATGGATAGCTGTCCATTGTTCCTGTGAACAGATTTTCTGGAAACTCTCTTATGTATGTTGAAAACTTTCCAGGCAGAAGTAACTGAGAAGCTTGAAGATGGCCAGTTTGTTGAAATCGTGATGTTGCCTGGAACCTTATGACATCACACACTTCCTTTGCAGCAATTGGCAAGGTCTCATGCAGTGGTCGGGAAGCTGATGGCCCTCGTCTACGTTTTGACCGGATGTTCTCTGTATGTAGGTACTGCTCTGCAATACCATCGATACCCAATCTGACACTGTCAATTGCATCCAAATTGTATGAACATCCTTTTCAACAGCAGTTGCATCTGTGGTACGACACTGAAGTTGCCTGTACAGAACATCAACATGGGGCATTATACAATGGAAGACAGCAAGCCAAAATTTAAATTGGTCATCTTCAAGTGATCGCAGTAGCCCATTTGCTTCCAGTATAGTTGCTGTACCAGATGTAGGATTCCTGTACAAATAATCAAAGCACTCTTCCAGCGACTACAAGTTCTCGTACACTGCATTTACAGTACGGATGTTAAAATTCCACCGTGTTCCTAACACTCTTGGCATGCGTCGTGATACTATATTATCCAGAGCAGCTTGTCTTTGAGCTGAACGACTGAAAAAGGCTGGAATTCCACCAAGTGTTACAAATAATGTCCTTGCTTCAGTATTCTGTTGTGCGGCTCTTTGCATTACCAGATTAAGTTGGTGGGCATAGCAGTGTACATAGTAGGCATATTTAAACTTTTCTCTTATGATGGCCTGGACCCCATGCTGAACACCACTCATAACCGATGCACCATCATAACTCTGAGTAATCACTTTTTCATGCTGGTCTCCCACTACTTCCTTCAACTGTTGTTCTATCACAACAGCAATATGTTGTGCTGTCTGTCCAAGTGGTGTAAAGTATCCCCAAAAACATTCCACCACCTGTCCACTGACAATGTAACGGAACACAATAGCTATTTGCCACATTGCAGCAAAATCAGTGGTTTCATCTGCAATTACTGCTATAAATTTTGCAGTACGAATCTCTTTTTTTATTTCTTCTCTGCATACTGTTAGCATGCAGTCCAGGAGTTCATTTTGAATAGTTTTTGATGTTCCTTTGAAAACAGTTGAAGCTGTCATGTGGTCTAACAACTTCTTATCAAACTGGCTGACTAATTCTACTATTGCCCGGAAGTTTCCTGGATTCCTTGACTCTTCAGACTCATCATGACCTCTGAAAGCTAGTTCCTGTGCACCACACGTCTTCATGCATTCTATTAAAATAGACAGAAGATGACGGTTGTCATCCGCTTTCTTGTGTCTTTCTACTGATAACTGGTATCCACTACTTAACTGACACCCGATATCCACAGTTCCCAACACTGCTAGACTCATTTGGTTGTCTAGATGTTTAGCAGACTGTTCATGCCTTCTGGACTTTTCTTCCAGTCTCTTCAGGTCATCCATACCCTTTGATGTCCAGGCTTCCTCTCCACCAAATAACAAACATGGGAAGCAGTACAAGCCGTTTGTTTCTTCACAACCACAGATCCAGGTGTGTTTGTCATACACTGACCTGTTGAAGCTGCGTGTGTATGTTCTTGACCTACTTGTACCTGCAGACTCTATTTTCAGATCAGGTGTGGGTCTTCCAGTCCTCTTGATTCTTAACTTCTCATTAAGAGTCAACTCTTTAAAATTAATAGATTTCAGATAGGCCACTGTAACACTCTGCTCACTCTGTTCACTCATTCTGGTTATTGTAGTTGAGTTGTTGCAACTCTGAAATGAAGATATTGCAGAAACGATTTAAGTGCCACTGTTGTATACATGTAACGATTTACAGCTTCAGAAACAGCACTCATTTCATTGACAGTGCCACAGCCATGATCTACCAACTATCTGGCTTGGCCTTGCCAGGATTAAAGACTATTAATGCATTTGTGATGCACACACTGTCACAGCTTACATTGTCTTTGCAGGACTAACAGGGGCAGTCATTCCATTGCCTCCACTATACTTTCTGCTTTGATCCTTCCAGCATTAAAATATATCTGCTGCACAGAGACTGTAGTCACACAGCCTGTATGCATATTGCTTACTCCCTCAGAGTTTTGCAAAGCCAGAATTACAACACTAAATGGTTATTTCATTCCAACACTGGCGACATGAAAGTCCCCCATCCCAACAGCCTACCAAAAGTACCTGGCTTAAAAACCTCTGAAATCAGAAAGCAAAACAGTAATGAACTGCATGTGGCTGCATTAATTTAGTCCATTGCACAGAAATGGTAGTTACAGGCTTGCCCAACAGCAGACTTTACCCAAACAGTCATCTTGCAAAGCCATAACTGACAGTAAACAAGGGCAGTCACCTCAATGAATTCACAAACAGTCATCTTGCAAAGCCATAACTGACAGTAAACAAGGGCAGTCACCTCAATGAATTCACAACCCCCCCCCATTACCTAATGAAGTAGCTGCTTTTTACTGGTCAGGATTAAAGTGCAAATACTAACAACTGCATTGCATACTTTCATTTTGCTGACAGACTCACTATAACAGCTTATGTGCATCAGCCAAGTACACATTTAAATGTTAAAATTAATTTTACTTACCAGACTTTCTACAACTTTCTACAATAAAACATGGTCTAACAAAAAGTCCTTGACCCCCACCCTCCACCACACACATACAAACCACACTCAGATTTCAGAGCTTCAGCTTCTGGTCGATCTTACTTCAGTGAAATGTACATTACTGTTGCAAATGTAGACAGAACTGCAGCTATTCACACAAGCATTGCCCCAAGCCCAACTCCCTACCCAGAGAAACTGCTTTCAGCCTACAATGTTTAAGTGAAATAAATCACCATGGTTGCATTTCTTTCACATCACAATAGCCAAGAACTTGCACATAATCTTACTTTATTTGGTTGTGTGTCTGTAAACTACAGGCTATTTCATTTCAGAGACCCCCCCCAGGCTATTTCTGACAAAAATGATCTAAAATGCCCCAACAGATGTCCTAACCTCCCGAAAGAAAGACTCCTAAAAATGGCCACAAATATCATACTGTATCATGTTATGAAACCACCATAGTCATGTACAAGCATTTTCACATGCAGTCATTTCCTTATTTGTATGCACAATATCTTTTAATTTTATTTTCCAGAAAAGGAGGATGCATACAGAGTACCAGTCCCAGACCAATACAATACACAAAACATAAATGATATTCCAGGCATTCCATTTCACATGTACTGATTCTGAAGTATTCAAGTACCACATATACTGATTTAAAAACACAAGGCATGTGTAGTACACTTACCACTGGAAAAGGTGCCCCAATCAATGTGAAGACGCTGTGGAGTACAACGAAGCTGCCGCTCACCAAAAGAATCCAAGGCCCATAAACGTTCCAAAAGCTTTATTGAATAACACAAACAGGAAAAAACGTCGACCTAGGTTTCGTCCGTTAAACGAACTTCATCAGAACACATCTTTACTACATTCAAACTCCTTATATATATGTGCACAAGGAACTAAATGAGCCTATTGACCAATGAAATTCGTGTGAACCATAAACAGCAATTAATTAATTAATTCATCAGCTGAAACCAAAAGTACAAAGACATGTACCCTATATTTAGACCAAATCACATTGAATTAAATTGATTAAATAAATAAATAAATGTGACCCCTCCTATAAAAGTATATATAATAAAATAATAAAATACAAATAATTATAAATATAGATAGACATGCACCCTAATATCTATTGTTAAACATTAACACTAAATAAATTGAATTATATGTATAAAATAACCAACTGTCAACTGTTGTATTAAAAAATAACTTTATATTTTTTGACGGGGCCTATTACAAACAGGTTAGTGGTGTAGCCATGGGGGCAGCGTGTGCCCCGGGCTTCGCGAACTTTGTTTTAACTTATTGGGAAGTAAATTATGTGTTCAATTCAGAATATTTTAAATATATTAAATTTTATGGTCGGTTTTTAGATGATTTATTTATTATTTGGAAAGGGGAGCAAGCGATTTTAAAATGTTTTTTAGAGTACATTAACAACAGTGTATCCTTTTTAAAATTTACATATGTCATTAGTCAAGAAAGTATTAGTTATTTAGATATCAAGCTAACGTATGACAAGGTTGGCAAAAAGTTAGTGTCAAATATACACAGGAAGTCCACCTTCTCAAATTCGTACCTACATTTTGATAGCTGGCACCCTCACCATCAAAAAAAAGCAGTGGTTAAAGGACAGATGGTGAGGGCAGCAAGAATGGTCAGTGAGGACGTGGACTTTGATCAGGAAATTACATACATCAGTCTTTTATTTTTAAATAGGGGTTATTCATCTGAATTTTGTAGAGATATAGCCAAAGAAGTGAAATACAAAAGGAACAAGGGTATATACAAACCCATATTACTCAGTAAGGATTTGATTTCGAGGGAAAGTCATCCAAGTCAAGCTATAGATGTGAGCAAATTTATTTGCAATAATATTCCTTTGTACATTACCACATTCAATGGCATTTCTTCATATATAAAAGACATTATCAATAAAAATTGGAAACTTATAAGTACGGATAAATCTTTGGGTGAAATGTTTGCAGGGAATATAAAATATGTGTTTAGGAAGGATACTTCTTTTAAGGACATATTCGAGGGTTTGAATAGTAATACCCACAGTGATTCTTTAAAACCGGCGGGCAATTACAAATGTGGTAGATGTTCAACCTGCAAGTATATGATTAATATTGACACTGTTGTGACAGTTAATAAATACAATATTAGGATCAGTCAGTACATAAATTGTTATACCAAAAATGTTGTTTACATAGCTGTATGTCAACAGTGCGAGGGATTTTATGTAGGCAAAACTAGTAGACATCTTAGGGACAGGGTAAAAGAACACTTATTGAGTATTAAGAATAATAAATTAACGAATGCCCTTGCCAGACACATTAATCAATTCCAAAATCATTCCTTTAAGTTCTTTGGGGTCACCCATCAGCAGTTAGACTTACAAGGGAAATTAACTAAATATAATTTAGATTTGTCAGAATTGAAGATGCAGTTATTACTTAACGCTAATCAACACCCTGGTTTAAATGAATACACTAGTATTAAGCCTATTCTATGGTTGAACAACATTAAGGGGTTTTAGTGGGGGTGTATCAATTTGTACATGGAACATTATATTATATTATGGTTTGGTTTCTATTGTTCCCCATTACCAGTTCGACATTACATTATATATCATGTAATAGATATATTATATATATATATATATATATATATATATATATATATATAATATTTATTTATATATATTTTATATTTATTTATATACATTTATATGTAGATGTTTATATATATTTACATCAAATTTTTATATTACATATATTTATTTTTATTCATATTGCCGGGCCATTTTTATAGTTCATTTTTACAATTCATAATTAATATTTTTTATTACTATCAATACTTACTTATACACATATATAAATATTTCCCATTTTTCCATTTAAGATATCCTACTATTTATATTTCATTTATTTATTATTTATGATATTTAAAACACGTATCAATTTCATACAACATAGTTTAATAGTTAGTACGATTTATACGGTACTCTTATACAATTTTGTACTACATTATGTTTAGCTATAATGTCGATGGCATTGCAGTTTTTTATGTATTGGTCGACAGTTGGTTATTTTATACATATAATTCAATTTATTTAGTGTTAATGTTTAACAATAGATATTAGGGTGCATGTCTATCTATATTTATAATTATTTGTATTTTATTATTTTATTATATATACTTTTATAGGAGGGGTCACATTTATTTATTTATTTAATCAACTTAATTCAATGTGATTTGGTCTAAATATAGGGTACATGTCTTTGTACTTTTGGTTTCAGCTGATGAATTAATTAATTAATTGCTGTTTATGGTTCACACGAATTTCATTGGTCAATAGGCTCATTTAGTTCCTTGTGCACATATATATAAGGAGTTTGAATGTAGTAAAGATGTGTTCTGATGAAGTTCGTTTAACGGACGAAACCTAGGTCGACGTTTTTTCCTGTTTGTGTTATTCAATAAAGCTTTTGGAACGTTTATGGGCCTTGGATTCTTTTGGTGAGCGGCAGCTTCGTTGTACTCCACAGCGTCTTCACATTGATTGGGGCACCTTTTCCAGTGGTAATTCCATTTGTGGTTTTTGGTTCTTGGTTTTTTATGTGTAGTACACTGCCTGCATATTTTTATATTCTAATGCAAGCATTCTACCCTAATTGAAAATGTTAATGTTATGTTTTTCATTTTCTTATAATTATAGCTACTCTCAGACAATATACTGGCAAAAAATATATAAGTGCAGTAGTAGTGCTAATGACCCACCCCCTAAAAAATAGTTAATTATTACACTCAGACATCTTGTTCTGGGAAAATGTTAAGACAGTACAACAAAGAAAAATATAACACTGCAGTGCAAGTTTGTTAAGAGGGAAGCACATCAGCTAACTTAGATAAATGTGTCACTTGACTGCTGAATATGATCACAAGTACACTAAAACAAACACATGAAACATTAATCCTCAGGGCAGGGTAAACACCTGCACTGCCATAAACCCATAAAACTCAGCATTTCCTGCATGCTGTAACTACCAATCTATTCAGCCTGTAGACACTCGGTCTCCAACTTCATTTAAGAGTGTGAAATAATTTTACAACTTAAAGCCATTTACTATGTGCTGTAACTACCAAGCTATTTAGCCTGTAGACACTCGGTCTCCAACTTCATTTAAGAGTGTGAAATTTTTATAACTTAAAGCCATTTACTTTGTGCTGCTATTTTTGGGGAGGAGGGAATAGAATTCCCAGCCTTCTGATCTTCCAGAATCTAATAAGGGTTATTCTGCTCGTAAGTTAGCAGTCTCTCCACACTGTATAATTTCTTATCTCTTGTGTATAATTAATCTGCATCCTTTCTGTAAAGTTGGTGCAATCTGAAGTGGGTCTTGTCTGAAAGAGGGGGAGGGCCAAATGAATGTTTAACTACCTCAGACAGACTATTGTTTTGCCAGGTGTAGCCTGAAGCCAGCATGATTCACTGGAGTGTATTAATCCATTGCATTAATCAATCATTAAATTTGTTCATCTCCAAGACATTAGCTTAAAATACTTTAAAGCATATTATTTATATATATATATATATATATATATATATATATATATATATATATATATATATATATATATATATATATATATACATATATACATACATATATACATATATAATATATTACACACACACCCCTCAAGTTACCTTGCATTTTGCTACTTTAGGTGCAGAAACCAAGACTGCGAAGTGTGTAAACATTTATTCTTACAGGAAAACTGCGAAGTGTGTAAACATTTATTTTTTACAGGAAAAAGTACATTTGCTAGCATTTCTTTCACTATGCTCAAAACCACAAAAACTGGTATTTTAAATACACTGCTGGTTACTTCACTCAGCTTTAAGCAAGCGCAGAAAGGTTACTGACTTGTGCTTCACAACCTGAGTACATTATTCCTCTGCTGTGGAATCTATACTGACTGTTTGTTGTAGTGAAGTCAGGGCCTATGTTTTTAAATTTAACTTATCATGACCCAATACAGTCTGGGTCCTAGCTACCTAGCAGGATTCCCTCTCCCCACCATGCCCCATCAAGCAATTTAGATCAGCAGACAAGGGCTCAGATACAAGTTATTCCATGGATCTGATAAGAGACTTTGGGTAGACATATTTGCCTTCCAGTCTCTGTTCTTTCATAACAGACCACCTTCACTGATTTGAGAGTCTGAGATGGAGGCTTCATTCCACAGGTCTTTCAAATATTGTTGAAATAGTTCAGTTTCTTATCTGAGCACAGAGCCTTTATACTTAATCAGTAACTTGCACTCATTGTTTTATTTTTCAGATGTATTCGATTATGACCATTTTAGCAAAGAATTGCATTTTTTAACCACTACAGGTAGGACTTAGTTTAAACTGTTTTAAACTTTGTGTGGAGTTTTTGTACCTGTCATGCTCACACGAAGCATAAACAGTGTACAGTAAATGATCACTGGCTCTTGAAGAGTGGTTTCAAAGGCAGCTCTTAATATGATGAATGGATTCAAACCATCTAAACAAATTAATCACTGGAAAACTACATGTACATACCTACCCATATAACATAGTTATTACTGCTTGTTAAACAAAATACCTTGAGCAAAATTACTTCTGCTGTCCAGCAGGCAGTTTCCTTCTTCATTTGATACTAAACTTGGCTTTTGCCACAAATGTGAATACATTCCTGATAGATTGCAAGTTATATATAAAATATTTTGTCAGCTCTGTTCTTTTTTCAAAGAAGTCTTACTCTTAGCTTAGCCAGAGTCACAAGGTGTGTTTGAAGTTCACACCTAGGCAGTGAAATAAATGTTAGCATATCTTTTCTGAGGTACGAAAGCATTATTTATGCTAAATGGGGGCACTGAGAAGAAGACTGTCTCTGATACTTGCAAAATCATTATTTATAGGATCATAGGAAGTTACTAGGCTATTGGCCTTGAGGCCCTTATAAAAGCCTAGCCAAGAGTTTAGCCCATGTTTAGACATGTCAGCACCCAATGCCCCTGTCCAGCAGGGACACAGGTGGAATGCCAGGGGTGTATTTTCTGTTTCCCATCCAGTTATCGAGGTTGTGCATAAAAAGGGATAATGAGGTACTCTGCTTGATGTAGAGAGGGAGTTTATTCCACAGATTATTTAATTTTATATTTTAAAAGAAAAACAAATAGAACTAGACAACACATCCAGCTATGCTGGTGAAAAATCACACTTTTCCAAGGCATTCCGTGCAAATGAGGCTTGCTCACAGACAAAGTTAAACAACTGCAGAGTGATATATGTGATTCAAGGAGAACAGAAGCCACTGCAGGATGCACATGACTGTGTAGGTGTATCTGCTTTGTTGTAATGTGAACTGCATACATATAGGACTGTGAAATTTTGTGAAGATTTGTGAAAGGTAGATTATACTGTGACTGTCACCGTCTATGAATGTTATGAGCACTGTATAACATTTTATTACCTTGTTTGTATATAATGTGTTGAAATGAGAAGCAGACTAAGCTGTGATGACTTATACAAGTAATTCTTACAATGACAAGACTGTACTGTATCTTGTGTAACAGGATGTAACTAAGATGTGTTTTGTTCTGCACGTTTGTGCATTGTTCTTTCTGTGCATGTATTTACATACATATCTACAAAGCTGCATTCTACACTCATCTTGAATTCCTATAAGGTTTAACCAATTGCCTGTTTTGCATCAAACATAGTACAATTATTCAGAGGCAGCATATAATCCCTGGCCTGTATACACATATTGTAACACACACACACACACACACACACACACACACACACACACACACACACACACACACACACACACACACACACATATTGTAACTAACACACACACTACAATTTTTGAGATACATTTCTTTAAGAATGACTACCTAATGTCCCAGCTCCTTACACAAACTCTGTGTAGCACTTTGTTTTTAATGTAAACTGTTTTGAAATCTGACCCACACATTATGTCTAAATTTGATGTTCAGCTGAAAGGGTGAGTACTCATGTTTACTTGACATTTCAGCCATATCATAAACATAGTAAGAATAACTGCAGTAGTTACATAAATACTTTTAAGACAGAAATGGATTGTGGTGGCATACAGATCTGAATGAGTTTAACAGTTAATCATTCCAATATAGCCAGCATGGTGGGATGTTCGAGGACGGTAATTATGAAAGAAAATATTACTTGCTTACAGAAACAAACAACAAGAAGCCATACCGCAATCACTTTAATATGACAAGAAGAAGGAGTCCACAATAACAGTTAAGATCCAAGAATACTAAAATTCAATACAATGAACCAAGTGCTTTTGTCTTATAAGTAATTGAATAAGACTTCATCATAGTTGGTAATCGGTGCATCCATTGGTGCTTAAGTAGGGGCAACCCCTTACCCTCATCTACGGCTTTGGTGACTGCCTCAAAGAAGTCAATCAGGTTAAGGAGGCATGATCTGCCTTTCACAAACCTGAACTGGGTGGGGTCCAGAGTTTGGAGGTTACCAATGTCTTTGTTATGAGTTCCATGATGATACGTTCCATGGCCTTACAGACCAGGCTCATCAGGCTAATAGGGCGATAGTTCCCAAGATCAGTAGTGGCTCCCCCTTTGTGGAGTGGGATAACTGTTGCTGTGAACCATTCAGTGGGCACAAAGCCTGATGTGATGCTATGATTGAACATGGTGCTTAGGTAGGGAGCCAGTTCGTTCTGAAGTTTGTGTAAAATTCAGCCTGGGATGTCGTCTGGTCCCATGGATGCTGTGTTTTTGGCTTTAGAGAGTGCAGCTTTACTTTTTAAACTTTATACTGAATTACTATTAATATTTTTTAGCTTAGTTTCTTGTGATGCCTTTTGCATTCCATTTTAGATATTACATACAGATATTTAGGTGCATTGTTTTTTCTAATAATTAAGAAAGTGATCATTGGTGGTATGTATTCATGTTTAATACTTTAATCATTGGAGTTTTACTTTAAAGGTTACATTTCAGTCACAGGAATTATGTAGTTCTAACATCCCATATCAGTGATATTTTCAAAATGCTCTCACTACCTCCTGACATAGTATACTATACAATAAGGGGTTATGTGGGCAAAGGCACATAGAATACCCTTGATGTAGTATAATCTAGTAATTTACTATAAACAGAGGTGAATGCAAGTTAAAAAAAAAATTGCTGACTTGCGCTATCTTTTAACAGATGAAAACCATTTGGTCACTTGTTGCTAGCAAGCTGATTTGCAGAATTTCTCTTCTTGGGTAATCCTAACAAATCTCTGAGTGCTACCATTCAATGTAATTTCTGTAGGGCAAGTATATATTGAAAATATGTGATAT
Organism: Protopterus annectens; assembly: GCF_019279795.1. Classification (NCBI taxonomy): domain Eukaryota; kingdom Metazoa; phylum Chordata; order Ceratodontiformes; family Protopteridae; genus Protopterus; species Protopterus annectens. The sequence continues at coordinate 466,376,333 of NC_056751.1, forward strand.
ATGTACTGGCATTACACATGGCTTGAGTTCCTCAGAGTAAATGTTTAACCATAACTGTCAACTTCTTTGCACAAGAACTCTAGGCAAAGGCAAAAATAGTGGTGGAACAAAAGACCAAAATTAGGGACAGTTTTAAATATTTCTCTAAAGCACTTAAAAGGTTAATAGAACAACAGGCTTTGCATCAAATATGCATGTTCAAAATAAGACGTATGAAATTCAAATGCCTGGCATTGACTGTTTGCAATACTCAATGATTTACCAGAAAATCAAAAATTTTACAATGGACAGGTCAAAATCTGGTCTATTCTGCAAAATTCTGGCCAGTTGAGAGGTGTGTGCTCCACATGTTTAGGACAGATACCAGCTCTTCCATCATCTAATATATATATTTAATGCTGTGAACATAGTGATCATTTTCAGAGTCTAATATATGTAGATCAATGGACACAGATAAAAGAATATGATAAAAATGCACGTGACCTAGAGTGCAATGTATTTTGGCTAACACCAGTATACCCAGATCAGAAAGACTTTTCCGAGAATTCAGAAACAGGGTCATCAGTCATAATTGCCCAGTGCAAGTTGGTCAGCTAGCACAATGGTGAGAAAAATTCAGAAGTAGCTATGGCCACTATGGGAAAAATAAAGTCATTAGCATGTCTCTGAATAACACATTAGCACTGTCAGACCTATCTGCACTAGTACTTTGTCCTAGTGGCACAGGCATCATAGGCAATATATCATATATATATATCATATATATCATAGGCAAAATATCAGCAATGTTGATGTTTTTAGTAGAACAGTGATGTAATAGTGCTGAGAATTAATGACAACCAATGAAAATGAATGTAATGTTATTTAAATGCGTTTGGTGAGTTTTCACAGATGATTCTGATGAAGTCTCAGGATATGAGATGAAAGCGCGCTAAATATAAGGAGTATTTATGTATTTATTTGGTATGTCTTATTGCAAATAAAAGGTTCACCATTCATCGTTGTGGAAGTTTGTTTGATCTATACATTGGAGGACAACCTTTATTGTCATTGGGCAGTGGTTGTGTGTTTAGTGACTTTGGTTTTGAAGAACTCAGTGTTTGCCTTTAAGCATACAGCCTTTCTGACATACCCCCTCATGATGTCACCTATCTTCTACTCTACTACTCACCTACTCCTACACTTACACTCTTGGGACATGGCTCACATGCTGGGGAAAATTGGGATTCACTATCCTTATCCTCATTTGCATAGGATTGCCTACTAATGCTTGGTTACATCTCTCACACTGAGCTTCCCCCCTTAGCAACCAGTACTCAGTGGCCATGTTGTCTTCAGCCTGCCATTCACCTGCATGGCAGGATAAGCTTTTTAGTGAAAATGCCTATTTTTGGCTATTTTGAAATTATTTTATTGTTTTTTTTAAGTGCCGCACGTTTGCACTGCACTGTGTTATGCTTAAACATAGAAGATTGGGAAAAAAATTAGATTTTAATAATTTTAAACATTTAAAAATGCCAATGGCCTTATATTTGGCCATTGGCATGCTTCCTCAACTGGATGCATCATTTATTTGGAGCTGTCATAGCTGCGTTTAGCAATTTGCAGAACGGTACTCCATTACCAACGGAGTACATTTCTGCAAATAACACTACTCTTCCACGGACAGATTAGTGTTTCCTGGATTGCAAATTTACCTCATTTGCATAGCTTTCAGCAGCAAATGAGGTAATTTGCATACCATGACGCTGTCCGTGCAAGAGTAGCTTTAGAAGCTCTCATGCACGCCGCTGCCAGCTGTTGCTGGATCGCTCTGCAGACATATTGGCTGTCTGACGTCATACTCTACTCTACAACTCCGTGCAAGCTTTCGTAAATCCAGCCATTCTATTTCACCCAACTTATAAGCAAGGTGTTTGCATTGACATCTAAGGAAATTAAAGCACCATAATATTCAGACCTTATCTGACTTATCATTTAGTACAGGTCTCCCTTTGGCATATAGCTAACCAGACACTTGCAACAGTAAGAATGCCCACAAATGTTTATCATCTCAACAGGAGAATTCAGGACATGAATACCCTTGTTGTACAATGATCGTCTACAGGCTCTTTCTCTGTACTCATTCTCCTACAGGTTGCTGAGAAGGGATCTTTGCCTGGCTTACAGGTCTTCCTCAGACCCAGCCCTGATAGATCTGTTGCAAATGTGCAAAACAAACAGCACCAGAAACAGTAGATCCAGGGATCTGAACTTTATGTGTGGTATAAAAAGAATGTGCTGGAGAGCCAAATATGTATCCCAAAAAATCCACACATTATGGAATAGGTTGCTCATCCATGTAAAACAGAGTTCATCCCTGACTGTATTCAAATGAAACCTTAACAATTGGATGGGAAATTGTAAATTTACCCTGATCTGGGCCCTGTGTCCCTTATGGACAGAGGGCATTAATAAGAAAAGTATTAGCTCCCTACTAACATGTCCCCCATATAGACTCCCATGATACCCGGGATCCAAATGGGTTAGGGTGCATGGCTAGGCTTTTAAGGGCCCTAGTGGTTGTTAGCCTAGTAAGAACCTATGAACGTATAAAACAATAACTTCATATCAAGCAAGAATGATAGCAAGTAATTGTTGCTCAAATAAGAAAGGCTACCACCAAAGCCAAAACCCACCTTACTCGCTCCAGGCCTTCTTCCATTGCAATATTTTCAAATTGTAGTTGTCATAATGCCTGTTTTTTTCTAATACTAATAAATAGTTCCCTTCATGAATCTTATGTTCCAATCCAATGGAAGCAGTGTTATTTCATATATCTTGATAAAGGAGGAACAGACAAATCCCTTAATAATTTTATACCTATTGCCATACTATCCCATATTTCAAAAATATCTGAAGAATGTATACAGAAGCTGCTGTTGCATCAATTTGCAAATAGCTATTTATCTACTGTGCAACATGATTTTTGATCTAGATTTAGCACTGAAAATGTTCTTTTATACTTCTTAAATACTATTAATCATAGCAAAAAAAGGGTCTTTCCATCACTGCTATTTTTCTAGATTTATAGAAGGCCTTTGATAATCATTACACAAAGGTTAGCTAAAATGGATCTAACACATAATAAATTAGAATGGCACAAATTTATCTTTCTAATCAATAAGCAGTAAAATGGCTCTAAGTAGTTTCTACATTTCTACCGAGTAATGTAGGTGTTCCTCAAGACTCAATATGTGTAACAATTCTGTTCAGTATCCTTGTACATGACATGCCTGACAAGATTTCTGAAACCACTTTAGTACTGTATGCATATGACTTCACTGTTATCTGTACTTCTAAGTTCTTCAGCCAGCTGCAGCATTACATATAGCTTAACCTTCAAAATCTACAGCATTGGCTATGACTGAAATGTTTTATGAAATGCCCATAAAACTAAACTACTTATGCTGACTCTGGTAAAATTTCAATTGCTACAAAAAAAATCACACCAGTAGAACAAACTTTTAGACTTATTCATAGATCATAAACTATCCTTCCAGAAATATATTGACTATGCAGCCTCAAAATCCACAAAACATTGGGTATGTTACACAAATCAAAACCATACCTAACAGAAGCAGCACAACTAAATAAAGGCCAAACTTTGTTAATACCTATATTACTTTATGCATTGTCTATCCTTAGTAAGATTCCAAAAACTCACCTACATAAGCTAGAACAAACCTACAAAGAAAATGGATTACTAATATCTCCAACAAAACACGTAATTTTAAAGCACGTTATTGGACAAATTGCTAACAACATTTTGCAGTTAAAAGCCACACACATGACCTAAGAAATACCCACCCATCTCCAACTTACTTTCAAAATGTATATTTAGCAGACCCTCAAGAACTCAGACCCAAAACTTCCTAGATGTTGTCAAATCAAATAACCACATTTGTGACTCTACACTTTGTTTATGTAACCAAGCCGTGGAATTCCATTCCCCAGACCTTAGACATGTCAATAAAATTAAAACTTTCGCTACAGTCTAAAAACCTACCTTTCTCTTGTACGTGAAGTTCTTCCCTATCAATGTAATCTCCATCTTCATCCATCCTTGTTTCTCCCTCTTTTCTTCTACCTTCTTTGACCACTATATTATCTACATTCTTAACCTTATATTCTGCTCTCGGCATACACTGCTACTTATATTTATGTAACCTTCATTACTGATATGTTTTATGTACATGTGTATTTTGTATTGTTTGCAGATGCCTTCAGAAATGTCTATGTAAAGTTGATGTTACCTCTGTTGTACAACTGCAGAGCTTTTGTCTCTAAACATCAGCTGAAGTGGACTTTTAGCTCAGCTAGATTATTTGTGGTTAACAAATGAAAATAAGTAAATATGTAAATAAATATTCCTCCTGATTTACAAAGCCCTTTATAATGTACAGGATTAGTCTAAGAGCTATTTTCGGAAATATGGCCGACTTGCGATCCAGGAACGAGCTCCCGGAATGTGCACGTGAGATCTTAGGGTAATCCTGCACGGACCGAGCTCCTGTTTGCAAATTACCTTAATTTGCAGGTGAAAAACATGCAAATGAGGGTAATTTGCAATCCAGGAAGATGGCAGCTGTCAGTGCAGGACAAGTGCAGTCTGCAGAAATGTACTCGGTTAGTAACCGAATACATTTCTGTAAACTACAAAATGGAGCTATGACAGCTCAAAATAAAGGCTGCATATCAGTGAGGAAGCATGCCTATAGACAAGTATAAGGCCATTGGTATTGAAAACTGTTTCAAAACTAAAAAAATCAACTTTTAATTTTTTTTTTCACTGATCTCGGCTGTTTAAGCACAGGGCAGTGGTGCACAAACGGGATCGGAGGGAATATAAAAAATAAACTTATAATGAGCATTCTAAAGAAAAGCAGTTCTCTGCCATGCAAGTCAATGGCAGGCATAAGACAACCTGGCCAGTGAGTAATGGTTGCTAAGGTGGGAGGCTCAGTGTGGGACATGTAACTATGCATTAGCAGGCAATCCTATGCAAATGAGGGGAAGGATAGTGAATCCCAGGTTTTCCCAGGGTGTGAGGCAGGTCCCAAGAGTGTAAGAGTATAAATAGCTGGGTGCAACACTAGGATATAGGTGACATCATGGATGTGTGTGTCAAGCATACTGTAAATGGACTGGAGCCCTGTGGCTCGGGACTGTTCCATGCTTAGCACAGCTAAGCTAGAGGTGTGTCCAAACTGCCTAGCACTCCTTACAAAGTGTAAGTGGGTGTGCGCGCTGCGCACCAGGTTTCACAGGAAGAAAAAGTAAGTTAAACAAGGAAATAGCAGCTCTATGCACATTTGAGCACTCTGTTTGCATGACGTGCACACAGGCTTAAACAGGGAGGCAATGGGAACGGAAAACAGCAGTAGGAAGGTAATCAAGGAAAACTAGCTTAGCTGACAGGTGAAATGTATCAGAAACAGACAATTACACAGGCAGCAGCACAGCCCAGCCCAGCACACCACTATAAAATATGCAAACACCTTTCCCCCTTGTTTTTCCCAAAACCTCTGCACCACTGGTGTATACAGACGGGGAAATTTTACAAAATGAAAGCAAGAGAAAAAATGTTAGGGGCTGCTTTTTCTATCATAAACCAACATGTGCAAGAGGCTGAGAGTGGTGAGGATGTGAATGCTGCTGAACAACCCACATTGAGGAGACGGAGAAGAGTGCATAGACCCAGGGTAACCTACCAAGGGCTACATGAGCTGGAGATAGTGGAGTGCTATAGGGTGGACAGGGACCTCCTACAGCCAATTGTTGAGCTGTGCCGGCCACGCCTCACACACAGAACTAATCGAGGGGAACCCATCCCAGTGGATACTAAGGTATGTGTAGGTCTAAGAATACTAGCTACAGGTACCTTCCAAAGGCCTACTGGGGATATGATGGGGATTTCACAGGCATCAACATCCAGGGTACTCCACCAGTTCCTGGATGCCATGTCAGCACATGTTGGTGAGCACCTATATTTCCCCATCACCTGTGAGGCGTTGGCCAGCAATATGCATCTCTTCCACCAAATAGCAGAATACCCTGAGGTAGTGGGTGCAATAGACTGCACACACATATGCATTAAAGCACAGCCAGGTGAGCGGGGTAGGGTCTACATCAACCGCATGGGCTTCCCCTCCATCAACTGCCAGGTTGTGTGATGCCCAGGGCATAATAATGAATGTGTGTGCTGGCTGCCATGGAAGCTACCATGATTCCCACATCTGGCATCTGATGCAGCTGTACCAGACTTTTGCCAATGGGGACATCCCACACGGTCACCTAGTGGGGGATACTGGATATGCACTGGAGCCATGGCTGATGACACCCATCAGAAATGCACACACACCTGAACAAGAACTCCATAATGAGGCACATGCACAAATACAAACCATAGAAGAGAGTGTGTTTGGGATGCCCAAGTCATGGTTCCGGTGCCTGGATACATCCGATGGAGCCTTGCTGTACTCACTAACTACATGTACCCAAATTGTCCTTTTATGTGCCATGCTACACAATATGATCCTGCAGAAACAGCTGCAGCAGGAACAGCATGGGGCAGGGCCACACAGCCCCCCCACCAGTGCCAAGGCCTGCACAAGCACAGAGTGACTCAGAGGAGGAACAACCTGAGCTTGCCCCAGTAGGCAGAAGGAGGCATGCCCAGTATGCCCTGGCCTTGGCAAAGAGGCAACGCATAGCACATGCACTGACACACTAGGGACCCAGGGAATGACATCTCTCTCCGACTCGCACATACAGTAAAAGGGATGCCACACATGACACTGCCTGTGCTCAACCATGTATAGGGAGTGTACTATGTGCATCCGACATAGGCAGCCCTGCATTACCAACCTCGATATTGGGACACCCACAAGGTAAGTGACTCACACATGCCAGTTGGGGTAGGGCACATACCCAACAACAGTCACAGCCAGCAGGATAGGAGTAGACAAACACAAACAAATGATGTACTATGGCCTCTGAATGAGCCCTATGGGTAACCCTTCCCCCAGGCCTACACAGACAGACTACAGCAGGCCAGCCAGTTGGATGTACGTTGTGAAGGCTAGGGCGTCAGAAACTAATATGTAGGTAGTTAAAGCTAAGATCTGTAGTACACTGGTATGCCTCTAGCCAGCACGATAGGTAAGAATACAGACTGAAATGATTTTCTCAACATACCAGTCCAGTCCTAGCAAATGTGTAAAAGGGTCAGGTGTGCCCCACCATCCTACGTACACTTGTAGTAACAGTCAGGTGTGCCCCCCCACCTCTGTGTAGAAATGTAGAAACAGTTAGGTGTTCCCCCCCCCGCTATGCAGAAATGTAGCAACAGTCAATACCAAATGACTGATGTATACCATGCAGACACAGCATGCTACCTGTTGGTGTACAACACAAAGTTCAGCACTGCATTACAAACTACCTGGACTTGATCCACACATGCAATATAGATGGCCATACTGAATGTGCTCACACACTTAGAGGAATGAAGGCAATGTCAGTCAACGACTGAAAGAAGTGCATTTTAGGCTACTCGCACTCTGTATAATTCATATACACAACTTTGGCAAGGCTGCTAATGTCACTCACCTAGGAATACACCTCTGGGGATATCCTGGCCCAGTAATCTCTGTAGTGTGTCCTGTAACTGTGTACTGCTGTAGTGTGATAAAGTAATTAGGTAGGTGTTCTAACCCCAGACTTGGCAACTGTGTGAATGTGTGTGTCTGACTGAGTAGAGAGCAATGCTTTTTAGGCCACTCACACTCCGTACAATTCATATACTCAACTTTGGCAAGGCTGCTGATGTCACTCACCTAGAAATATACCTGTGGGAAAATCATAGCCCAGTAATCTCTGTAGTGTGTCCTGTAACTGCATACTGCTGTAGTGTAGTTTAGAACTGTGGTAGGGTTCCATCACCACCCATGGCAGTTCTGGATGTTTTGCATGTGTTTCTATGTCTGTGTATGGAGCAATGCATCATAGGCTACTCACTCGCAGTACATTTCAAATGCCCTACCTTTCCAATCCTGCTGATGTCATTCATTGTGAAGTACAACTATGGGGGGGAAATTCTTCCATAATCCCTGTGGTGCAACCTATCCATGGTCCATGCTGTAGTGTGATGTAGGCTTTGGTCAGGGGTTCTATACCCACGAATGACAGTTGTGGATGTTTTGTGTGTGTCTCACTGTCTGTGTAGGGAGTAATGCATTTTAGGCTAGTCACTCACAATACAGTTGAAATGCCCTACTTTGGTAAACCTGCTGATGTCATTTAGTGTGAAATACACCTTTGGGGAAAGAAGTCTCTAGTAATCCCTGTGGTGTGTCCTATAAGAGCTCATGCTGTAGTGTGATATAGGCCTTGGTCAGGGGTACTATACTCACACATGACAGATGTGGATGTTTTGTGTGTGTGTCTCACTGTCTGTGTAGGGAGCAATGCATTTTAGGCTAGCCAGTCACAGTACAGTTGAAATGCCCTAATATGGTAATCCTGCTGATGTCAGTCACTGTGAAATACACCTTTGGGGAAGAAGTACTCCAGTAATGTCCATAGAATGTACTATAACTGCGTAGTGCTGTAGTGTAATGAACTAGTTAGGTAGGGGTTCTACTCCCAGACATGATGTGTGTGTGTGTGTGTGTGTGTGTGTGTGTGTGTGTGTGTGTGTGTGTGTGTGTGTGTGTGTGTGTGTGTGTGTGTGTGTGTGTGTGTGTGTGTGTGCGTGTGTGCGTGTGTGTGTATGTGTGTGTGTGTGTGTGTGTGTGTGTGTGTAACTTGTATCCTGTGTAGACTTGAGTGTGTGACACCTGTGGGCAATGTGGAGGGGGTTTTACTTATTACTTTTATGGTGGACCTACTATATATCACAATGTTAACCATACAGGGATAACAGATATAAATTAGCCAGGAGGCTGAGGTGCAAAGCCATACCCATACATGTGACATCAAGGCCAGCCAATCCAAGTTACCAACTCCACTATTACCCAGAGCACACACTCAACCCATGTTTCATACACACACATGCTTAAGCAACAGCCAATATGTGGGTAGTACACTGCATATTGGCCACTGATAGTAACTATGTAGTGATATCAGTGGGCTACAGAGGGTATGTCACCCTGCCCATCTGTCCAATATGCACATACATGCAGACAGTACCATGTTCCCCAATGGACACCTGCACCACCTGTGGTGCCTTCACATGTGACTCATGACAGACATACCATGCCTGACAACATGCCCTGTATGGACAGATGACACTGACATTTGGGAATAATGTTGGCATGCTATCAATGTAGGTGAAGGGTAAATCTGCTGCCCATTACCAGTTCCTACCACAGGTGGGCAAGACTGGCACATCTGATGATAATCTGTGTTCACAACATGGGCCAGACACCCTAGGTACAGTTCCACATGTCACTGTACATGCACGTGGGAGGTGTGCACATCCCAGACACCACCCATGTCATGGACTAAGGAACACATACACGGCATGTGGTGTACAGCATTGGCCACACACAATAGTCACCCAGATGACTGGATGGGGATGCAATACCCACCTGTGTGGGCAAATGCAGTAACTACAGGCCTAAGCCACAATGCAGACCATTGTCATGTGGCATGATGCTAAGGTATACCCATTGCCTACCCTTGTACAGCCTGCTGGCACAGTTGACCACCACACAACCATGTGGACATGCACCCATGCATGTCAGAACTGGCACCCTGTGTGTTTGTGTGTGTGTGTTGTATGAGTCATATGTCCACATCCACACTCATGACAACCCCCAAGGGAATATGAAGCATGCTGTCTGATGTCTGACATCTCCTCATACTCTTTGCCCATACAGCCTCCGTATGACCCGTGTGGTGCATGTGATACCTGCACATTGATGTGTTGTGGCAATCCCACTAGTGATGAGTTGCACTCCTGGGCTTACCAAGTGTGTCAATGTGTGTGTGTCCCTGTGTGAGTGTGCCTGTGTTGGCAGTGGCACCTGCTCATGCAGACAGGTATGTGTATGGCATCTACCGTATATCTAATGTATCCCTGTTGCAGATGTCACTCACCCTCACATATATGTTCTGAGTGCTCCACATCAGGTAACCCATGTGGTGCATCCAATAACTGCATTGAACTGTGATATCACTGCATAGTTGTCGGGGGGTTGATACCCTGTGCTGGTAGGTGTGTGACACAAACATGCTTCAGTTTTACTCTCCCACCCCTCCCTGATATGTATCTACCTCTGTCTGCCTCCCCCACTCCCTCTCTGGTGGATGAGGAGACTCACACCTGCCTTGCTTAGGCAGCAGCATGTGTATTTTACGTGACGCTCATGATCAACTGATGCCCTCTGCATGAATTGCAGCCCACCTCTAGCTGATTGCATGTAGCTGTGGTAACAATCCCATAGCCAATCGCATGGAAACACACTCCAATACCTAGGAACATCATGGTGGTGTTGGGCCTTTGCAGTCACTGTGAGCAGGAACTAGATCTGATGTTTGGCAAACAACATCTCAGATGGATTGGGGATTTACCTCTAACAACATACACTGTGAAAAGAGGACAACAAACAGGAGTGGGATGTGCCTGACCTGACTACAGACTGTAAGTGCTGCAATACTGCATTTGGAGTAATGTTGGTTTAACAGTGTTTGTCTGTATATGCCTGTCGTACATGTCGCAATACCTCTCATGTCAGTTCCATGTATATGAGGAATCCCCGTCTGCAGGGTCATCTGCAGACTGGGCAGTGTTGTGCCTATGGTTTCATGTGTTAGCCACAATGCATCTATCTGTGGAATGCAGAAGATATTGTGAGGATTGCAGTCTGTAGATACTGAAGGCCGTGACTGTTACTGACTTCATATCCTTCATAGGACATATGTTGCAACAAACCCTGTTACAATGGAAAATATATGAGGTTATCACAGCAACATGTCTATACTGGCCCTGTGTATGTGCTGTCAGCCACACCTCTGCTAGCCTTTGTACATATGGCGCGCATGAAGTGGTGCATATGTGCTGTACATAAATACTGTCATCATATCTGATAACAAGCCAGTGACATATAAGATTGCTACACATGTCATGGACAGTAGGAGTTATATGTCATGACATAAGCTGGACATTTTGTGGATTTTTGTACAGTACGGAGGTCTGTGTAGTGATGGTGAATGTCAGCAGTGTATGTATTGTTAATATATTCTTCAGCCTGTATACAGATTGTGGTAGATGTCATTTTTCTAGCTCCCCTTCTATCAGATATTACATGCTGCCCCACTGTATGGTACCATTTTGCCATACATGTTTGTAGGGCCATACACACACACATGTCCCATACTACAGATAGCCATCAGACCAAGATGTGTAGCAGCCCAGTATATGTAGGTTCATTCTGTGAGTGGCACATATGAGGATGGTGTATAACAGATAGTCCATATACTGTAATATTATGCTAGCTTACCATATGTGGCTGTAGCTGTGTTCAAATTTTTCTGGTTATGCACTGTCACAAAGGTGTATCTTACCCTGTGCTGTGACATGGCTGTCGAACCTGCTATATAGGCAGGTACATGTACATTCCCCCATACGAGATGTAGGTCAGTGTTGAGCCAGACTGCCTGTAGCCTGCACAGTGCATTGTTACATGTCTAGCAGCTTAGTGTACTTAACCAGTGGGATGTTATGTGCAGATACTTGCCAGATGTACTGCTGCCGGGCCTCCTTTAAATGTCATGTATGTCAGACAGAGCAGTGGGATGCTGTACAGATGTATGTCAATATCTAGTGGGTAGTATGTGTCCATGGCACCCCTGTACCAGCAGTCATTATGTGTCAGACCAGACAGGAGTGTGTGAATCCAACACCTATAGCGCCAAATGTATACCAGTCATTATGTGTTATACCTATCTACATGGCTGTCTACAGCCATATTGTCAGGTCTGGTACATATGTGGTGCACTAAGGGATTATTTGTATACCTCTGGACTGTACAGGGTGTGTCCAAAGTTCCACATATAGTGGCCAATATCTTTGCTGCACTCCACAGGGACATTACATGCTAGTGGTGGTACTTTACAGTGATTTCCTTAGGATGTCTATCAGTAGCCAGTGGCACACATGTTATAAGCAGATGTCAGCATCCACACACACCATGTTTGTGAAGTCAATCCCAATGACAGTAGCAACAGTCTAGTAATATACCTGCTATACATACCTGTCATCCCCTTGCACTACGACTTTGGGACTATAGGGGCTGGGGTATAGCTACATTCCATGTCCAGAACATATGGTGGAAATGGGTCTACTGCAGTAGATCGAAATACCATAACAACAAAACTCAAAACAGCGAGACTACATGCACGAACTTTCAGATACCTGTAAATACAGTTTAATGAAACCTACA
>NC_056751.1:466393820-466401320 GCF_019279795.1 Protopterus annectens
TAGTATATCACAGCAGGGGGGTTGTGGGGGGTCCAGCCCCCTAGACAGGGGTGCAGGGGGCATGCCCCCTGCATTACGATATGTATTCCAACTTGCAGTTTGAGAGTCAGCGAAGGTGCCTTTAGAACTGCTGTGTTTTGAACTGTGGTGCAGTAAGAAATGGTGGATTTGTCCTTTTGGTGTGCAGAAAGGGCCGTTCGAATAAATGATTGTCTCCCTTTCAAAGGTGAACGCATATATATCAGTATAGGTATATATGGACATACATCTGTAGATGAAACTGGGAATGTAACCCCAACATATATGTCCACATGCACCATTGATGGGTTTGAGAGACCCAAACAACATACATCTGGCATGGATAGGTATCCCCCCCAGCCAAACATGTCTGGCCTGCAATACAATACCAACCTTAGCAGATACCATAACCAGGACCATACATGATAAGGGTAGTACATGTTAACAGTACTCCATCCCACCTGTAGGATGTCAAGCTTCCATTACTAACATATCATGCAGTACAGTCAAGTGATGTATCATGCTTGGGGAAACCCCCTCGGCATGTGCAGTAGGTAGCTGGGATCCCTCATGTGATCCAATAGGCCTACACCTGACAATGGATTCACCAATGTTGGCAAGGATGACCACAAATCCATCATATCAGCTGGGAACTACCACCCAGTAGCCTGATGACCCTGATCTGCAGAGACATGGAATATATCAACAATGAACCCATGGCCAGTGTCACTGGTAATCTTAACACACAAGACCTCACCAATGTTGGAATTGTCAAAGGCAGAGAATACAATCTGAACCTGTTATACTCCTTTACCTAATAATGACAGGTGTAGATGAGGGTTAGGAGGTGCACAACGCCTATGTAGATCATAGCAGGCTTTTGTACACCATCCAACATGTAGGAATGCATGTAGCTGTTAAGAGATCTACCTCTGTTCACAGAATATGTTTCCACCAGGACTGCTTGGCACATGCTAACATTCCACAGGTGCCATCCTATGGACATACAGTCCTTCATAGGTCATAGATGTGTTAATGCCCTCCTTCACACTGTAGAGGTGTGCAGTACTACTGAATTTGCTATAACTCACTGGGTGTGACTGTTGAAAACACATCCGCCATTATTGCAGTTACAGTTGCATCTATCCCCCCTCATAGCTGTCTGTAATGCTGTACAGTGTATGTAATCAGGTTGTTAGTTGTTGTTTACACCATTCACAGTAGATGAGCACCTCACACCCTCCTAAGGGTAGGGCTATGCCACTGGCATTAGCACACAGATGTTATTTAGGTGAGGATCACAGTAGAATGGGGAGAGGGACATATACCCTGCTATAAGCATGTTCAATGTCATCCACATTGCAGACTGCATATATAGCAATGTGTGGTTGTGCCTATCCTGTCTTGGTGGGATTACATGTGCAACAGATGTGTTAACTGCACGGGGACATACCTCCATGTACAGTCTTGTACCTGTACTGCATCCAAACCAAAGGCTCTGTGTGTTGTAGCCAGCCATGGCATGTGTACCACCCACTACACTTAGTGGTGTCCACTGTAGAAGGCCTGCTGACACTACTACACCCATCAGCCATGTGGCACAAACACAACACATTCAGAATACGTATGGTGACAACAATACAACATTGTTAATTACAGCTATGATACATCATGGCTGCACAGCTACACTTTCCAAGATATTAACATTTCACTTTACCACTGACAACATGCTACACATCATTACATTGCTACACTGTTGTACAGTCACCTTGTGCATCAGCACCATGTTAGCTTGTCTCTACATCGATGTTACAGATTTCAGGGAGTGACACAGGTATCAACATATGCACAGGGTGTGTTGTTGGTTTTCCAGAGGCCTAGGCTGAGCCATGCAATTGACAAAATGTGTGTGTGTGTGTGTGTGTGTGTGTGTGTGTGTGTGTGTGTGTGTGTGTGTGTTATGTGGGTTTGTGTGAGGGGGCTGAGTACTGTTATGGGCCACTGGTGATGTGTGTGCAGGTATGTGGTTGCCCTAGGTTTGTTGTTTATGTGTGCATGTCTGCATGCGCACAGTTCCTCCAAGTGGCTGCCATATACAGGAATTGTGAGACAGCTGCAGATTGTACCTGGCAGGGTTTGCAGTTCACTGACTCTGGCCATGGACTTGGGACCTGTGCCTGGCAGGGGTGCTACAGGCAGTATCAGGTACAAAGCCAGATCGAGTACTATCGCCCAAGGTTGACAGATGTCCACTGGATCCAGGTCCTTCCTGGGACTGGTCAGGACCATGTGCATGTGGTCTGCTATGACAGTCTGTGGACAGCACCCCCCCCACAGTGATGGGGCTGGTAATGCCACTATGAGAGCGGCTGTGACTGGTGGGATGTCAACGGCGACCTCCAGCTGCTTTTGTTGTTGGCATATGTCCATGTGGCCATCACAACCGTCCAACCTTGTCCTGACACATGGACATGACATTGTGGATGAGATCCAATGTCTCACCCCACCATCTAGCCATGACCTCAGTGTAATTATGGATGGCACCAGCTAGGTCACGGATGCTGTCAGTTACAGAGATGTGATGAGTCCTCTACACCCTTAGACCCTGCCTGGTGTACTGTTCCATTTGTGCCTGTGCCTCCATGACAGTCTGGAACATGCATGTGGTTGAAATAGATGTGGCACGTCTGCCATGGGCATGATGACCTGCAGTACTCCGATGAGCACCCCTGAACATCAGCTATGTGATACCCTGCCAGACATCTGGCTATGGCTGCTGTGTCTTGACACATGTGCCATAGATACCACACTGCCCAATGCCAACCGTAGACTGTCCCTCAGTAAGGCCAGCGGTGATGAGGTATGTAGAGGCAGTGTGACTGTGTGCGTGGATGGGATGGATACATGTGGGTTGCCAATTGGTGGCCCAGCAGCAGCCCCTGATGACCATTCCTGTGCCTCAACACACCTATCCTCATGGTCACTGTCTGTATCAGTGACATCAGATTCCCTGCAGGGGGGATCCAGCCCCACCTTGCCACCTCTGGGGGGAAAACAGGGAACAGACTATAAGACCTGTACATCACTGCTAAACAGTACACACACACACACACACACACACACACACACACACACACACACACACACACACACACACACACGTGTGCAGACATGGCCACACACACAGACATACACACATGCACTTGACATACATGGCAACCCATACACTCCACCAGACAGCGCCTACAGACAGCTCCTGTACCCCCCTAACACACACAATAGCAGGTGATGGTGCAGTACACACAAACCTGTAATTACACACATGTCAGCATGCAGGACATGTGGCACTCAACAGCATGCAGTGCAACTGTAGTCAATCCCCGTTACCAACATTATACATGGCTGTGATGCATGGCTTCTGTTAGTAGGTGATGGCCCTCCCCCTGGAACTCACTGCACCCATGTCCACAGTATTGCTGTGCATCTGTTCAGCACCCTGGCATGTACTGTGCACCATACCTCACAGGTGTACACCTATTGCAGGATGTGTATCTGTGTGTCATTTGTATTTCCACTGCTGCTCACAGTCTCTCTGTGTTTCTGGATCACATGTAGACACGTGTTTAGTGAATGCTTGATGTGTATTCACAGATGTCATCATCAGTGGTGCATGTATGAGTGATAGACTACCATTAGACTGACCAGAGACACAATATACTGTACCTATGGTGAGTGTAGAGACCATTATTGTCCATGATTGAGCCCTAGCTGATGTTGCCTGTGGTACACATAGATTCATAGGTAAGTACTGGTTTATTGGTCCTGGGGCCTACATGAGCCTAGCCACAGGGTTCCCAGCCATGCACCACCCACTAATGTTATTGCCCTGTGCCCCTGTCAGGCTGTGGCACAGACATACTACCCAGGGTGAATTCCCCATTTCCCATCCAGTTGTCAAGTGTATCTGTAAAGAGGGCCAATGAGTAGCATTGCCTGACATGTATCGGTAGTCTGCTCAAGAGTGTGGGGATTCCCCAGGACAGGGCCTTATCTCTCCAGTATGTTCTGTGTAATGTGTTGATGAGGTTTAGGAACCTGGAGCATGTGTTAGCAGAGGGAGTGGGATGTCTTTATGTGTAGCATGTTCAACTGCTCTGTGTATGACATAGCTGTGTATGTTGGGCAGATGTCAGCTGTGCCTGGGAAATGTGCACTGGAGGGTAGCCACAGTTGTCTGAGATGGACTGTATATTGCATGTGTGTGAGGCTGGTAATCCCATTAGAGAGAGGTGTGCTCTGTCAGTGCACATGTACAGCATGCATTATGGGTAGGTGTGTTAGATGTGTACATGGCCTACATTATAGCTATGACATGCATAGTGAATTGCCAAGCATAACCTTAAACCATACTCACTGGCATCTGGCCACTACCTTGCTGGGATCCCAGACGTACCTACATTGAGATGGGATAGAGTTGATGTCAGTGGCCACAGCTCTGGCATTTCTACAGGGTGGCAGCAATATTACAGTACAACAACAGCTGAAGTCCACAGTACTACAGATTATGCATTGCTGCTTAGCAGTACTACACAGCAACAGACCCCACATCCCACATATGCATGATCTGTACAGATGCATACACTATAGTTGTCTGCTGATATGACCTGGAACCTTACCTGCATGCTAAATGTTTGGTGTATGTGTAGCACCCACCTCCATGACTGTATAAGTCTGTAGCTCTTGTGGGTGGGCAGGTGCTACCAGGCTCATGAGCAGCTCTTCCACTCTGGTGAGGGGGGATGGATGTTATGCCCCCCCTGCAAGGTGGTCATCCCGCACAGCAGTGGCACGGCGCCATACATGGTGGAGCAGGTCGCTACAATTATGGTGAAAATTCTCATATGTTCGGCTGTGCATCCCCAACTCATAAACCCTGTGAACCACATCATTCCACATGGGTGTTCTCTCCTGCTGCTCCTGGCTTGTCCATGAGAACAACAGCGGGTAGTTCTGGATGATGCTGGTGATTATAATTTCATCCTCAGCGGCACTATAGGTGGAATTCCTTGAGTGCGCTATACTCCCTGAAAGACATAATGATGGAAATATGTCTGAGCAACTCATATGTCAAGTTTACCATAATGCAATACACATATCAGTCTCCCTCCACCATATCAACTCCAACGTAATATTCACACAACGCTAGTGGTATGTCTCCAGTATAGGTCCCATTGGGTCATATATTGTATTGTACAACAAATTCTGCTATGTGTTTATAGACATGCTCCCTGTGGGGACACTAGAGTTGCTGGGCTGCTACAGGGTATTTCACCTGCATGCCATTGTCACTGCCACTATGTTTCCACATATGCATGTGGTATGCCTGCTATGTGATTGCTATACATCTGCCATTCTGTGATGTTGGGGATATCTATGCATGCTGTTGGACATGTTCTGGGATTGTGTGGACTATTACAGCCCACATATGTTCCACACCAGTATGTGTAGGGGTTATTTGCCAGCAGGAACACCACTCCCACCTAATGTGCACATGTTACCAGTCCACATCACATCCGTGACCCACAATGGGACCTCATTATCTACTATTCCATCACTACTTCATGTGGAACCACCTCAGGGGGTGGTGTCCTCCCGCCCCATGGAGCTCACACAGACATATGTCTGTCACCCAGTTAGGTCGGAGGTCCTGTGCATAGGGAGCTCCACAGACACATGGGGTATGTGCTACTTCACCTGGAGGCATGCAGTACACATACACAAGGTTCGACATGCATGTCCCTCCTGCCCAGCCCACAGCCTAGGCACCTTTATGTCCATGTAGATGCTGTCGTAGCTGTCCATGGATGGGGACCATTTTCCCATTGTTCCCATGTGAGGGCTCAATGGCGTCCACATTCCAAATGTAACTACCCGTCCACAGTGTTTAACCACCACATGTGTCATATACCAGCCCTGTATGCTATCTTGTTTGTCACCCAACCAGACCTACATACCAATATGTTCCTAATACCCTTCACCAACATATATATCCCACCTTCTCATGCAATTGCGATGTGTTCCCAACATGGGGTTACACACCACACTCCATAATCCATCTTGCAGACATGTACTGGTGTGTAGGTATGTTGTGTATTGACGTGTGATGTTCTCTCACACATGTCATAGCAGGAGACATGTATTGACATAAATATATATATATATATATATATATATATATATATATAGATATATATTTCTATATATATGCATATATATATACACACACACACACACACACACACACACACACACACAAATATATATATCTGTCTGTATACATACATTATATATATATATATATATATATATATATATATATATATATATATATATATATATATATAAATATATGTATATATACATATGTGTATCTATGTGTAGATATCATTATGTGTTGTTTATATACCTGTATAAATTTTTAACTGACGAGGTTCTGTAAACATACACAGCTGTGAAAATGTATCACACATATATGTATCTGTATGTAGGGTGCATATGAACATCTGGACCACACTCATGTAACCCTCTTTACTTCACAGCTGAACTGTTCTGCCTTGCTGCAACACAGACAGGTGTCACATGTGAACACAGACTAACATTAAGGGGTTATATATGGTGACAAACTTTAGATAAGCATATTATACTGCTATGGCAGTCGGGCATGCTATGCTACACTTTAACATGACTGTCCTGCAGGTGTTGTGGTCTCTCACCCATGTGTCTATCATGGCAGTATTAATACCCCCACAAGCCATTGGTCACAGTAATTTACAGAACACAGATATCATGGGTCACATCTTTGCCATTTACTGCTGGTCTGCACATTTGACAGGTATGTCCCACTGCCCACACAGACTGACACTACTGTCCAGTGCAGCTGTTTAGCAGAACATCATTACAGGAACAAGTAGTGATGGCACATATACATCCTTTCGCATTATACATCCTATTATTCGATGCCATATACTACATGCAAGTAAATGCATATCTGTTTCACATACCTGTTATGTTTTTTCCGCTGTAACACAACTCTGAGCTTTGTGACCTTTCTTGAATTAGTTTCTCTCTCTCTCTCTCTCTCTCTCTCTCTCTCAGTCTCTCCAGTAGAGTGATTGAGCTGGTTCGAATAGATTGCAGCATGCTTTTGTTGGTACTGCACATGATCAGGTAGTGGCCTCTGCACCAGTCAGTGTCCACCAGTTGCTAATTGCATGCAGCCTGCTGTGTAGTACTTCAGATAACCACTGTCATGGCAACCCTGTACTATAAATTGCTGCCTTCTGTGGATGTTGTCCTTTCACCTTTCCAGTATGAATGACATCCTTCCTATGTGTGGACATCAGTGTTACAGACAGCAGGTAGCAATAACTCTTACAGCAGAACCTGCAAACACAGGTCTAATCCACATTTGGGTAAGGTTCC
>NC_056751.1:466406320-466412690 GCF_019279795.1 Protopterus annectens
ATTCTGCCTGCAGTAGGAAGCTACAACCAGTTATAGGTAGTATTCCTGCCTGTGAGGTTTAAATACGGCAATTTTCCCACACTTCCCCGTGATTGGCCAGTTTTGAAAAGGCTAAGCTATGAGCAGACCTGCTTACATGCGCTTGCCACTACTTAAAGAGATATACCACTAGACAGATTGAATTGGCTCCACTACACATTGCTTACACTTACTAACTTGAACTGTGTTGCGGTTAGCATTGCTTAATAGTTAATTAGCACTATATTTGCCATTTGGCAATGATTTATTCTTCGTTACAGGTTATATATGTGTCTGGTATCTGTGATTCATGTGAACATACACTGTATGGGGACCTGGGGACTTCTACACTTTATTACTAATAACACCTCAAATCTATGCTTACTGCAGTACTTCATTTCACATATTTATGTTCTGTGACAGGTTATCCAGCATCACACTGTACATAGATTCAGTTCACATGTTTGGTTTGATTTTCCAGTGGTGAGGATTAGTTTGCTGATACCTCATGCATATCTATTGCTATGATGGCTTGGTGGTTAATTACTGTGACTGTAGTGTGCAGGATCCTGAGTTTGAGCCTTGCAGAGGCCGTTTATTTGTTTGCTAGGCAGAACAAGGGCCGTTGGATACAGTGTGATTAAGGTACTTTTGAGCAGTTGTAAGCGGGTTTGCATGGTGTTAAGCACTGCCTACACAGGTTAAGTAATTTAGAAGCTTACTGGGTGTAGGACACTGTAACTGGAAATTAGCAGTGCTTACCTCTGCGCAAACCCACCACACGGCCTTAAACTCGCTAACTAGTGCTGACATATTCTTCCTACTGCTTCTTGCTGCTTAACCTAACTACTGCTTTATGCATAATGATACTGACACCTCACATGTGCATTTACTGCAGTACTCTAGGTCATATATGCAGATATATATCTATCTATATATATATATATATATATATATATATATATATATGTTCTTTCGTGGCAGCAGTACTCCAGTTTATATATCTATATATATATATATATATATATATATATATATATATATATATATATATATATATATATATGTTATTCAATGGGTTATGCAACATACATATTACTCAAAGTGTGCTTTGCCATGGTAAATGTTATGTCTCAGTTACCTTCCTGCCCCCCCCTCTTTTCTCGCTTACATCCATGGGCTGTTCCCATTAGAATGGGTCCATCCAACCCTGGCACGCCTCGGCCCATAATGTCTTACCCATCATTCCCTCCACCCCCTCCCTACTTCACATCAATCATCCTTCCTACAGGTTCCATCCGAATCTCACCACACCACTACACATTGCCCAGTCTCCACTTTACAGGAGCCATCATGTAAGTTGTCTTACCCCATGGGTCTTCAGGGTTCACACACATTCAGTCTGCGAACATACATATCCTTCTTTGCTTACCTGTAAGACATGGTATGTTACTCTGAGTACTCTTTTTAGCAGAATTTTTGGGGTCGTCCCGCTAGGGATGAACATGCGTTTGTTTAAGATTAGACTTTACAGGTTGACACTTTTTCTCCCACTGGTAGTATCCTGCCAGTAGTCTGGGTAGCAGTGCTGTGCAACTCTTAGCAGTGCTTAATATTCAATTTGCATGATATTTGCCTTTTGGCATTGGTGTCTTCTTCATTACATGTTATATATGTGTCTTGTATCCTTGATTCATGTGTATGTACGCTGTATGGGGTCCTGGGAACTTCAACACTTTATTGCAATAACACCTCACATCTGGCCTTACTGCAGTACTCCAGTTCTCATATTTATGTTATGTAGCAGGTTATACCACTTCACACTGTACATAGATTCAGTTCACATGTTTTGTTTGATTTTCCTGTGGTAAGGTTTAGTTTGCTGATACCTCATGCATGTCTATTGCTCTGATGGCTTAGTGGTTAACTACTGTGACTATTATGTACAGGGTCCTGAGTTTGAGCCTTGCAGAGGCAGTTTGTTTTGTTGCTGGGCAGAACATGGGCCATTGGATCCAGACTGATTAAGGCACTTTAAAGCAGTTGTAGGTGGGTTTGCTTGGGTTTGTGTGACAGTAAGCACTGCTAACCTCCAGTTACAGTTTCTTGCACTCAGTTAGCTTCTACTTTGCTTAATCTGTGTAGGCAATGCTTACCTCCACGCAAATGCACTTAGACATGCTTACTACTGCTTATTTGTGCTTAAACCTGCTTACTAGTGCCTTATTCATTATGACACTGACACTTCGCATGTGCATTTCATGCAGTACTCTAGTTCACATTTAAATATTATTATGTAGGTTATACGGCAAAAGATGTAAAAATATGTTCATATACAGATTTCACATGGAAAATGATATGTGCTGCACTGGGACTCGAACCAGGAATGGTTGTTTATTAGGTGGATGCTCTAACCACTACACTATTGCTGTACTGCATCATCTGCATATATATTCCTTGTTACCCTCTTCAACCTTTTCAGCTGATTTAACTGTAGCTAAGCGATGGGCAAACTCACCCACCTATGATTAGCTGTACTTGGGGTTTTAAAATAAATACATACAAGGGTTTCTTCATTTTATTTCAATGTACTGTGGCTGTTTAACACATGGGGACTGTTGGTGGGGATATGCAGACACCTATGAGCGGTCTCGCTCATTTATTTACACTTTCTTCTGTTCTACTTTGCAGAGGCATGTTTATTATGAAAGCTCTGCTCTCAGACATGCCCCCTGCACTCATCTATGCTCAGTGTAGGATTTGTAGCTCAGGTAGCGCGCCTTCATTAATATGCATGGCTCGCTGCTGTCCTCCTCTTAAACTGCCGCTTCCGTGCAGGACTAGATTAGTCCTGCATGGATGATTAGTAAATCCGGGGGATTCACTGTAACAAAGCTGTGGTGAAACATGGGCCTGTACGGTCCAGTCTATCTACCTGCAAAATAAATAAATACAGATATTAATGATGTTTACACAATTTTCAGGAATTGGAGAGCTCAGTGATGTGTGCTTAATCGTCACAAATGAAAACATAAAGAAGAGATTGTTCTCTGGTAACAACTACCAAATATGAAGGTGGTGGTTGTAAAGCTAGAGAACATGACTGCTTTGTTACATTGTTAATATTTGCTCAGCTTGTTGAAGTTATTTTTGTTACATGATAGGATGGAAGCATTTGTAACTATAGCACTAGCTGGTAAGTCTGTTTCTCAGGAAAGTTATGGAGTGAAAACTGATTTAGTAATCACCAAGATATACCATTTAGCTTCCAGTGTATCTCAGGTGAGAAATGAAGTGGGGGGGGGTCTGCAAGGACCAAGAACATGATTTTCAGTCCTACCAGAAAGTTTTGTATTTGTAGCAAACAATAGCAACACTCTCAGTTGGGAGAACTGCCTTTCTCAGTAGGCATGCTTTGGCAGGAGATGCAAGGAATGAAAGAACAGCAAGAGGATTTTGAATGACATTCTACAAGAGAGTGTATAAGTGTGGTTGGAAGGGCAGATCATGTTGCATTTTGTAGAGTACCAACTTTTATAAATTTTGCTTATTCCTCCAGATCTACATTTGAGGTAGAATGGGTGTATCATGTGGAGTCTCATACTAAGAGTGAAAGGGGCTGACACATTATGTATTAAATGTACTCTTTATTATTAATTTATTTATTGGTGGTCTCAAGGCATGTGGGGTGCATTAACAAAACTTTTTATTCGTTCAGATTAATGGTGTTATGAAAGTGCCAAAGTTTAGTTTTTCATACTATACAGTGTTTCTGGATTTGCATCATAATGACTTGGGTGGCAAGATATGCTGGCTGTTAAAAAAAAAGGTAGACAATCAGATGACCATTATTTTAGGTGGTGACTGCCCTGCAGAACACCCTTAGGTGCCAGGCCAGGTAATTGGCATTAATGAGAGATTGCCAGCAGATACCAGTTTGGGCCTGCAGGGCACAAGCATTTTATATGCGTTCATTAACAACCCACATCATAAATGTGTAGTTTGAGCTGCCTGTGGAGGAGCACTCATAGGACAATTGCAATGTAGTAGTACTGGGCCTGACCAGCAAGTTACGGAGACTAATCCACAATAAAGTGTTTTGCTCTTGTATGTGTGACCAGAGCTGTAGGCCCAGATGGGCTGGAAGTTAAAGCAGAATGGGGTATGGTATGACTCTAGCCCTGACCAGCATGCTACCACCACCCAGAATGATACCACAGTGCAAGCAGAAAATGGTTGATTTCAACAATTGGCTAAGTTTCTGGTGTAATTCTAAGGAGATCCAGTATCTGTCTGTCTGGGAAGACATGACTGACAGACCTCGATGCTTTGCCAGAAATGGCCTGCATCTGTCACCCCTGGGCTTCTGTATACTGGCCAAGGCTCTTGCCACCCCTTTAGTGCCTTTTTATAGGCAGCATTACAAAGACCAAATTACCACCGTAACAGCTACAAACAAATGCAATGTGAGGGTCATGTTGCTCAATGCTAGATGTCTAAATCTCAAAATGCACTCACTTGAGGCACTCCTTAAAATGGAGAACATCAACATTTGTGCTGTAACAGAGACCTGGTTTAAGGCAGCACAAAGCAACCCTGCACTACCAGGCTATAACTCATTCCACACCTTTCGGCCCCAGAACATGGACCGAAGCTCCAAAGGCGGTGGTGTTCAATATTCATAAAGGATGCACACACCTCCAGACTGGTAGCTCAACATAACACATCAGAGATACTTCAGGTACAGCTAACATTGGGTAAGATGGTGATTTAGGTATTAACCTGTTATAGATCCCCAACCGTGTCCCAAGACTCACACTCCACATTCCTAAGCACCGTAGAAAATATTAGGGTCCAACCTAACACTCTCTTATTAGGCACCTTCAACTACTCCTCCATTAACTGGGTAAACTACTCATGTACAAATACACTTGCCCAACATTTCCTGGAGTTTATTAATTCCAATGCCCTGGACCATTTCATTCTTATCCCCACTACAGGTAGCAACATGCTTGACCTGGTCATTACTAACATGGGCAACTGTTGCTCTACACCAATAGTCAGCTCCTCCCTGGTTAGATCCGACCACAAACTAATCACCTTGGAAATCCACATCCCTCCCACCCCCCAGCAAGGGTAAGCACCATGAAAAACTTCTCCAAAGCTAACTTTGGGATCCTGAAAACAGAGGTGGCTAACTTCACGGCACCCATGCAAATGGAGAATAGTTGCGTGACTGCAGAATCATACATCATTGCACTGTATGAACACGTACAGAAATGCATGGATCTTGCCATACCCAATAGAACCAAGACACTCTCCTCCAAAAAAAGGAAACCAATCTGGTGGTCCCCTGCCATAAACAAACTCTACAGAAGGAGGAAACTGATCTGGAATAAGGTGAAGTCCCAATACTGGAAAAACTCACTTATCTGCCTCAACAAAAATTTGAGATCCCTCATCAAATCCTCTAAAGCTAGGTATGAAAACAGAATTTCAGCAAATAGAAAAGACAACCAGAAGGCCTTCTATAGTTATGTAAAGAATCTCCATGGAAATACCCAGATTTGCTCTGAGCTACAGTACAATGGTACCTCCTATATCCAGCCAACTGATATTGCCAGTATACTGGCCGACAGATTCAGTGCCAACTTTATTCCTCTCCCCCACCAAAGGACCAATCACAATACCAGTAGATTGCCAGGCTCCCAGTATTATTGCTGCACAGGTTAAAACAGCACTGTCCAAGGCTAAGAGTACAGCTTCTATGGGACCTGACAATATCTCTGATTGTGTTCTACATGAACTACAGAGTGAACTGGTACCTCACCTGTGTGCCCTGTTCAATAATAGCCTCACCTCAGGCTTTGTCCCTGCCAATTGGCACACTACTACAGTCATCCCTCTCCATAAAGGAGGAGGAACTACAGACCCTGGGAACTATTGCCCCATTAGCCTGATGAGTCTGATATGCAAAGCTATGGAACGCATCATCATGGACCTAATAAACAAGGCTATAGGGAATCTCCAAACTCTGGATCCCACACAGTTTGGTTTTCTGAGGGTTAGATTATGCCTGCTCAACTTGGTTGATTTCTTTGAGTCAGTCACAAGAGCTGTGGATGAAGGCAAGGTGGTTCATACAGCCTACCTTGATCTGGCCAAGGCTTTTGATACCATTCCCCCCCTCAGGAATCATAGAAAACCTCACTAAGCTTGACATTAACCCCTATATCACTAGGTGGGTTGCAAACTGGCTCTCAGATAGAACCCACAGTGTGAAAGTAGCTAACTCCAAATCAGACTGCCAATTAGTTACAAGTGGAGTCCCACAGGGTTTGGTCCTGGGTCC
>NC_056751.1:466413190-466450690 GCF_019279795.1 Protopterus annectens
AAATACATAGAGCTGAGTATATTTTTCTGTATTATTCTGTATCATATAGCTAAATTGTTGCTTAGATATCTGTTGTCTTACTGCTCTGCAAATATATAGTGATCAGTATATATTTTTTGGCTTTAATTTGCACATTCCTCACACCTGTGTTGGAACTGTTTTTCCCCACCCCCCTCATTTCCTGCCTTGTCTTCAGCTGATATAATTGGCTTTATAACTGGTGTGTGTGCCCTGTTAATTAACAATCTGCATTCAAACTGGAACCTTAGTTTGAGAGACAGCCTTACAAGACTATCTGCAAATATATAGAGCTGAGTATATTTTTCTGTATTATTCTGTATTATAGAGCTAAATTGTTGCTTAGATATCTGTTGTCTTACTGCTCTGCATATATACAGAGATCAGTATATATTTTTTGGCTTTAATTTGCACATTCCTCACATCTGTGTTGGAACTGTTTTTCCCCACCCCCCTCATTTCCTGCCTTGTCTTCAGCTGATATAATTGGCTTTATAACTGGTGTGTGTGCCCTGTTAATTAACAATCTGCATTCAAACTGGAACCTTAGTTTGAGAGACAGCCTTACAAGACTATCTGCAAATATATAGAGCTGAGTATATTTTTCTGTATTATTCTGTATTATAGAGCTAAATTGTTGCTTAGATATCTGTTGTCTTACTGCTCTGCATATATATAGAGATCAGTATATATTTTTTGGCTTTAATTTGCACATTCCTCACATCTGTGTTGAAACTGTTTTTCCCCACCCCCCTCCCTGTTCTTGGTTGTAGTTTAAATTTGATGGCTTTTACAGTGCCCGCCCCACTGTAGATTTGATCTAGGACACTCCCCTAGTCCCATCTCTTTACCGCATTCTGCCTAATAAACCCTTTCTGCACTTGCTTTTAGTCCTTTTTAATTTAATTACATTTTTTCAAACTGTGTGTGGACTAATATTGCTACATACTCAAGTGTGCCAGCTTGCACTGCATGTTAATTGTTTCTACTACTGCTTTTGCTACTTTTCTGAAAAAAAAATGTATCTGCTTTTACTGTATTTGTGTTTCTTCCTACTTTATTTTGCTTTTGCGTCATCTTAAAAGTACTCAATTGTATTTATTACTGCTTGGTGTAACTCATTCTAAGCCTTTTAGTTTAAGCACTTGGGCTTCAGACCAGTTGTTTTACATTAAGAAGGTTTGTGGCCTGCACTGTGGTGGCAGGACAGGTAGCTTGCATCCTTCTAAGTTGGGAACTGCTGATTGAGGGCTCAGTGTCTGTTATTCTATAAGTGTATTAGTTCTGGTTTAAGCACTTGGGCTTCAGGCCAGTTATTTTACATTAAGAGGGTTTGTGGTCTGCACTCTTGTGGGAGGAGAGGCTGGACTCTGCCCTTCTGAGCTGGGAGATTCTGTTTAAAGGCTTATACTGCATGCATATCTGAACTGCTTCTTACTGAAATTGGTACACCTTGTTTGGCTTAGCATAGACTAGATTCAGGCCTGCTGAATCTAGCTTTGTTTGTATAACTTGAGCACTAATCCAGGCATTCTTTAAATTATTCAATGGTATTTATTACTGCTTGGTAGTAACTTGATTAAAGTGTAGCTATCATTCTAAGTCTTTTGGATTAAGCACTTGGGCTTCAGACCAGTTGTTTTACATTAGGAAGTTTTGTGGCATGCACTGTGGTGGCAGGGCAGGTAGCTTACATCCTTCTAAGTTGGGAACTGCTGATTGAGAGCTCAGTGTCTGTTATTCTATAAGTGTATTAGTTCTGGTTTAAGCACTTGGGCTTCAGGCCAGTTATTTTACATTAAGAGGGTTTGTGGTCTGCACTCTTGTGGGAGGAGAGGCTGGACTCTGCCCTTCTGAGCTGGGAGATTCTGTTTAAAGGCTTATACTGCATGCATATCTGAACTGCTTCTTACTGAAATTGGTACACCTTGTTTGGCTTAGCATAGACTAGATTCAGGCCTGCTGAATCTAGCTTTGTTTGTATAACTTGAGCACTAATCCAGGCATTCTTTAAATTATTCAATGGTATTTATTACTGCTTGGTAGTAACTTGATTAAAGTGTAGCTATCATTCTAAGTCTTTTGGATTAAGCACTTGGGCTTCACACCAGTTGTTTTACATTAGGAAGTTTTGTGGCATGCACTGTGGTGGCAGGGCAGGTAGCTTACATCCTTCTAAGTTGGGAACTGCTGATTGAGAGCTCAGTGTCTGTTATTCTAAAAGTGTATTAGTTCTGGTTTAAGAACTTGGGCTTCAGGCCAGTTATTTTACATTAAGAAGGATCGTGGTCTGCACTCTTGTAGGAGGAGAGGCTGGACTCTGCCCTTCTGAGCTGGGAATTTCTGGTTAAAGGTTTATAGTGCCTGCATATTTGAACTGTTTCTTACTGAAATTGGTACACCTTGTTTGCTGTAGCATAGACTAGATCAAGGCCTGCTGAATCTAGCTTTGTTTGTATGCTTGTTGTTTGTTTCCTTGTTATTTCCCTGGAACACTAATTCCACCTAAAACATGGCTTTTCAGCACTTCTGTGGATCCCTAGTGATATCTGCATTGCTTACTGTACTTATTTACTTGTTTCACTTGAAAGAAAGTTACTGTTTGTCGTTTTTGCATTTAAGTTACCTGTAACACATTGCACTTCAGTTACCTGGCACTTGCTCACTAAAGCAATTATATAAGTCAACACTAAAAAATTAAAAGCACTACACCCTCACAAACTCCCCTTGAGTACCTTGTTCGCCATTGGCCCTTGTTTTCAATTATAAAGGAATTCCCAATACTATTCTAGCATGTCCAAAGGTCAGTTGTTAATCTCCTCTCTGGTCCAGCTGGTGAATCTGGGAATCTTGAGGCAATGTTACAACTGCCTCATGTACACAGACAACCCTCTCCTCCTCCCAACAAATTTCAACACATGTCAGAGATGCAACCATATAGCCAAACTGGAGGCTAAGCTCTCTCAACTCAGTACTGGCATAACCAGTTAGGAGGAGAAGGAAACCACACTCACTACAATTCCAGTCTCACATAGACCTACCACGACAGCAAACCAAACACATAATCACACAAAAACATACTCGGATGCTCTAAATAAAGATCTGCCTAAGCAGCAGAGACCTCCAAAGCAGACACCCAAGCAACCGCTACCACAGAACAAAACACGTCCAACACATATCTCACAAAGCCAGTGTGCCGAACAGTCACAGCCCTTAAGGCTAAACAACGCACCTGATACACTTGTAATAGGTGACTCTATCATCAGGCACACTGACGTCCCGCTCACCAGGCTGAACAAGGAGAAGGTCACGGTGAGCAGCCTGTCGGGCGCTAGGATCCGCCACATAACACAAGCACTCAGGTCACTCCAAGGCAAGTACAAATATGACTCAGTCATTGTCCATGCTGGTGTGAATGACCTGAGATGTACCTCCCTGGACTGCATGAAAAGAGACATAGAGGAGCTCTCTGAGCATGTAGCCCAGGCCGGTATGACCCTGACCTTGAGTAGCATCTTACCCTCACCAAGAATGATGCCACAATATGAAGACAAGATGATCAATTTCAACAATTGGCTTAAGTATTGGTGTCATTCAAATGGGATCCAATGCCTGTCACCCTGGGATGATTTGCTCGACAAGCCATGATGCTTCACTAGGGACGGCTTGCACCTGTCACCCCTGGGCTTTTGGATATTGGCAAAGGCTCTTGCAACCCCCATAGTGCCTTTTTTAGGCAAGGCTCAAAAGACAAACCTACCTCCATAGGTATCACAAGGGATAAGAAACTAAGAGTAATGCTACTCAACGTCAGAAGTCTAAACCTCAAGATGCATGCACTCGAAACTCTCCTTAGCATGGAGAACATCGATATCTGTGCAGTAACAGAAACCTGGTTCAGGGCTCCCGAGAGCACTCCAGCACTACCAGGTTATACCTCATACCATGCTTTTTGGCCCCAAAACTTGGAATGAACCACAAAAGTAGGGGGAGTATCAATATTCATCAAAGATACCCACACCTCCAGGTTGGTGGCACAGCACGAAGCATCAGAGACTATCCATGTGCAACTAACAGTGGGTAAAACTGCCTTCCAGTTTATAGCCTGCTACAGACCACCCTCCCAAACCCAGGAACCCCACTTGGCCTTCCTGAGAACACTGGAAAATATGAAGGTCTCTCCAAACACCATTATATTGGGCGACTTCAACTACCCAAACATAGACTGGGAGCATTACTCTAGCTCCAACACCTTAGCCCAAAGGTTCCTAGAATTCATAAACTCAAATGCTATGGAACAACTTGTTACCACTCCCACAAGAGGGGAAAACATACTGGACCTGATCATCACCAACATGGGGACTCTATGCTCCAGACCAGAAGTGTATCCCTCACTGGTAAGATCAGACCATAAACTAATCTCACTGGATATTCACATCCCGACTCCACCCCCTGCTCAGAAAACCACAGTGAAAAACTTCTCTAAAGCAAATTTCACACTCCTCAAAACTTAGGTGGAATCCTTCAAAGCCCCCGGGCCTGTGGAAAATATGGCCCAGACCGCAGAATCCTTTATAAATGCATTCCATGAACACCTTCAGGAATGCATGGATCATGCAATCCCAAATAAAACCAAGACCCAATCCTCCAAAGGCAGACATCCTGTCTGGTGGACCCCAGCCATAAACAAACTATACAATAGAAGGAGGAAGCTACTACATGATAGAGCAAAATACCAAAAAGGGAAGGCATCTCTGATCAGTATTAGCAAAAAACTACAGGCACTCATAAAATCGTCTAAGGCCAGCTTCGAGAAAAAAATTGCACAGGACACTAAGGATAATCACAAGGCTTTCTTTAGTTATGTTAAGAACCTGGGTGGGAATTCCCAGATATGCTCAGAATTAGTCCAAAATGACAAAAAAAACACCAAACCCACAGACATTGCCAACATCCTAGCTGACAAGTTCAGCGCAAACTTCTCCACCCCTCTCCACCAAAAGGGCAAATATCTATCCCAGCAGAGTGCTGCCCCCCTGACATCTCAGTTGCTCAGGTAAGAGCCACCCTCTCCAAAGCAAAAAACACAGCATCAATGGGACCAGACGGTGTCCCTGGCTGCGTCCTACATGAACTCCAAGAAGAGCTAAACCCAAACATAAAACTACTGTTCAATCTCAGCCTTACTACAGGATATATACCCAAAGAGTGGCATACAGCAACAGTGGTCCCTCTCCACAAAGGTGGTGCCTCAACGGACCCTGGAAGCTATCGCCCCATAAGCCTGACTAGCTTGGTCTGCAAAGCTATGGAAAGGATCATCATGGACCTCATAAATAAAGATATTGGGGACCTACAGACACTGGATCCTACCCAGTTCGGCTTCGTTAAGGGCAGATCCTGCCTCTTAAACCTGGTTGACTTCTTTGAAACAGTTATCAAGGCCATTGACGAAGGGAAAGTGGTCCACACAGCCTACATGGACCTCGCAAAAGCCTTCGATACAGTACCCCACTCGGGCATTATAGATAGGCTCACCAGCTTAAATATAAACCCCTATGTTACTAGATGGGTTGCAAACTGGCTCAAGGACAGAACCCACATGGTTAGAATTGCTGGAGCCATGTCAGACTCCAAACCAGTTACAAGTGGCGTCCCACAAGGCTCAGTCCTGGGACCTCTCTTGTTCGGTATATATTTCTCAGAGGTACAGGCCAACATGGAAGGACAGTGGCTGACCATGTTCGCAGATGACTGCAAACCGGACGCCATAATCGACTCTCCAACCGACACAAGCATCCTCCAAAAGGGCCTCATAGAAACAGACAACTGGTGCCAGAGCCATGGCCTCAAGCTAAATGCCAAAAAGTGTATAGTCATCCCCTTTGGCAAAAACAAAGTGCCCACAAATTACCACATAGGTGGTAATCCATTAAGTACAGAATAAGTAAATAGGGACCTGGGGACCCAAGTTGATAGCAATCTCTCATTTGACAACCACATGGCCAAAGTGGTTAGAAAAACATTTTATATAGCCCACCCAATCATGAAGGGATTCACATCTAGATTAGGGGAGGTCATCGTGCCTCTTTACTCATCCCTCATCAGGCCCATAATCGAGTACAATGTCCCTTTTGGGATGTACCTTACCAAACACCTGCAGCAACTGGAAAGACCCCAAAAGTAACTCACCAAGAGGATCAAAGGGCTCAAACAGATGCCATATGCTGCCCGGTTAAAGAAACTCCAGCTTTACTCAGTGGCATACCACCTGCTCAGAGGTGATCTGTGCCTGACGTATAAAGCCATGTCCAACCCCGAATTAAGGGACATGCTGCACCTCAAAAAATCCAAATCCCATCGAGCTACGCGCTCGAGAGACTTGAACCTCAGCACTGAAATAAATAGGACATGCTGGAGGGACAGATTCATAACCCAGAGGCTCCCTTCACTCTGGAATAAAATCCCAGTCCAGGTTAGGCAGAGTCCCTCATTGACTCTCTTCAAGAGGAATCTTGATGAGTGGATGGGAGATCGTAGGTTTACCCCGGGTATCTCTTCTGTGTCACTGTTAGACAGAGGCACAGTATACAAACCTTGAAAAAGGGCATAGCAAAATTAATTTAAAATGGGTGGCAAAAGCCAAACATACTCTGGCTAGGCTTATAAATGCCCTACTGCTATCCTACTGTCCTATGCTATGCTACCCTATGTTGCTGCAGGTGTCTGGTAAGGTACATCCCAAAAGGGGCATTGTACTCAATTATGGGCCTGATGAGGGATGAGTAAAGAGGCACGATGACCTCCCCTGATCTAGATGTGAATCCCTTCATGATTAGGTGGGCTATATAAAATGTTTTTCTAACCACTTTGGCCACATGGTTGTCAAATGAGAGATTGCTATCAACTTGGGTCCCCAGGTTCCTAATTACTTCTTCTGTACTTAATGGATTACCACCTATGTGGTAATTTGTGGGCACTTTGTTTTTGCCAAAGGGGATGACTATACACTTTTTGGCATTTAGCTTGAGGCCATGGCTCTGGCACCAGTTGTCTGTTTCTATGAGGCCCTTTTGGAGGAGGCTTGTGTCGGCTGGAGAGTCGATTATGGCGCCCAATTTGCAGTCATCTGCGAACTTGGTCAGCCACAGTACTTCTGTGTTGGTCTGTACCTCCGAGAAATATATACCGAACAAGAGAGGTCCCAGGACTGAGCCTTGTGGGACACCACTTGTAACTGGTTTGGAGTCTGACATGGCTCCAGCAATTCTAACCATGTGGGTTCTGTCCTTGAGCCAGTTTGCAATCCATCTAGTGACATAGGGGTTTATATTTAAGCTGGTGAGCTTATCTATAATGCCAGAGTGGGGTATTGTATCGAAGGCTTTTGTGAGGTCCAGGTAGGCTGTGTGGACCACCTTTCCCTCATCAATGGCCTTGGTGACTGTTTCAAAGAAATCAACCAGGTTTAAGAGGCAGGATCTGCCCTTAACAAAGCCGAGCTGGGTAGGATCCAGTGTCTGTAGGTCCCCAATATCTTTATTTATGAGGTCCATGGTGATCCTTTCCATAGCTTTGCAGACCAAGTTAGTCAGGCTTATGGGGCGATAGTTTCCAGGATCCGTTGAGGCACCACCTTTATGGAGAGGGACCACTGTGGCTGTACACCACTCTTTGGGCACATATCCTGTAGTAAGGCTGAGATTGAACAGTAGTTTTATGTTTGGGTTTAGCTCTTCTTGGAGTTCATGTTGGATGCAGCCCGGGACACCGTCTGGTCCCATTGATGCTGTGTTTTTTGCTTTGGAGAGGGCGACTCTTACCTGAGCATCTGAGATGTCAGGGGGGCAGCACTCTGCTGGGATAGATTTTTGCCTTTTTGGTGGGGGGGGGGGGGGAGAAGTTTGCGCTGAACCTGTCAGCTAGGATGTTGGCAATGTCTGTGGGTTCAGTGTATTTTTTGTCATTTTGGACTAATTCTGAGCATATCTGGGAATTACCACCCAGGTTCCTAACATAACTAAAGAATGCCTTGTGATTATCCTTAGTGTCCTGTGCAATTTTTCTCTCGAAGCTGGCCTTAGACAATTTTATGAGTGCCCGTAGTTTTTTGCTAATACTGATCAGTGATGCCTTCCCTTTTGGGATTTTGCTCTATCATTTAGTAGCTTCTTCCTTCTATTGTATAGTTTGTTTATGGCTGGGGTCCACCAGACAGGACGTCTGCCTTTGGAGGATTGGGTCTTGGTTTTATTTGGGATCGCATGATCCATGCATTCCTGAAGGTGTTCATAGAATGCGTTTATAAAGGATTCTGCGGTCTGGGCCATTTTCCACAGGCCCGGGGGCTTTGAAGGATTCCACCTTGGTTTTGAGGAGTGTGAAATTTGCTTTAGAGAAGTTTTTCACTCTTGTTTTCTGGGCAGGGGGTGGGGTCGGGATGTGAATATCCAGTGAGATTAGTTTATGGTCTGATCTTACCAGTGAGGGATACACTTCTGGTCTGGAGCATAGAGTCCCCATGTTGGTGATGATCAGGTCCAGTATGTTTTCCCCTCTTGTGGGAGTGGTAACAAGTTGTTCCATAGCATTTGAGTTTATAAATTCTAGGAATCTTTGGGCTAGGGTGTTGGAGCTAGTGTAATGCTCCCAGTCTATGTTTGGGTAGTTGAAGTCGCCCAATATAATGGTGTTTGGAGAGACCTTCATATTTTCCAGTGTTCTCAGGAAGGCTGAGTGGGGTTCCTGGGTTTGGGAGGGTGGTCTGTAGCAGGCTATAAACTGGAAGGCAGTTTTGCCCACTGTTAGTTGCACATGGATAGTCTCTGATGCTTCGTGCTTTGCCACCAACCTGGAGGTGTGGGTATCTTTGACGAATATCGATACTCCCCCTCCTTTTGTGGTTTGATCCAAGTTTTGGGGCTGAAAAGCATGGTATGAGGTATAACCTGGTAGTGCTGGGCTGCTCTCGGGAGTCCTGAACCAGGTTTCTGTTACTGCACAGATATCGATGTTCTCCATGCTAAGGAGAGTTTTGAGTGCATCTTGAGGTTTAGACTTCTGGCATTGAGTAGCATTACTCTTAGTTTTTTATCCCTTGTGATACCTATGGAGGTGGGTTTGTCTTTTGAGCCTTGCCTAAAAATGGCACTATGGGGTAGCAAGAGCCTTTGCCAATATCCGAAGCCCAGGGGTGTCAGGTGCAAGCCCCTAGCGAGCATCGTGGCTTGTCGAGCATATCATCCCAAGCTGACAGGCATTGGATCCCCTTTGAATGACACCAGTACTTAAGCCAATTGTTGAAATTGATCATCTTGTCTTCATATTGTGGCATCATTCTTGGTGAGGATAAGATGCTACTCAAGGTCAGGGTCATACCGGCCTGGGCTACATGCTCAGAGAGCTCCTTTATGTCTCTTTTCATGTAGTCCAGGGAGGTACGTCTCAGGTCATTCACACCAGCATGGACAATGACTGAGTCATATTTGTACTTGCCTTGGAGTGACCTGAGTGCTTGTGTTATATGGCGGATCCTAGCGCCCGACAGGCTGCTCACCATGACCCTCTCCTTATTCAGCCTGGTGAGCGGGACGTCAGTGTGCCTAGGTAGTGACTTGCTGAAACTCATACAATTAGACAATGGAGACTGAGGGAATCAAACAGTAGACTACTAAACCTCAAGAAACCACTTATTAATAGCTCCTTACTCCTCTGTGCCAACTGCCAGACAATTACGAATAATTGCAAACTGTATCAACATAGACAGCAGAAAGGCCCAAGGTTATCAGTACGCTGTTTAGGACATTGCTACACCTAACTGGACTACATACTATTTATTCCAAACTGGTTTGATAAACACAGTTGACTAATATTCGCATATTCTATAACATTCTATAAAACATTTCAGCATTTGGGTAGGTGTGTATATGTGAGTGATTGCAGGTTACAGCTAGTGTAAGGGATTGGGAATGGTAGAAATTTAGTACTGTGCATGTGGTGAAGTCCACCTGTCCATCCTTACTAATGTGTGCTAACCATAACCTCACCCCTGGCCTTAACTCCAAATGTACACCTTATCTTAGTAAAAACCCTTTCCATATTACTACCGCTATTCAGACAAAGCATGTCTGAAGTTAACGGTTGGATTTTTGTTAACTACTCACAAAAGAAAACTGTTTTTATTTGGTGATCAGTTGTTGATTTTAACTGTTTTTTTTTTCTTATTGGGGTTAGTATATTTTCAAGAGTACCAGCATCAATCACATGTTTTCACGTTTGTGCTTTTGCATACCCCAACACAGAAATTATTTCAATAATAGTACATATATTAACATTCTCCAAGTAGAAATAAAGATCTTAATCACCAGTTTTGAGACTTCAGTAGCACTGCAACAAATTTTCAGACACACTGCCACTTCACTCCAAGTACACGCTTACTTACCTTAAATTTATTTCACTTTACATCCCTCCAAACTTTGTGAACACAATGAAATGTCTTTATAACTATTTAAATAAGTGAAGTTGACTGACTTTTGATACATAAAAACAATAAGCTGACTTGTAATCAACCTACCTGTCGACTACTATCACCCCTCCTCATTGCATTATTGCAAGCAAACAGTTATCTACTCCACTAGGACAGAAAAACAAACACAAGCTAAATGCAAATGTTATTTATACAAAATACTACATCTAATCATGCTTTTTTTTCTTTCCTTTTTCTCTTAAGTTTACTCACCAGCTACCACATCTCACTTAATAAATCATTCTAGAATTATCCTTAAGATGCCATATAAACAGTCTGACAACAGCTAATAGAAAAATAATAAACCCTCAGATATTACACTTTAACACACAGACTTGCTAAATCTACGATATGTATGAGCAAACACATATTTTAAATAATAAGTTTAATGTTACTGGCTGCCAGAAAAGCAATTACTTGGAAATGGAAATCAAAATGTAAATGAACTGCAATTAAAGTACTGAATATCGTAAAGGAAATGAAACAATATGAGGTAGAATTCTTAGAAGAAGGAAATAGAAAATTACATAGAAATACATGGAATTTCTGAGAAAAATACATGCAGAATAATGTTCAGAAGGAGAAGTGAGGTTTAAGAAAAGGAAGGAATTGAACACATTATGTAATATAAGAGTGAATGGTAACTGTTAAAATAGAAAAAGTGTATATTGCATGACAAAATGTTGCTATGTTTTTTCTTTTATGTTAATAATGTATGTGTACCCTTGTCACTATTTTTATTGTGAATTAATAAAGATGTTTAAAAAAGAAAGAATCTTTGTCTGTTCTTAACTGGGAATCCTTAAAACTTGGCCTTTAGATGTTGCAATAACTTGATTTAACAGAATCTTCCTCTCCATGTTAAACTCCCTAGAACTTCAATGCAGGAAAAGAATCAAATCAAATCCTGCAACATGGCTTACACATGATATAAAAAGCTAACCCATAACAAAGGTAAACCAAGAACAAGTGGCATTTAGATAGGCAGACAGATAGATAAATAAGTAAATAAATAAACTGAAACAGCACTTACGAAACCTAATTAAGAATACCAGCCTAAATGTTAAGGAGAACTACTTTTTTTGACTGCAGGAAAATTGCTATAAAACTACAAAACAATTTCAATTAATAGTAAACTTATACAACCTCATTAAAAATCACAACACTGCCTTTCACAAATGAAGCAAAGTATAGCTTAGCTTGCAGATTTAACTCTTAATACATAATTGTTGCTAATACTCTCAATAAATTCAATGCACCCAACTCATCAGTAAGGGACAGACACTGGCGCTTTTGTCTTCTCACTTACCACAACCACTGTCACCATGTTAAAAAAAATAAAATAAATAAAAAAAAAAAAAAAAATATATATATATATATATATATATATATATATATATATATATATATATATATATATATATATATATATATATATCTTTATTCAAAAACTTAAACACACCACTCTTGGTAACTGCAGAAGCCATTATATACTCTGTGTCCATACTTATAAATCAATTACTCCAAAATGGTATAGTCGCCAGACACTAGAAACATTCCTATGCAATTTTTTTGCAGAAAGCTGGCAAATTGCTTGAACTAACTGTTCATCAGCTCCCTTATCAGCTACCTAACAGAACAAAGCATGGATTTAGGCTAGGCCATAGCACGGAAACATCATTACTAACTTTAGTGAAGTATATTTACTACGAACAAAATCAAAGAGTAATGGTTACATACTTATTTTAGACCTGCCCAAAGCATTTGCTGCAGCTCACATCCCCAAATATTACTTACACTCAAGAAACTAGGCCTCAGAAACAATACACTCAGCTGGTATGAAAGTTACTTTAGCCACAGAACAAGAGTGTGTACACTGGGCTGATCAGCTGTCAACATCACAACAAGAAACATTAGGCATGTCACAAAGTTCAATTTTAGGATCTTCACTCTTTAATATATTCTTAAATAAAATGTGTACTGTCTCTCACCCAGCCAATTTAATATAACATGCAGAAATCTCAACACTAATTTGTGCTGCCTCTTCAGTCAAACAACTCCAAGATAACCTCTAGCATTCCTTTGCAGAAAAATGAAAACTGTCTGGAACAAAGTCAAATATTCCTAAATCTAAATAAAACTAAATTGGCGGTATTTTCATCTCCAACCCAGCAATAACACTATTGTAACTTAACAATATTATCAATCAATAATACTAGTACTAAGTACAAAGTATAAAACAACTAGGAATAATAACAGATCATAAGCTTAAGATTTGATCAGAACATCAAACATGCAATTCAAAAAGTTAACCTTAAGCTAGGAGTTTTTTGTAAAGAGAAAGTATTTCTAAAGGAATATCATCAATGTTAACTAAGCTGCAGTCTCCTCAACTAGCTAAACTGAAGTAATCTTATAATAAAATTGCAAAGTTTGCAAGTAACCAAATTAACTGAACATATCACATTGCAGCACTTTACTTCCTTAACTATCTGGATTTGTCTAATCGAGTAGCTTTTTTCATATTAAGACTGTACACAGCATCCTCTATATCCCAGACAGGTGCCCTATAAGCAGCAACAAGTTATTAAACTGGTATACCCACCCTGCCCCAGAAAACTGATCTCAGTGAACCAACACCTAATAATCAAAAACAAAAAATTCAGAAGGTTGACTGGCTATACTCCGTATACAGTGCTAAACTGTGGAACTCTATCCTATCAGTTACCAGAACTATCGCATCTTATCTACAACTTAAAACATCTTTGAAGATGTACCCCTCGAGCAAATGGCCCTGCAGTTGTAATAACAGCATTACCAAGACCTCTTCTTATTCTATTGCTTATCTCATTTATAATTTGTAATCCAATGAAATCATACCCATTAGTATAACAGTACTGCCCTTGTACCAACCCCCATTACTAATTCCCCACCTCATTAAGTCAAATCAAAAATATCACAGAATAGTCACATGTTTTCTATAGTAATCTCCCTGTTTTGAGTTTCAAATGAATTTAGCTGCTTGTATAAAGTATGCACATGCCTTATCTGCCATCTGTAGTGTTGATATTGTTGTGGTAATGTGCAAAACTCTGTAAAATACACCTGGATGTTCTACTGGTATGACTTGAGTTGTACATGCTGTTTATACTATGTTCTATAGATGTGTCTGGGCTTAACATGCTATAAATACTATGCAGTGAAAGAAACATGATTATGACCTATTAGTTGTATGATCTTGAGTACTGTAGCATATATTTACTGTTAGCACATTCAAATGTATGTAATAAGGAGTTTTTCTCCCTGGGCCTCCACTGAAAAAGGACTTTTCCTAGTCAGGCTTTCCAGGTAAACAAAAGCAAATAAATACATAAATAATATTTTTGAGATGATGAAAATTTAGTAAAGAAACTTTATCTCAGTTATTTTATCTTATAAAGGTTTCATTAGATTTTTTGTTTTGCTTTACTTTATTTTATCTAAACAACATACTCTGAGATAGTCCATTTTCTGTTTGGAATTTCTACTTCCTTAGAAGAGAGATGAAACCGGACTCCTGTTTAAATTGGAAAGACTGCAGTTATGATCCTCAGAATTACAAGATTAAATGAGCAAAACAGCAGTTTATATATTAAGACCAAGGCTATAGTAACTTGTAATATTCCCTGTACATGTAAGTACAGTGAACTCAGAATATGAAGTATCAGAGGTGTGAGAAGTATGGTCCCACATATGAAGTGAAAGGGGTGAAGTACCCCTGCAAAAGCAATTTAATAACATTATTACAGTGTGCTTTGTGATTCACTCTAAGTCTGTGAAATTCACACTTATTTTTTTTTATAGATGCAGGATTCACACTTATGGGTCTTATAATATAGCTCTCAATCAGTCAGGGACAAATTCAGGAAATAATCAGGGACACTTAAACTATTCACACTATTAACTTGAGACAATGGCAAAATAAGAGAAAGGTGTTCACGTCACTGCCTGGGCAGAGAATCCTGACATGTGTATGGTGATCTAAAAAGCCATGCCATGGGGGCCTTCCACCATTCCCTCCAACAGATGTGCCTCTCCACCCTCAGATCCAGTGGCCTATCCCAATTGGGTGGAAGAGTATGAGGCCTGACGGAGGTGCCTTAACCGTGTATAGAAACCTTGGAGAATGCTCTCCGGGGCTGGGAACTGGTCTTTGATGGATGCCCCTAATAATGCCAGATATTGAGTGCCTTCTGGCCCTTCAAGGAAGCAGACCCACAAGACGTGACTGGCCCTGTGGAACTTGCCTCAGCCTCCAGGGGCAGATCCACTCTCATATGGAATTCTGAATCTTCTGAATTACCAATCCACAGCCTCATGGGGGCTTTGTAATTTTTTTGAGTCTGGCACCCCAAGCCAGGCAGCTCTATCTCAACCCTGTCTACTGTCTAGCCATGTCAGAATACCCCTGGCCTCAGGTTGAGGGGGCACAGCCAGACACCCCTCACCCAAGCAAGACCCTCTGCCATCTGTTTTGTGCTCCCATTTGGACTTCCATCCAGGAGAGGGGCACAGCCACATTCTGCTCACCCAGGCAGGAGCTCTCCTGGACCCATTGCCATCTGCCTCACTCTCCCTTAAGGACTTCCATCTGAGCAACCACTCTTGGCCTCCCTTTAACCCAGCCAAGAAGCCTCCTTCCCTGGCTGTGGTCCCTGATCAGTGCCCCCACAGATTCCATATCTCCTGCAGGTTCCCTAATCATTTTGGATCATTCATGTCTCAGTGCCTCTCAGGGAACCTTCCCTCTTATCCTGCCTGGCCATGTGAAACTCCCCACAGCCACCAAGGGACAGATCAATTCTCATATGGACGTCTGAATCTCCCTGACTTACTGATTCAGGGCTTTGTGGGGGACTTTGTCATTTTTTGAGACCAACACCCCTAGCCATGTGGCCCTGTCCATCTCCCTCAAGCTGCCTGTCTGTATCTGACACCCCTACGCTTGGGTCCAGGAGCATGGCCAGATGCCCCTCACCATGGGCTGCAGCTCTCCAAGCCTTGCTGCCTTCTGCCTCACTCTCCCTTCTAGGCTTCCATAGGGATGGACCCCATCCAAGCTTCCACTTCTATCCAGCACTCCTTCGCCAGCTACGTTCCCCTGTCAGGGTCACTCATGCTTCTGCATCTCTTGCAGGCTGCCTAATCATGTCAGATCATTTGTCCCCCGGGACATCTCAGGGGACCTTCCCCCTGATCTTCCTCAGCCTCATGGAACTCTGCTCAGCCACAAGTTATCAGACAGGCTCTCATCTCATCTGGAACTTCCATCACATTGGTTCTCCCCTCTGTCCTGCAACTATAGCTTTGAAGCTCACAGGGGAATGGCCCTGGGTCCTCACATCTCCATGCCCCTCACCCCTCACAGAGTGCCTCCATCTCCCTCTTCCACAGAGATAGGGTCCAACGAACATGCATTGTGTCAAACCTCCTGACTTGCAACCCCTTGTTTCTGGGATTGAGAAGTTCACAGAGTGGTTTCTCCCCCATGGTTGAAGAACAGGAAGTCAACCCATGTCCTCTGGCTGTCCCTGGGTCTGAGACACTCTGATAATTGTCTCTCCGCTTTGCTGAAGGCCTGGTGGACAGGATCTCAATACTAGTTTCCTAGGGCAGTCCTTGGCCCATTTGCATAGATGGGAGAGTCCCTTGGCTGTCCCTGGGTCTGAGATGCTCCAACAGCCCTATCTCCATTTTATCAGAGTCCTTGCAACATGGGATACCAGAACTGGTTTCCCAGGATCGCCCTCAGCCCATCTGAATAGATGGCTACGTCTCACTGGCCTGCCATGGGTCCAAGACACTCTGAGGCCCTCCTCTACCTTGAGGCATTGGCCCAATCCCTTCCTGGAGCACCAACTCACTGTCCCAGGAGCCGTAGCTCTGTCCATGATTGTGGGGGGTCACCAGCTGGGGATTATGCTTAAGCTTGGGTCCTCAATCCTTATCACCATCTGAACTAGATGCATTCAGCTATCTGGACAAAGGTACCAGAGAGGCAATGGGAGAATGACCACGGGGACCTCTGCCAGCACAGGAGGTCTCAGCGCCAACTGGACTTTCCCACCACTGTCAATTAAAGTTCTGCTGGTGATCTGAACCGGCAGTGCAGGAGGTACAGGGTAGCTTAACTGAGGATGGTTCTCCCTCCCTGTGATTAGGCAGAGCCAGTCCCTTCACTCACGACAAAAGCTTGGCTCGAGAGCTGATCTTCAACAGATCATAGCTTTTTGCTGCTCTGCTATGCATAAAACCCTGACCAAGGATCAGGCTGGCTATGAATGATTTAGCACCCAGTTCCTAATGATCGAGTGGTGCACTGCTGGAGAGATATGGCCCCTTCCATCTGCACTCTGACCCAGTGAAGAATGACTCTCCTTGCCAACCTTGTGGCTGGCTATCCATGGCCAATTGGAAATCCGAAGCCTGTGGTATCATTATATTTAGGTGAAATTCTGACTTAGAGGTGTTCATTCATAATCTCACAGATGGAAGCTTTGCACTAGTGCCACCTCAAACAAGCACATAGGTCAAATGTTTAAATGTACAATTCCTCTCATACTGAGCAGGATTACTAATGCTACAACACATCATCACTAGAGTAAAACTAACCTGCCTCACAACTATCTAAACTAGCTCATTGCTTCCCATTAGTGGGTGGCCAATCCTATGCTTGATGAATTCTGCTTCACAATGATAGGAAAAGCTGACACTGAAGGATCATAAAGTGATGTCACATTGAACACTTGGCCACACAAGGTAGTTATCCCTGTGGTAACTTTTCTGACACTTTCTGCTTAAGACCCAAGAAGCCAGTAGGATCATGAGGGCCACTTTCACAGTCTATTTTCATACTGAAAATCAAGATCAAGTGAGTTTTTGCCCTTCTGCTCCATGAGAGGTTTCTGTCCTCACTGAGCTCACCTTAGGGCACCTGCATTACTCTTTGACAGGTGTGCCTCTACAGTCAAGCTCCCCACCTGACACTGTCCCCAGAGCAGGTCGTGCCCAGATGTCTGGCTGTTTGGAGCCAAAACTGAGAACCCTGGTGAGACTCACCCCCTTCCTTACTGGGTAAGTGAAAAACGAGTAGTGGTATTTCCCCAGTGTTTGAGGCCTCCCACTTATTCTACACCTCTCATGCCTCTTCACAGTGTCAGACTACAGTCAAGCTGAACGGGGTCTTCTTTCCCTTCTGATTCTGTCAAGCCCATTCCCTTGGCTGTGGCTTCACTAGATAGTAGCTAGGGAAAGTAAGAATCATGTTCATCCATTCATTTGTGTCACTAATCAAATGATGAAGCATCTGGCTTAATTGGCTATCTTAACTGAGTCATAGTTACTCCCACCATTTACCTGCACTTCATTGAATTTCTTCACTTTGACATTCAGACAACTGGGCAGAGATCACATCCCATCAGCACCTGCCTCAAACCTTAGCAATGCTTTGTTATAATTAAACACATAGATTTCCCTGGTTTGCACCAGATCTATGTCAGCTGCTAGCTGCCAGATAATGTGAGATGCAGGTTGGGACCAGTACCCAC
Organism: Protopterus annectens; assembly: GCF_019279795.1. Taxonomy (NCBI): domain Eukaryota; kingdom Metazoa; phylum Chordata; order Ceratodontiformes; family Protopteridae; genus Protopterus; species Protopterus annectens. Next base: position 466,431,320 of record NC_056751.1, read on the forward strand.
CACAGCCTGGGTGATCCACATTAATGCTCCAGCACATGTCCACAGCCTCTGCTACTGTCCCCCAGCCACCCCTGCAGGGCACCATGAGGTGGTTAAACTTCATACAGCTATGGCACACACCCAGCTAAGCTTCACGCCTGAGCCCAATGAACCCAGACTTTAGAGACAATCCTCATCCAGAAGTTATGACTATGGCTTGATGACTTCCCTTACCTACACTGTTCTAACATACCAGAGACTGTTCACCATAGAGACTTGCTGTTGATATCGGTACAGCCTGGCATGAGGCATGCACCCTCTCACCCAAATTTTCAAGGGCCAGCAAGAGCTCACAGAAGACACACGACCCATGACACTTTCCAGGGTGCAGACTCTTCTGTCTGGGGGAACTGGGTGAAACCATTCCAGGATACCTTGCCATTTACAAAGAGAAGAGGACTCTCTCAGGTACCCCACTAGTTTCTCAGGTTTGTTTGCATCACTGCAGTAGATGCTGTGAGATGCCGCTCCACATTTGGGGATCTGAGATCAACTACCTTTCAATAAGTCAAGGGCAATGGAGGCTATCACATGTTATTTCAGAATGATGCTCTTCTATCGCTCAGAACCGACTGACCCATGTTCAGCTGCTATTCCCATGGAACCCTTCTCCAGTTCAGCCTTCAAAGCTCTCATTTGAATATTTGCTACTACCACCAAGATTTGCACCTGCAGTGCTTCCACTCAGCCTCTTCACCAAGGCTCCTGTGGCACCACAGAGGCCCTTCTACTTGTCATAGCATAGCCCCCTCAGATCCCAGCTTTGGCAATGATCAGGTATGGGCCCAATGCTCCAGTGCTATCCATTTTCAGGGCTAGCTAATTCTGCAGGTGAGTACACTCTTTAGTGTATTCTTACGTATGTGGCCACTGTCCTGCTGTCTATATTAGCCAACACCTTTTCTGGCATTTGATGAGCATCGGCATTGGGTGCCTCAGTGTTTGGTTTATCCTGCAGTGCCAGTTCTACTTACCAAAAGTGGTCCACTAGGTGTCTGCATTTCACACCTAACTCCAAGATAGTGAGTTGGGCTTCTCACCCATTTAAAGTTTGAGAATAGGTTGAGATCATTTTGTCTCCAAAGCCACTAATCATTCACTTTACCAGATAAAACGGTGTCCACTGAGTACCAGATATCCTGAGGGAAACTTCAGAGGGAACCAACTACTAGATGGCTTGATTAGTCTTTCACCCCTATACCCAGGTTGGATGACTAATTTGCATGTCAGAACCACTATGGACCTCCACCAGTGTTTCCTCTGGCTTTGCCCTTCTCAGGCAGTGTTCACCATCTTTCTCTTATCCCACCAGATATGCTCATGCTCCACCTCCTCAACAGGACAGGTGAGATGCGCTAATGGTTGGGACCCTCTCATAGGCTGGGGGGATCCTGCTTTGGATGGCATACACCATCTCTCACTTTCATAATGTCATGGGGTCTCCTGCCCACCCACAGACTTGTACACCTATTAGATTCCTTGGTCTGTGTTTTAAGATGGAATGGGTGGGTAACTGACATCACCATGGACCCAGGCACCCAAGGTGAGCCTGCCGGCCTGGTGGCGGGAATTGGTGGGTGCAGTAGCAGCTGCCTGCCATGACCCCTTGGCATGGTGAGAGCTGCTGCCATGGGCTGAAACACTCCCTGGAGCCAGGTGTAGTGCACCACCACAGTGGTTGGCATGCCAAGGGCTGGTCTCACACCCCCCCAAGAGGGAGACACCTACTTGGGCAGATGACACTGATGCTGAGTTGAATCCTCCAGGTGGAGCACACAGATTCCACCCATTTACCTCAGAATGGTATCATGCCCTCTTGAACTCTCTCTTCAAAGTGTTTTTAAACTTTTCTTTATGGTACACGTCCTCTATCGGTCTCATGCCGGTGCTTAGCCTGAGATGGAGTTTGCCACCACCTTTGGGCTACATTTATAAGCAACCTGGTTCTGAGAAGACCTGATCCTGGTGCACTGCAGACATCTACTGGCCTCACAGCATCTGCGGGCTTAACCTTGATTGCAGGGAATTAGGCCCTTTGCGTGGTGCCAGAGAGATAGACTTCCTTGTGCCACATTTCTGTACATCTGTCACCTAGGGGATTCAAGACTGGTCTCTTTGCTGTTCACTCACCATTGCTGAGGGAATGCTCATTAGTTTCTTTTCCTCCACTTAGTAATATGCTTAAATTTGGCAGGGCACCAAGTCCAATCCAAGGTTGTATTCCAAGCATGGTCACGGGGCTTATTGGAGGCACAGAGAGAGACTTTTTAATTATGATCATTATATATTAAGTGTTATTCACTACATTTTCTCCCAAGGTCATCAGTTTAATGATGGATTATGAAGGACAGATATGACATTTGAGTTGAAATCAGGGGAGTCCCTGAAAATCAGGGGTGGTTGAGAGGTATGCCTTATACTGCTAGCAGAGACCTGATGAAGTCCATCAGATGTGAAAGAATCTAGCTGGTTTCACCTCCCACTCCAGGCTAACAAGCACTTGATTACTTTTCCATAATACAATGGGCCAGATTCACGATGGCTTGCACGGAGTCTAAGAGTAGAGTAAGACTCCATGCAGCCATCATGTCCAACGGGCGATCCAGGAACAGCCTGTAGGGGTGTGTAAGAGAGCTCCTAAAATGGCTGTTACACAAACAGGGCTGGGACATGCAAATCACCTCAATTGCAGATGAGAGGCATGCAAATGAGGTAGATTTGCGATTCAGGAAACCCAAACCTGTCCGAGTAAGAGCAGTGTTATTTGCAGAAATGTACTCAGTTGACAACTGAGTACCATTCTGCAAATAGCAAAACGGAGCCATGACAGCTCCAAATAAAGGTTGCATCCAGTGCAGGAAGCATGCCAATGGCCAAATATACTGCCATTGGAAATGTTCCCTGATGCAAAATTAAAATAAAAATAATTTTTTTTGCCGATTTCCGAAGTTTAAGCATAGGACAGAGCTGTGCAAATGGGCTGTGCTCCAAAACACAGAATACTACAAATTAAAACCCATAAATGTGGATTTCATTGAAAGTGGTAATGTACAATGCAAGGGAATGGCAGGCTGAAGACAAGATGGCCACCGAGTAGAGGTTGCTAAGGGGGGAAACTCAGTCTAAGACATGTAACCAAGCATTAGTAGGCAATCCTATGTAAATGAGTGTTAGGATAGTGAATCGCTAGATTACATAGCAAATGAGCACAGTCAGTGGAGTGTAGGAGTAGGATATGTGGAGTAACAGAATAGAAGATAGGTGATGTCATGAGGGGGATATGTATGAAAGAAGTGAAGCTCATTGGAGCAGAGTGGCATGTGTCTGCTGTTATTTAGACATCATGGAAAGAGGTGTGTCAACAGTTAGGGTAGGGAAAGCCAAGAAATGGAAGGTGTATACCATGGATAACACCAAAGTTTCTTGCTGAGTGTGCATGCGCGCGTTTGCATGCCTGTAAACCCGAGTAAGTCAGAGAGCACGCGTGTAAGCGTGAGTGTGCGCGTTTAAGCCGGAGTAAGCATGTATAAGGCTGTTTAAAGAGTTGTAAGCATGTTTGCACTGGTGTGCACGCGTTTTAACCTGAATAAGCAAGTTTTAGTCCATGTAAGCATGTGTGCGCGCATCTTAGTTACTGTGCTCGTGTTTGCGCTTGTGTGCGCGGAGCTACCCCCTGAGGAAACAGAAAGGGAAAAGGAAGCACAACAAATAGTAGGAAGCTGCCAGGGAGTACTAGCAGAGTTAGCAGGTGAAAACAATCAGAATCAGGCAATTACACAAGCAGTACACTAGCCCAGCCCAGCCTAGCACTTAAAACTCTGCAAACAACAGTCCATTATGTTTCTCACAACAGACACTGCAGTAAGCTAATAGAAGTGAAAACTGAAAAAACTTTACTGAGACAAAGAAATGATGGAGAAGAGTGTACAGGCCCAGGGTAACCTACCAGGGGCTACATGAGCTGGAGATAGTGGAGCACTATAGAGTGGACAGAGACCTCCTGCAGCAAATTGTTGAGCTGTGCAGGCCATGCCTCACACACAGAACCAACAGAGGGGAACCCATTCCAGTGGAAACCAAGGTATGTGTTGGCCTAAGAATATTAACAACAGGTACCTTCCAGAGACCAACTGGTGATATAATGGGGATATCACAGGCATCAGCATCCAGGGTACTACACCAGTTCCTGGATGCCATGTCAGCACATGTCGGTGATCATGTATATTTCCCCAATTCCTGTGAGGTATTGGCCAGCAATATGCATCTCTTCCAGCAAATAGCGGAATACCCTGAGGTAGTGGGTGCAATAGACTGCACGCACATATGCATCAAAGCACCAGCCGGCGAGCGGGATAGGGTCTACTTCAACCGCAAGGGCTTCCCCTCCATCAACTGCCAGGTCATGTGTGATGCCCAGGGCATAATATTGAATGTGTGTGCAGGCTGCCCTGGAAGCTACCATGATTCCCATATCTGGCAACTGACACAGCTGTACCAGACATATGCCAATGAGGACATCCCACATGATCACCTAGTGGGGGATGCTGGCTATGCACTGGAGTCGTGGCTGATGACACCCATCAGAAATGCACACACACCTGAACAGGAATGCCATAATGAGGCACGTGCACAAACATGTAATGTAATAGAGCGTGTGTTTGGGCTGCTCAAGTCACGGTTCCGGTGCCTGGACACATCTGGTGGAGTCTTGCAGTACTCACCAACTACATGTACCCAAATTGTCATGGTATGTGCTGTGCTACATAATATGATCCTACAAAAACAGCTGCAGCAGGACCAGCATAGGCCTGGGCCAAACAGCCCCCCACAATTGCCAAGGCCATCACAGGCAGAGCATGACTCGGAGTTGGAACAACCTGAGCCTGCTCCAGTAGGCAGAAGGAGGCATGCCCAGTATGCTTTGGTCTTGGCAAAGAGGCAATGCATAGCACATACACTGGCTCAGTAGGAACTCTGGAAATGATACCCCTCTCTGACTCGCACATAAAGTAAAAGGGATGCCTAAGTTGACACTACCTGCTTCCAAACATGTGCAGGGAGTGTAGTATGTGCATCCAACATAGGTAGCCCTGCAGCACCACCTAAGACATGAATGTCATGTGTTAAGCAATATAAAGCAGTGCTAAACAAGAATTACCACCATGTAGTATATGCAAACAAAATTGCACACACCAACTAGCACAGCTGTGGTCAATATTCAGTAATATTGGGCAACGTCCAGCAATGTTGGTGAATATTGAGCAATGTCGGACAAGCCTGGTCTAAGTAGGGCATAGCTGAACAAAAGCCAACATGCTCATATTTGCTTAACAGGCCCTTAAGCAGTGTGGTCTGCTCAGTATGAAAATATAAAGCAGTCACGGGCCTCGAACCCAGGATACTGTGCACTATAGCCAAAGTACTGAACCACTAAACCATGACAGTATTGCAGTGGTCCATCTGTATGATGGAATGTTGATAAATCTATGCAAAGTATTCCATGGAAACCCTGCAGACACAGCATAATCCTTGTTGAGTTATGACACAAAGATGAGTCCTGCAGTGAGAATACCACCTGACTTCCAACACACACAGTATAACTGTTAAAAATGGTCATGTTCGCACACATCAGAAAATGTAGTGGACCTCAGATAGCAACATACTGAAGGGTCACACTGGGCATGCTCACACACTTGAATAAATGAGACAAATGTCAGGCAACAAAACATGTAATGTCAGAACTGGACATGCTCACACACTTAGGCCATGTCTGAGTACAGCAGTGGGCAACGCATATCTGGCAGTTGCATGTGTTAACCCAGGAACGTGTCACTATACAGCAATCTGCCCTGTGCACACAGTTATATGACAACAGACACATCTATAATATAGTGGAACCCTGTCATAATCAAATATGTTCTGCAGATACTGAAGTTCTTCATGGAAACTGGTAAAGCAAAGATGATAAAGACCTGCAAACAGTATCAGCAATAAACATTGTGCATCTTGAACATTAGCATAGGTTCAGAGGTCAATACTAGGCTATCTGCCCTAGGGCATGTTTAAGCCTAGCCAGAGTGTGTTTGGCATTCGCAACCCCGTCAGATTACTACACTGTGTGTGTGAATAGTAGGTCACACAAGATAGCCCATGTACATTTATACTAGTGTGCCTCTGTCTAGCAGGGACACAGAAGATATCCCAGGGGTAAATATGTAATCACCCATACAGTCGTCAAGATGCCTCCAGTAGGTGGTCAGTGGGTGGCTCTGCCTATGTGAAACTGGGATTACATTCTGAAGTGAGTGGAGCCTCTGGGATAAGAATCTGTCCCTCCACAATGTCCTATTAACATCTGTGCTGAGGTATATGTCCCTGCAGTGTGTAGCTCCAAGGGAGTTGGATATCCTGAGGTGGAGCATGTCCAGTAATTCTGGTTTGGGTATAGCTGTAAACAACAGGCACACATCATATCTGAGTAGGTGGTAAGCGACTGAGTAGAGCTGGAGTTACTGCATCTGAACTATGCAGGGCATCTGTGTGAGTCCCTAGATCTGCTTGGTGAGGACCGTCCATGGCCAGTACAGTTGCTGCAGGTGTCAGGTAAGGTACAACCCAAATGTGGCATTGTAACCAAGCATGGATGTGATGAGTATAGGGGCACAATGACCTCACTCGATCTAGATGTGAAACCATATGGGATAAGGTGGCACACATAGAAGGTGTGTCCATCCACTTTGGCAACGTGAATGTTAAAGGCGACGCTACAAACAAGTGATGTCCCCAAAACCCTAACAACTCCTACCGTATGTAATGGAGTACTACCTATGTGGTATTGTGTGGGCATGTTGTTACTCCCAAAGGGGATGACTATGCAACTAATGGCATTTAGCTGTAGGCCATGGCTCAGGCACCAATCATCCATCTCTGTGAGACCCTTGTTGAGTATGCATGTGGCAGCTGGAGAGTTGATCATGGCACCCAGTTTGCAGTCAAGTGCAAACATGTTCAGCCATATTCCCCCTGTGATAGCCTGTACGTAAGACAAATATATACTGTGCAAGAGAGATCCCCAGACAAAGCTGTGTGGGATGCCATGTGTAACTGGTGTATAGTCATACATGGCACCTGCAATCCTGACCATGTGGGTGCTATCCCTGATCTAGGTATCAATCCATTGTGTGAGATATGTGTCCAAATTGACACTGGTGAGCCTATGCATAATGGCTCAGTGGGTTATTGTGTTGAATGGTTTTGCAAGGTTCGGGTAGGCTGTGTGGATAGCCGTCCCTATGTCGATGGACCTGTTAGCCATTTAAAGAATACCTACAGGTTCAAGAGGCAAGATCTGCCCACAACAATGCTGAAATGAGTAGAAAACAGTGTCTGTAGGTTCCCGATGTCTATGTGTAGGAGTCCTATGACAATATGCTCCATAGCTTTGCAGAACAGGCTACATAGGCTTATAGGGCAATATTGTCTGTGGTCCGTTGTGGCACCAACTCTGTGGAGTGGGACCACTGTCCCAATACGCTATTCCTTGGGTACATATCCTGTGGTAACTCCGATATTGAACAGTGATGTAATGTGAGGGTTGCATTTGTCATGATGCTCATGTATGATGCAGACTGGGACACAATCTGGTCACATTGGTACTGTGATGTACGCTGTGGGGAGGGCAGCACTCACCTGTTACTGTGTGATGTCAGGGAGGTTATACTTTGTTTGGATGGATAGTTGCTCCTAAGGGGGGATGGCTGGGAGACATCTGCACTGAACCTGTTTGCCAGGATGTAGGCAATGCCAGTGGGTTCAGGGTAGGTTTAGTCAGTATGCAGTAACTCACAGCATATCAGTGAGTATCCACCCAGGTTCCTGACATAAGTGAAGAAGGCCGTGTGATAGTCCTACGTGTCAGGTGCAATTGTCTGGTAGAAGTGGCCCTTAGAAAAGTCCATGAGTGATTGTAGCTGTCTGCTAGTACAGATCACAGATGCCTTCCCAGTCTGGGATTGTGCTCTATCATTTAGTAGCATCCTCCTGATATTGTACAGCTTATTAATGGCTGGGGTCTACCAGACAGGTCCCCTGCCATTGTAGTAGTGGGTCTTGTTGTTATTTGGGATAGCACAATCCATGCAGTCCACTAGGTGTCCATAGAATGTGTATGTAAAGGATGCAGCAGTGTGAGCTGTATATGCCACTGTCTCAGGATCTCTGAAGGATACCACCTTACTTTGGTGAAGGGAGATGTTGGCTCATGAGAAGTTCACCAAGATTACCCAGGATGGGTGTGTGAAGGGTATATGTATGTCCTGTGAGATACATGTATGTTCTGACCTTACCAATGAGGGGTATATCGCTGGTGTGGAACATAGAGTCCCCATGTTGGTGATGAGCAGGTCCAATATGTATTCCCCCTTGTGGCTGTGCTGACTGGTTGTGCCAAAGCATATGAGTCCACAAATTGTAGTCACTGTTGGGTGAGGTTGTCGGGGCTTGAGTAGTATCTCCAGTCAATATGTGTGTATATGAAGTCACACAATATAATGGTGTCTGTGGAGACCTTCATATTCTCCATAGTTCCCACAAAAGCCGAGTGTGGTTCCTGAGTTTGGGAGTATATTCTGTAGCAAGCAACAAACTGAAAGGCAGTATTGCACAATGGTAGTTGTATATGTATGGTCTATGATGCTTTATGCAGTGCTACTAACCTGGAGGTGTGTGTATCTGTGATGTATATGGATACTCCCCCTAGTTGTGTTGTCTGTTCCAAGTCTTGTTGTCAGACAGCATGGTATGAAACATAATCTGGTAGTGCTGGTGTGCATAAGTGAGCTTGAACCAGGTGTCTGTCAGTGCACAGATATTGCTCTCCTCCATACTGAGGAGAGTCCTGTGTGGCCACAATATGAGGTTAACACAACTGTTGTTGAGAAGCATTACCCTTAGTTTCATTTAACCTGTAATGTCTATGGAGGTGGGTTTGTCTTCTGAGCCCTGCTTAAAAAAGGCACTCTGGTGGTAGCAAGAGCCTTAGCCAGCATACCAAAGAACTACAGTGACAGGTGCAAGCTGTACATAGTGAAGCTACATGGCATGTTGAGCATGTCACCATATGCTGACAGACACTGTATCCCCTATGAATGAAACAAATTTGTTAGCCAACTGTTAAATGTGATATGTGTGTCCGTATACTGTGACATCATAATTGGTGGGTGTAAGATGCTAGACAAGATCAGGGTCATACTGGCCTGGGCTACATGATCAGAGTGTACCTCCATGTATCATATCATGTGGTCCAGGGAGTAACGTCTGAGGTTACACACACCAGCATGGACAATGATGGTGCCAGTCTTGTACTTGCTTTGGAGTGACCTGACTGCCTGTGTTATGCAGCAGATCCTGGCACCCAACAGACAGCCCAAAGTGACTATTCCCTTGTCAGGGCTGGTGAGTGGTATGTCAGTGTGTCTAAACATAAGTGTCGCCTATTACAAGTGTATTAGGTGTGTTGTTTAGCCCGAAGGGCAGTGACTGTGTGGCACACTGACATTGTGAACTTAGTGATATGTGGGTATTGTAGTGGGGTAGGAGGTGTGTGTGTGTCTGCTTTGGAGGTCTCTGCTGCTTAGGTAGAGTACATTTACAGCATCTGAGTATGTCACTGTGTGCTAATGTGGTTTGAGTGCTGTTGCTAGAGGATATGTGAGACTGATATGTGGTGTGTGTGGTTACCTTCACCACCTGATAGACTGTGCCAGTCATGGGTCGAGAGAGTTCAGCTCCCTGTATGTCTGTATAGGTGCATCTCGCACATATATCTGAGTTTGTCGGGAGGAGGAGAGGGTTGTTTGTGTACATGAGGCAGATGTGACATTGTGTCAATATCACAATATCCACTAGCTGGACTGAAGAGTACACACAAAACCAACCCCTGGACATGCCAGGATATTATCATGACATACTCTGTAGCCTGATCACAAAGGATCAGTAGGGTGTTAAGTGTGTAAAAGAGTATAACAGGGATTAGTGCTCATGTTCGTTAGTGTTTTGTAAAGAGGAGCTGAGAAGGAGTCCAGACTGAATCATGACACCTCCTTTAGCTATGTCATAAATATCAATGTACACACATATATGTCCTGAGTCAGGGCCAACTGCACCTGAGTGTCAATGCTGACATCATGACAGACAGGCCCATATGTACATACCCATCCCCCACTGACAATAGTCCACATCATCATACCAGGAGATATCACATGTAGAATGGATGAGCATCTACCCCCACTGCCAAAAGCATGGCAGCAGGTGGAATACATTGATTCCCAATATGTGTCATGCCCAAACTACAGAACAAACAGATCATGCACCTGAACAGTCAGCTGAGCCACACCCCCTACACAGGATGTGGAACTGTTGAATGTGTCACAGCTACATATGGCACTCCCCACAATTGTTGGTGCACAATACAGCATGGGAAGTCAAGTCCAGTATGCCTATGAGGTATGATTTGCAAGGTCATGGAGTCCATCATGGTTGCAGTCATAAACAGAGCTATTGGAAGCTGACACACACACAACCCTACCAACTGTGGTATGTTCATGTGCGGATCATGGTTCCCAAGCATGCTAGACTGTTTGCAAGGCAGCCACCCAGGACATACATCAATGAACACATCTACACATGTGTCACATAGACTTTGAGTAGCCCTTTATCAACATCCCAGACACATGTAGTATCCACAAAACCAAGAAGCTGTGCATAAATATGTGTTGACATATGACGGAATGTCAATGTGTCCACAGATACAAGATAAGGATACTGAGGTCATGTTCAAGCTGTTGACACCTGCTGACCCACATGGACCATTCCTGGAATGGCATAAAACAAACCCCCGGATTCATGAAGCTCGGTGCAAGGCCAGCGTAAGGCTTGCACCGGCTGTGCGGCGTCGATATGGAGTAGTTGTGCCATATGCATAGTAATGAAGGCGCGCATCCGCCACAGCCACGTGCATGGGAAACGTGCGTGAGTGCATGGGGTGTATCAAAGTTGCGCAGGGAGGCATGTCAGTGTCGGCTGTCGATGAGCAACCTAAACTGCTGAATATTATATTCCACCTGCAATAGTAATTGCACCTATCAGTGTCCGTGGAGATTGAAACGTATACAAGGCATGCAAGATAGTCCATGTGAACAGAAAATGAAGAAGCAAACACAAATGCACAGAAGTGAATAACGGGTCCCTACCCTCAAACAAATGACAGGAAAACCATGTGCCTGTAGTCCAACGTAGTGTTGATAGCTATACCATGTGGAATTAAAATGTAGCAAATGTTAGGGCGCCGCCAGGAGGTACATCCAGCGCTATGGAGATGGCCACCAGTTGACCCATAATGTGAGGGAGGGTACATAGTTGTGCAGATGTGTCCATAACAAAATGCACGAGGAGAAATGCAGATATATGTAGTGACCATATGTCCGAATCATATCCCATAAGGGATGTAATAGTCACATACAAAAGGTATGTCCGTATTCCACATAACAAATGTGATAGTGAATAGAATACACATGTAAATGAAACAGAAGCATAGAAAAAGCTACAACAAGAAGGACACATGTAGGCCGAAAGGAACAGTATGATCCGTACCATTGACTAAGAATACCACCTGTCCCACTATGCGAGCGACAGTACCTCTGTGGGCAGATGTGTCCTGACACAAACTTGTAAACATGGCAAACATCCAGAGATTATAGGACATAATTATCCCTCAGACGTCATGTAATAGTTGCATTAAACAGTTGTTCTCTGCACGTATATTACATAAATGTCATAAGAAACAGAATAAGCCACCGACATGCTACAAGACTAAAAGCTGATATATAGGCAAGAGATGTAAGTTCTATCTGCCGAACTGACCGTGGGTTTGTGTCGGCATGTAAAATGTGCTGTGTTCACCGCAAATGTTACACTGTGGCCAATTGAAAAGGTGGAAACAGTACCGTAGACTGTGGGGAGGCATTGTCCACAACAGTCGGATATGTGGAAGGCATAGCATGGACATAGGAAAAGGTGACATCCTACCAATGAATACAACAGGTCTGCAAATCCCAGAAGTCAGTGGTAGAAGCTGAACTGGCATGTGACACAGTCGAACGGGTAGTACCCGGGTATACCAACCAAGTAATGAAAGTGAAGTATGGGCATGTACCTATGTGCATGAGGTATAGCACGTGGAAAGCAAACATGGCAGGGTAGTCCAAACAACCATAAAGGTACCCGACACCTGTAGGGTAGTCAATGTGCTACTCTGGCCGTGTCATGGGCCAACAACCAATGTAGTGAGCTATCGGGTGTGAGGAATTTGCGTGTGAGGGGTGGATGGGTAATGGTAAAATCTGCAAAGGTGATACTGTGTCGTATGCAGAAAAGGTGAACCAGAGGTGTAGGAGGGGGCAGCAGGTGAAGTGGACAGAACCACAAACACATGGAGAAACAGCTGCAAGACAAGCAGATAGGCCATAGTGTAGAACACAATCCCACAAACATATGAATATGGAAATGTGTGATACAAATGTATAGATCTGTCACCATCACATACCCACAGGTTGGTCCTGATGGAACTGGCCATAATAGATGCAACACACCTGTATGCATAATGGCCTACCCAATATACCCTCCACATCACGCAACCCACCCCCGTAACAGAACGTCCACCAAATCCAGCCATACTTGGCCTACTGGTTCGTTGCAGACACAGCTACACATAGTGACCCCTACGCATATGTAGCAGGTATTGTCACCCTAGGCAGTGTCAGGATTGCAAACCATGTATTCCCTACATGTTAAACCCCCTGCACATTTTCATAAAGCCAAAATACTTTTCAATATCGGTTTTCTTTTGGACTGGTCCAATTTTTGCAATATCCCTACGGGATAAGTAACCTGTGTAAATAGTAGAATGGGTATGACGACAAGATGTCCAATCCTGTAGATATCTGGACACAAGTCAGACCGTGAAGTAGATGTCCAAGACACTGTCCAGACCTGAGTGGTCATGCATAACCTAGTACCCAGGATAAAACACCTTCCCGTGATGCACGTGTCCCGATACAAATAGGTGGGAGAATATATTGCACACATTCGCATAGTGGCAAATGGCAGAAGGGTGAGGAAGACACCTGACATTAACAGGATAACCCTGATGAAGTGTGAGGGATACCTACTGTGTGCAGGCGTGACCGACCATACCTGACAACCTGTGTGAGCTAGATATGTGGACAGAGCCGTGAATACAAGTGAGACAAAGGTCCAAAAGCAGGTACAATTTGCAAAGATAGCTGTTAGAATTTATTCATTTATGTGTGCAGTGTGAGTACCCGGGAAGTCCACTGGGCCAAGAAGTGCCCAGTTACAGTGGAGGCCCGGGGAGAAAAGCTCCACAAGCAATACAAGGAAATAAAGGCTACATAATGTTAAAGGTATAATACAAGAGTAAAAGTCATACAGTCAGGAAATACACATACATAAAATGTGCATAATAAGACAGTGCAAATCCAGATATTTGTAGTGGTAATACAGATATGTACAACAATTACATACTTGGAGTCAAGTGAGTGTCAGCTAAGTCTGGTTGAGCTGGAGGGTAGAGAGGAGCAGGAGTATGGAGAGCTCAGAGGAGTGAGATCCCTAGAATGTATATCAGGTGCAAGCAGGAATATATCCATGTGGATGGATAAACATAAAAATAGTATAGAATAACAGTTTGCACAATGGCATTAATGTCCGGAGTATGAAGTCTGAAAGTCAACTGTCTGCCAGCACGTTCCGACTTCTGTATTTAATGCCGAGCTACTGCTGTGCCAGAACACAACAGCGTATTACAGAGGTTCGTACCATACACTCAACTGTCCAGATATTCGCAGAATGACCAGAGTGTTGGCTCATATTGTTATTGTGTGCCTCCGGCAATTTGCGTCTGTCCGGTAAATAGGTGTGGATTGACGTCACGAAATAATGAGGATTAAGTATAAGACTCCACATCCCACAGAAAAGTCATGATAATGCAAAACCTAGTATTCTATCAACATTCTAGGCTTGTAAGGACAATAGTTACAATGTGTCCCTCTTACTCTCCCCATCATGTAGGGTTTGTGCAGATTTTTTGCTCTAAGAGGTTGAGAGACATGGTCCGTACATATTTACAGTAACAACCCATCACAGTTGTGTAATGTACAACTGCATACCTGTAGTCACATCATGTCCAAGATAATAATCCCTGTATGAATGAATACAGGTAATACTCAAATGTGAATGGGAACCCCCCCCCCCTCACCGTGGAGTATGGACTGTAACAACCCCATACATAATATGTACAGCCAACAGAATAAGCTCCTGATAGGTGCCCAAACACCTGTGTCTATAAATACAGGTAAAATGTTCATAATAGGGAGAAACTCCCTGTCCATATGCTTCGTCTGACATTTGAACTCGGCCAGGGAAGTTCCGTTCACCAGGTGGACAAGCCTATACCCAGATCACTACATGAACACCCTAACAATCAGAGACCTGTATGTGATATGACTATATGCCCTGGTGTTCTGCATATCCTTGGAGTGAGTAACAATGCAGCTGTGGTCCACAGCAGTAGGCAATAGGGAATGTGTAATATGCAGTACCGCGTTTTTCTCAACAGGAGGATGGATGCCTGTGTCGTAAGTGAAGCGGTGAGGCATATGTTGATGTAGCTAAGTACTACAGGTATGCATATCAATGAGGCAGAACAGCAACAGAATACTGTTTCTGACATCCGTCCAACGTGAATGCAGTCCCGGTTGACCTACGACCACTGCACATATCCCTTTAAAGTGTAATGAATGCGTTTGAGCTGTACACACAGTTAAATACGTAAAGGTGATCCATGTGTTTCACATCAGTCCATAAACCAGACTACAGATATGTAAGTGTTACGGTCAGAAGTATGAAAGGCTGCATAAGCACACATATCTATTAAACATGTGTAACCCACAACATGTATATGCAAGTGCACCTGCGCGTGTGTGATCTGCTCACAGCATAGCAAATGAATGCTGTTTCCTCCATGTTATATATACATGGCTCAAACCTGTAAACCCTTTAAAGTGTGAAACCGGACAAAGCCATGCAAACTACTGGTACAAATAGGGACAATACCCAGATATGTTCCAGAACAAACATAGAAAGTGGATAGAATAACAGGTGTGTCAGTAGCATGGATTTTCTGAAGGGTATGCAGTCGTAACCTGAACTGCTTGCCATTATCTCCCAACGTCATTCTTTGATGACATACCACTAAATTGCAAGATAGACACAAGGTTATGAAAAACACACCGAAGATAAGAGGCAACCAGCTGTACATTCTGCAACAATCTGTACAGTTGAAAGGTATAGTATGGATATAGATATATGTGTATACACATAATCCACAGACGTAAACAAAAGCAAATTATGAAATGAGGAATGTACATGTATATATGTAAACACAACAAACATATGTCCCGTAGATATAACACATGTACATAAATAGGCCAAGGTATAGCTATTATGGGTAGACAAAGTGACATGCACAAAAGGTGAATAAACCGCCACTTTCAAAACCATAGGCCAGAAAGTACCAGTGTGACAGGCCGGCAAGTTCTACACTTTAAACATGAATATAGGTGTCCATTGCAGGACCCCAAAAATTGATCCATATGTAGTGTCAACCGTCACTGATGCAAAAGAAGTGATCCGAGCAAATACGATATAGCTGTACATGCAACAGTAGCAGGTGCAAGGGTAATAACACATGTGTCGATAGAATGTATGACGTACGACCTGATATCCGGAGAGTGGGGAGTGCTTATAAGTGTCTCCACACTTTAGTACCGCTCACATTAAACATGTGTAATGGGTACTGTGGAGGGGTGCCAGGTATGGGAATCATGGGTATGCAGAAATGGGCCTAGGTGTTGGTTGGCACAGATTTATTAGGTCCGCCCCATGGGAGTGATGTGGGTATAGCACACACCTATGTTCTCAATAACGGGTCAAACCATCTACTGGATATTGTGTAAACCATTGTGGGAATATGCAGGGACCTATATCAGTGTCATGTAGGCTATTATCATGGATGGACATGCGTACGACCAAGATGGTAAACATACCTGCCAAACTGTCAGAATAAGACAACTGCACTAAGGCATAGTACATGAAATACAAATAGGGACTATACTAGATATACTCCAGACAAAGTCAGAACATTGATAGAATAATGGCGTAGTCAGGAATATGAATGTTATGAGGGTTACTAATCATGACATAGAAATGTCAGTCATTATCATCTAACCACACAGTCCGTAATGCCTCACCAGCAATTTACAAGAAATGCACAATATTATGACAAATGCAACAAGATCATAGGTCAAACCTCAGGTTGTTTACCCATAATGTGTATAGGTGAGAGGTATTAAGGTAACCTATCCTAAATAAAGGAACAGAACTAGTGATACTAGGTGGACAGGTGAGAAGAAAGATGCCAGGACAAATGACAAAACATGAGCAAGTCTAAAGCATGTACCTCGACATATGTTAATGACAACGTATGCCCTGCGAAAGTAAATGTGGAAGGTAATAGACTCAAAAGACAGGTGTCCCTCAGGGTGTCATTCAGTGTCACTGATACAGTGTCCAGTTCCCCATACTCGTACGTGAGCGCTGACACTGACGTAAAGCACAAATACTGGCGTACACATAAGGTACATGATAGAATAAGTAGTGCAGATAAGCACCTGTTGGCCTCTGTGAGGAATACAACCCTCTGGGTGAGTGTGTCCTGCAATATAAATGTAATGGCATCTGTCCTGTGATGCCTCCATACGCTGTGCATATTGGTGTAAGAAAATTGATATCCTGTATCAGAAACATACTTCACAACTGTTCAGATTTATGCAGAATGTGCAGGGTTATGCCCCATATGTTTGGTGTGTTTGTCTTCAAATCTGTACCTTTCTGGCAAATACCTGAGAACTGATGTCATTCAATAATGACAAACAGTTGAGTCTAAGACTCCAAATCCTCAGAAAAGTCATACTACTGCAAAACCAATTATTCCGTCAACTATCTACGTTTGTAAGAGCAATATTTAAAATCCGCCCCTATATGTCTCACCATCATTTTAGGCTTTGTCCACATTGTTGCTCTAGGAGTTTGAGAGGTATGATCAGAAACGGATACATGTCTGAGGAAACAGCATTGTCGACTGAAACATAATTCAGAAGGTATGAAAAGCGCTGCAGTAGGATGTTAAGTATTGGCCGCATATATGTGCTGACATGTCAAATGACACAGCAGTCTACATGAAGTACCCATAGGGCTGTCACCTGTACAAATGATGGCAGTGGGACATACCCACAGCCATGCACACACCACAAATAGACATAACACACAGCAAAGCCTAGGCCATGATACACAAAGCCTCTGGCGTGTACAAGTAGAGTGAGAGTACAGCAAGGAAAGATGTCTGCCAAGCTATTTAGCAAACTCCTGTAGGGGCGTGTAAGACCGCCCGTAACACAAACGTCGCACAGACAATGTTGGCATTTGCAACATACCCCAGTTGTATGTGAAAGCTATGCAAATATGTGATACATGAAACAGCTGTCCGTGCAAGAGCAGTGTTATGTGCAGAAATGTACCCAGATGATAGGTGACTTGCATTCTGCATGTTGCTAAACAGAACAATGACAGCTGCAAATACGGTATGGACACAGTGGAAGAAGCATGCCAATATCCAAATCTAAGGCCAGTGGCATTATTGTCCAGTGGATATCAATAAAACTGTAGTTGCCCTCCCCCGATCTCCAGTGTGGAAACGTAGCGCAGCGCCACAGGAATACGCTGCGCCTCAAAACAAGTCAAATATGTCTAATATATAAGGAAAATGTAGATTTAGTTAGATGTTAGTATGCTATGCAGATGAATGGCAAGCTGGAGACAACATGGCTACTGCATACTGGTTGTCAGGTATGGAAGCGCTCTGCCTGAGATGTAACGAAGCATTTGTAGGCAATCTGATGCAAGTGAGGCTGAGGATAGTGAAGCACATGTCATGCCATATGGGCCTAAGCCTCTACAGTGTAGTGTGGGATAAGGGGACGAGTAGAGTACAACATAGGTGACAACATCAGTCTGTATGTGTAAAACACTGTACACTTACTGGAGCAGTGTCACATGTTTGCTCTCAGTACTCAGTGGAAGAGACGTGTTAGGAGGTATCCTAGGTAAGTCAGGAGACTGTCGGTGTATGCCATGGATACCAGAGATGTTACCTGCAGATGCCCACAGTGTGTCTGCGCCCGTGCGTGCCAGTAAGCCTGTGTCAGCCTGTGTGCACATGTTGAAGAATGAGTAGGCCACTGTACGAATGGTGAAGCCCGTGTAATGTCGTGTATGCCAGTGTACATGTTTGTAAGTATGTATACATGTGTACTACACACACCACACATGTACTGCACACTCACACATGCTGCCAATACTACACACATCAGTGAAATGGCACATGGATGGAGAATACAACATCAGAATTAACAGTGCTGTAAACTATGCTACATTGATGGTCACAGCTGCAATGCATCATGCCTGCTGATATACACCTGGAAGTATCTCAGTCTGTTTTAACAGCAGTCTAACATCAATACAGTGGAATAAAGACACCGTGTGCATCAGCACCAAGTTAGTCTGATCTTGCATCACTGTTACACATCACAGGTGGTGGCACAGGTGACATCATATGCAAAGGGTGTGGTGATACAATTCCAGAGATGTCATTGAGCCATCCAGTTTACACGTACGTGTGTGTGTGTGTGTGTGTGTGTGTGTGTGTGTGTTTGTGTGAGGGACAACAGTTATTGCATGGCTTAATGTTGATGCAATCGAATTGTGTATGTGATAGCGCTAGCTGTTTGTGGTACGTGTGTATCTGCATATACACAAGTGCAGCAGGTGTCAGCCATATACAGGAGGTTGTGGGACAGTCACAGACTGTACCTGCCAGGCTGTAGAGTTCGCCATTACTGGCTATGGATACCCCTCCATGCATCCAACACTAACCCAGGTCTGCACCTCTCGCTGTATACACATACAGTCTTGGGATCCGTACCACAACCTGTGGATAAATGTGAGTCAGTAATGTTAACCTGACTTGCATAGAATTGTCAGTTACGACATACAGATATGAGCCATACTCCCCCTGCAAAGTGATAGTCACTGCTGACTGTCGCCGAGATGTGCATACGACCATGCATAGGTGCTGTA